>NC_143012.1:148190763-148490763 GCF_055824585.1 Amblyomma mixtum
GTGGGTGTGGTGGGTTTCGCGTGATGCGAAACGCAGGTTTCGAGCTGGTTTCGAGTGATGCGTAGGGTGTGCAAAATTCGCTGCACACAGCCTATTCCCGCTTGCTAAACTCTTAAAACTGACACTTAATGCTAACAGCCAGCTATAAATGTTTCATTAGATACAGGCACTACTTGCAGTTAAAGTTATGTAGAAAAATTTTATTGCCAGCAAACTAGTTAACATGATTCAGTGCTTTTCTTGAGTCTTGTACGGCTGTCACTAGGGGGCTCAACATCCCGATCAAGTCCGGTCACACTTGAAGTTCCCAGCGCACTGTACTTGATGCAGCGCTGCTACACTCTCCCGCTGGATCCCGGCCAACGAGCTTACCTGCTGGTTGCCGAGGTGAACTGTATGCATACGCACTCGTAAAACTTAAAATGGCGGCAATCGGTCATTGCACGCATTTAATGTCAAGAAGCCAAAATATATGCTCAGATAGACGCAGTAGTGGAAGGCGCGGGACTGACTGAAATTGCCTTCGGTTAATTTTTACGCGAGCCGACATCGGAACGCGCAAGCGTGTTTTGCATTACGCCTCCATCGGAATACGACCGCCGCATCTAGGATCGAACCGGCATCCTCGGAATCAGCAGCCAAACGAATGGGCCATTACCCTCCGCGGCAGGTCGAGTGGTAGAAATGGTGGCAAAGAAATGGCTGTACGATGAAGTAAAAGTAAGCACTTGTGATTACCAAAGAAAAAAAATTATTTTGGTTTGACTTTTAGAGCGTTAGGAAAAAATTTCGAAATGATGCTTCATTGAATTAATGTTCTGGTCAATTTTATGCTTCCCACTGAATATACTCCTGCAAGCTCCACTTTACTTTTAATCTGATTATTCTGTGAGAACGAGAGCAGCAGCCGTCGACCGGAACCGATCACGTCGAATGCGCTTCAGGAGACAATGCAAGAGCGGGGGCTAGTTGGTGCTTCATACTGCTCAATTCGCGCTACAAGGAACATACACACGGAAACACAAACGGACGAAGCGCGTACTTTCAACTAGTTTACTTGACGGAAACGTGTCGCTTTTATACAGAGTTGGATGGCACAAATGATCTACACACCAGATAATCAATTTTGCATCTGAACCGCAACCTTCACCTTCCTGTCTACAATCTGGCCAGTGACCTTAACCAGTCTAATTCTTTATCTTCGAGAGCTATTGACGGTGTGCTGACGCAGTTTTCTGCTCCACAAGTTCCACAAGTCCATCCAACTCTGTATAAAAGCGACACGTTTCTGTCAAGTAAACTAGTTGAAAGTATGCGCTTCGTCCGTTTGTGTTTCCGTGTGTATGTTCCTTGTAGCGCGAATTGATCAGTATGCGCTTCAGGAGCCCACGCGGGGTCGTAAAGATTACGCTGGATCGCGTTGAATTTATCGCGCAGCAACGCCAGATCTACATTGAGGTCAATTCCATTCGACACGACCGTGATCGAAAGTGCCCGCGTGACAGCGGAATTAGGTTGTCGCGTGTGGATCAGTAGCAGGGTTCGACAGCAATATCAGCCTCTTTTCTCTCTCTTCTTCCATGCAGAATTCCAGCCAGAACCATTCTCAAGTAGGCAATGGTATTCCAGACTAAAAGGTTCTATCCAGCTGCGACACTATACTTTCCAACAGTCTTCTGGAAAAGATGTTGGTATTAGCAACCGCGGAAAAACAACTGCAACTGCGTAACTGCGTTAAAACGTAACGTAACTTGCTTGTCTTGTGATGGAGCTCGCCTTCTCTAAAGTACATAGCGGCAGCCCATAACGACAAAGGCACGCTGTGCAATTCACTAAAACAATTATCCGACTGGTTGGTTCATTTACGCATTTACACTATCGTCTAATCGTGCTTTGCACATAAGGCGAACTGTAAGATGCGTTGGTTGTGCCCGTGAAGCAGTGCCACAAAGCAGCGAATCCTTAATTATGACAACGCTCAAGCCGTCAAAGCAGCCTTCCCAGGTACGTGAAATGTGGTTCCAGATAATAATATTCGATTCGTAGGAATAGTGTTCCATAAACATGTATGTAACATATATGCCATACTTTAGAATATATGGACCCAAAGCTTCGCATCGAATTTTCTGGTTGGTTTGGCTAGTTTATATAAGTTTAACGTCCCAAAGCGACTCGCGCTATGAGGGACGCCGAAGTGAAGGGCTCCGGAAATTTCGACCACCTGGGGTTCTTTAACGTGCACTGACATCGCACAGTCTACGGGCCTCTAGTATTTCGCGTCCATCGAAATTCGACCGCCGCGGCCGGGATCGAACCTGCGTCTTTCGGGTCAGCAACAGAGTGCCATAACCATTGAGCCAATGCACATCCAATTTTCTACATTCTTTTGAAAAGCTGTTCCATACGTTTCATTTATCAATATATGTGGATCACAGTTGCAGGAAGGTAAGTTCCGATATTAAAATTTTTTGAACTTCCGCTTGCCAAATATGTGGAACCCGGTTAATATAATGACAACGCCAGCTATTGAACAGCAATCGATGAACTAAGCGGCTACAAATTTGGAGTAAAAGCAGTCGACTCATACGCGTGACTGCAACCACTAATTGATCTTCAAGAGCTGAATATGCGTTTTCCTTTCATATTAGCGCTATTTTGGGAAAAGCAATAAACACACAAAGTACATAAAATTGTCTTTGGTGGAGAAAGGACAGGTATTTGAATTTCTTGTTAACAAAGTGAACAAAGGAGTGGGAAGCCCAAGTGACTTGCCAACATTTAGACAAAGGAACTTGTCTTCGTCTGGGCCCCGACGAGGACGGGTCCTCTTGTCCAAGCGCCGGCAAGCTTTGTGAGGCTTTCACCTCTCTAGTTCACTTTGTGTTAACAAATATGTCTTTTAACATGAAATTACTTTTTTTGTCTATTTGGTACTTTGTTCTGGGCAGAAATTCATTATATGCGACATCGTACTGCGCCCGTGATGAGCAAATATTTAACACTATGCTGTCCATAGTGTGGCAAAATTTTGTTTCCGGTAATATTAAAAAGGAAGGAAATCACGCGATATACGAAATGTGTCTTTAGCAGCCAGTTCAAACTGTGGTTGCTGAATAGCGCGACTGCATAATTGCTGAAAGTACTCGGTTAAGCGACTGACTTGAATGGTATAGCTGCTGACATTGATTTTGTTTTTCTTTATGCCTTTAACATGCGACAAGCGAAAACGTGGCAAAAGGTGGTTCCACAAGTAGGATCCATGTCACTTATGCTTCGCCTCCGCACTGTAACTGTCATACTTTTTTTTCAGGAACAATGTGCACACTATCGACAAATCGTTGAGTACGTGCACATGCTTCTGACACGGTTAGTCGTTTGAGGTTGTCCACTCGGGCTGCACTTCTCCATGGTTGGCCACGCATGTTTCAAGAAAAGCAGAAAAGTAGGCCGTTCCCCTGCACAGCCTTATTGATCAGCACCCCGGCGCTGGAGCGTACATCCAGCAGAGGTTCCTTCTTTTCCCGACAATATCGGCGCAACATGGGTACCAATAACGGGCGCAAGAATCCGAACATCCCCACTCCCCTCTTCCCCGCTCCTTGGGTTTTTCGCGGACGTGCTTGTCTGCCTTCACGGCTCCGTCTTTCAAGTTTCTGTCTTTTTTTTTCTTCTCTTCTTATTCGCGCTCCTTTTCCTTCCTTCTTCATACTACCACTAAGCATAACACGTGGTCTACACGCTTAAGAATGAGAGATGGACCAAGTACACGTACTTTCTTTTGACGATTTTTTTCTGACAAGGAACCAAATAGAAAGAATGGTTGACGGAATTGATCATGATCAGTCCACTACACTACCGTTATTCATCAAGGACGACTTTTCCGAATACGTGTAGGACTTTGTGAAAAGTACTCCCTGCTCTCGTTTTGTGCTTGCTTTTTTATTTTATTAACTCTGCAAGCTTACTTTAGGCTCATACAGCAGTGGGTGAAGGCACGTAAACAATTAAACAGAATTAACAAACAAGCAAGAACAGAAACAGAAATGAACTGGTGATAAAAAAAAAATTCGCTGTGGCTTAGCTTGGTTAAGCCCGGTAATTGCGAAAGCAATATCCGTACCTACGCCATGGTACAGCTGGTAGTGTAGCTGGTGGTGGTGCTTGTGGTTGGACTTGTGGTGATGCATCGGTTATACAATCTAATACAATTCAATCCAAACTATTCCAATCCAATCCCATTCAATCCATTCCATTCCATTCTAATCAAATCCAATGCAATCCAATCCAATCCAATGCAATCCAATCCACTCCTATCCTATCCTATCCAATCCAATGCAATCGAATCGAATCCAATGTAATGTACTCTAATCTAATGTAGTCTAATCTAATCCAGTCAAATCCAATCCAGTCGAGTCCAGTCCAATCCAATGTAATGTAATGTAATGTAATGCAATCTAATCGAACTAATGCAATCAAGGTCAAATGAAGGTCAATGGTGGTCACCGCCGCGGCACAATGGTGGTCACCCTGGAAAGTGCAAGTAGTATTGCTTTCGCAATAAAATGTCATAATAGCCTAGGTCAAGGGCAAGAAACCGTTCGACTTTTCGATAAAGACATCGACGTTTTGAGAATTACCAACTTCACTTCGCAAGGCATTCCATGTTCCAATTGGCTTCGGGAAAAAATTGAGCATTCAAATGTGCCACAACACGCCCAGTATAGCCGCTACGCTTACATCTTAGGTTAACATCTCATGGGGTGACAAAAAAATCAGCCTTCGGCTGACTTCTTCGTTTCTGCTTACTCTACTTGGCGGCATGATAAGGTGGCTGTGTTGCGTAGACTTTATACAGTTTATAATGAGAAGTATACTCCTGACGCTTGTATAATAAAGCAAAGAGCCTACCAAACGGCTGCAGCCTTTACTTCGGGTTTGGTTGGTTTGATTTATGGGGTTTAACGTCCCAAAGCGACTAAGGCTAGAGAGACGCCGTAGTGGAGGGCTCCGGAAATTTCGACCACCTGGGGTTCTTTAACGTGCACTGACATCGCACAGTACACGGGCCTATGTAGCACAAGAAAAAAAACAGAACCCTGAAATTAAAAAAAAATCGTCGTTGATTCTAATATTTCCTGCAGATTATGCAAGCAAAAAGCAAGCCAAGAGGTGCGCATGTACCCACTATTTTTTTCAAAACTGATGTCAAGCATTGAAGCACCCAAAACCATCGTACCTGTGGAAAACTTTACTCGCTGCACGGACACAAAGTGCACCGCAGACATAGCGCTGATTTAATCTCTCTCGGGATGGTAATCACACGTTTACGCGAGCTTGCTCGCAAATATCGTGCCATTGTGACGCGATCCACCAACTCCACAGTGTTGAGGATGGATTACTGCAGACAAAAACTGGAATCGCTAAGAAATGATTGGGCAGCAAAGATTCTATCGAACACATTCGTAGAAAAAAAAATCCGCCAGGTGCCAGGAAACGAGCAAATGCAAATTTGCAGCCAAACAAAAATTAGTGCAACGAATGAAAATATACGCATGCCTTATGTCTTTAAAAGCTCATGCGGTGATGTTTGATTGAACGACGAGCACAAAGCACATCGAAGGGTAGACAGACGTGAGCGACATCAAGATGAAGTTTACTTCATCTGGTGGATGGCACACTCTATTGGAAGCAAGATGGCCGGAAAATGGGGTGAACATGGCCACGCCGGCTTTTGCCCCTCGCAAGCTCCTCAACGCTACAGCGTTAAACTCCGTTGCAAGGGTGCGCTGTGCGTTGGCGTGCTTGGGCTCGAAGGACACTTTCAGTTATTCTCAGTGGTGCGCCTTACCCGATACAAACCAAATCGCTGCATATAACACTGTGGCAGTGGGACTTGCGCCCACCCAAAGAAGCCTTCACTGACCCACGTGAAATTCTTGCGCTGAGCGACGTACATTTAACTTGGGAAAGCGCAACGGCTGCTATAGCTCACTGGGCTTCAGGGGAAGAAGTATATTTAAGGCAAAGGATTTTAGGAGAACATGGCGATCTTAAATAACAAAACCATTTTCATGTACATCCACTGTAGCTAAAACGAAACCAACCGGCGTAATCAGCCATCATTGCGGTAGTATAGCCAAGGGTTCGACGGAATATTGCCTGGCGAGCGGTCAGATTACAGAAATGGAAAGAGTACACACGCCAGCATTTGAGGAAAAGAAAAAAAGATACCACAAATTCTGGGGGCCCGGAAGAGTCATTTGATCACTGAGAGCCTGTGTAACGAAGAGAATGGAACAGGCCCCTAGACGTCATGATTTCCTGTCTTGAAATGCTAGCGAGCGTACGTTTACAATTTCAGCAGTTGTGCAAATATGTTTGGTACAGCCCCTCCTTCCTAAAGTTTGGTGTGGTGCTAACATATAATTAACTGCAAATGCAGTCTTTGTAGTCAATCTTAGAGGCTGAAAGGGGGTTCGCGTACTAGTCAACTCAGCGATGCAGTTCACCAAACAGCTGAGCGGACGGCAGCAAAAGCACAGTCAGTCTACACAGCCACAGAGCTGGAGCCGCGCGCCGGCACACTTCGTCGTCAACTTCTTCGTCTGCCATCGAGGCTACCTGAGGCGCATTCATAATAGTTCAGGCGCGTTCATTGTAATTCACTACAATGGCCCCGGGATGGAAGAGGAGCCATCCTGGCGACCTATGGTGATGGCAAGAGGAGCGGGTCGTAATAAGTCTTGAGGCGACTGACATGGACAAGCTCACGGCCGCGACGACGCAAGTCCGAAGAGGGTGTAAGCGGCTCTACAATATAATTAACAGGGGATGTTGATTCGACGACGCGGTAAGGGCCGTGATGTTCTCTGCGAAATTTCGAAGACTGTCCTGGTGTAGTGGAGGGGACCCAAAGCCAAACTAATGAACCTGGAGAGAAAGCGTGCGCGGTTTGATGGGCATCGTGTTCATGCTTTCGGCGACCTTGGGAGTCCGAGGTGAAAGAACGGGCCAGTTGGCGACATTCCTCGGCGTGCTTGGCGAGTTCGGAAAGGGGCGTGCATTCGGGGGCGTCCGGAGTGTACGGCAAAACCGTGTCCATTGTGGAGGACGGCTCACGGCCATACAACAGGTAGAAAGGGGAAAATCCAGCGGTTGACTGGGTGGCGGTATTGTATGCGTACGTCACAAAAGGCAGGACAGCGTCCCAGTTAGACTGATCTGACGAGACGTACATGGTGAGCATATCGCCAAGAGTGCGATTAAAGCGCTCGGTCAGCCCGTTAGTTTGAGGGTGGTAGGCAGTGGTGGTCCAATGAATGATGCGACACTCTCTGAGGATGGCTTCCACCACGTCCGAAAGAAAGACACGGCCTCGATCACTGAGCAACTCGCGCGGAGCACCATGGCGAAGAACAAAATTGTGCAGCAGGAAGTGGGCAACGTCACGAGCAGTGGCAGCGGGTAGTGCGGCGGTCTCTGCATATCGGGTTAGGTGGTGGACGCCAACAATTATCCAGTGGTTCCCAGATAACGTGTAGGGCAGCGGGCCGTAGAGGTCGACGCCAACACGATCGAATGGGCGAGCCGGGCACGGCAATGGCTGCAAGGGGCCGCTCGTACGGGGCGCGGGAGACTTGCGTTGCTTTGCGGGTCCTGAATCATACATGACGGTTTTGAATCAACAGCGCTTAACAATTAACTACCGGCCCTTGCGCTCTGGTTTATAACTACTTTTAACCATGGAGCAAGCCACGATGCCAAAAATTTCAGTTCTGTTCGCTCGCTCTGCATCTCTCCATTGTAGTATGCATTTCGCTACGACAAAATTATACATGAACTAAAAGGTAATTTGGCTAACGCGCGGTGCGTGCCCGCAGCGCCCTCAAACACTTCTTGTGCAAACAATTGAGCGAGGAGATGCGTCCCGAAGCAATTCCTGCGGTTAGCTGAAGTTGCACCCTGCCTGGGGCAGATTTCTTAGGGAGCCCTCAGAACTCATCGCTGATGGTAAGTGATCGTCATCGCGACAGCAATCATGAAGGCGATATTTGATGACGTACACGATAATAAAACAGAATATTCATGAGCGCTCGTAGAAAAGGGCTTGATATCCGCCTTTTGGCTAATATCACTGTCTTAATTGGGTATTATAAGTAATCCATGCTATTTACTGACTAGAAAAAAAATCTGTAAGTAGAGGGAAGACAACTTTACAGAGGAGAAAATTCATACTGCTAGCTTAATTTCTTCCTTTATAATAAGTGCTTTAAGTGCGAACCCTTGAGGGAAATTTTGTTTTCAGAAAATGTGGACTAGAGACCTCGGGGACCAGCCGTTAAGCACTCTACATTCAAATAGTATTGCAAATTCAGATCGCAGTGAAACTTGCGGTTGTGTGGGCAGGGGAGCACACTGAGCCTTTGGCGATGGCGTTGCGTTCAGGTGCAGAAGCCGGCGTAGCTTACCTGCGAGACAAAAGGAAAGGCATGTGTGGGAGCAAAACAAATAGAAAAGACGTAATCGCTTTTTTGTAGAATCACATTCTCTTCCCGACTTTTCGTATTCTGAGCATTTCGTTTGCTTACCACCCAGCGTAATTTACTGCCTAACACTGGTAGATTTATACCTTTAGGGGAGTCTGATGCGGTATTTGGGTAATACTTAGCGCCATTCAACTTTGAAACGAGGGATCAAATCAACTATATATTTAGGTGGGACGATCAGCATGATCTCTTAATAAAACACGTTCGTCTAAAAATGTAGCGCCGTTTAAATTTCAAGATCCGCATGATGTTGACGAGTGAGTTTTTGTGAACGAGAAAGTGGTTGAAAAGTCGCAAGTTTCATCCCACCACCTTTTTCGGTACTCTGGAGCTCAGCTGACGAAGCGTACAGGACTAATATATTTATATACTACTTCTGGTGTTATTGATGTTATCCTAAAGAAATTTTTAGAATAGCCGAGGCTTCTGCTATTAGAAAAAAGTTATTTTCGCGGCAGGCTGCACTCGTGGCGAATAGCCACGAGGTAGTGTACTGAGGTGGCTAAAGAAACGTCCGTGGAATATTATTTCGCTCCAGCCCTTCATCCTAGTTTCATCACTCACTAGGATGGCCTGAACGTGGAAAACGATAACATTGATTGCGGATTTGTGCGAAGCATGCAAAATGATGATGATGATACTGGATTTTAATGATATAAGACAGCTTAACCAAAGAGCGCCATGACACAAGAAATTTTTCATCTGCACAAGACGGATTCAAACATCAGCTTTCCAGTATTTAACCCCAATTGAGCCGAGCACCAGGCGTAGGAAAACGTGTGCCATATGTTTTACCGGTGGGCACCGGGGACCATTGTGGATCGAATCCCGAAACACCTTTGTACGAAGAAATATGAAGAAAGTTTTGGAGGGAACCTAGTAACGCCGGTGCCCCGAAGAGTATTGCTGTGCATGAAGACAGCTGCCAAAGAACAGTAAAAGAAATTGAGGGGCTACAAAGCGCTGGAACCGCAGAATGTTTTTTTTTTTTTGTAAGCTAAGCGGCGCACTCTTTCCGGAGATAAAGGGTGCTATTTGTGCAACACATTTTGACAATCCAGCGAGATTTTTGTACGGTCTGACCGACTATCATGTTTGAAAGCTCGTATTCACGTACTGCAAATTAGGCTCTATTGAATAATCTATTAGACAGTGACGAAGCGAATCAGCAAAGACAATGAAAATAGGACTGGAAAAAAATGCGCAGAAGGCAGGAACTACAAAATCATCATGCGGAGAGGCTATATACAAATCCTTAGGTGTAGAATAAAGAAGAAATTTGGGTTACGTGGTGCTTCGCATATAGCTGCGATGTGGTTACTAGAGCGAAAAAAAAAAGTATTCCTTCTAGCTGGCTCTTTTGTTCGCGCCAAGTAAGCATGCCGAGGCAATAAAGCTGGCTACAGAAGTTTGTACCGGGTCATGGAACGAAACGCATCGAGTTCTGTCTAAAGTGTTTGCCATGCGGATCGGCTCCCAAAGATTGTGTAGGCGCCGATGACTGCTTTCTTTCTTCTTTAACTATGAAGTTTCTGAGAAAGCTGTTTAGCTTTCCTCTGCAGCCGCATGGCTGCACTCGGGTGGGTGCCAGTGAGTAATTACTTTCTTATTGCAAACCTACTCCACCTTGGGGATTCCCCTAAACATCTGACCCCCACTGTTCCCACTTTGAGTTACTGATCAATTCGCTCTCGCCCTGACACAAGCTTGCCGTACCGGTCAGCTCCGTTGGTAGAGCGACTGCTCCGGAGAAACGGTGGTCCCGGGTTCGAATCCTGGACCAGGACGAATTTTTCTTTAACTACGAAGTTTTTGAGAAAGCTGTTTAGCTTTCCCCTGCAGCGGCATGGCTGCTCTTGGGTAGATGCCGAAGTGTAATTTTCAATGAGAAATGCCAATGAGTGATGCGAAGGATGCGAATGAGTGACACCAATCATTTAAACTCCCATTTGGGTTGATTTTTGTTAACAGTGCAGCGCATTTAAAGCAAACGCAAGGAACTGCTTACTAGTGGCGTACGCATACTTTATGACAATTCTCGGATCTGTACTGCTCAGGCGCCGCCCGATTCTGGCAAGCTTGAAGTCGAAGATTTTATAGTATGCCTCGCCGGAAACTGGAGGCCTGTTGTTTACACGAGTTCGTTATTCTGGAAGAACATATCGCGGAAAGAAGATTTTCTCATAATCAGTTCACAAAAAGAGTCATAATGTAGCTTGCATGGTAGGTGGGAGACTTCTATGACCAGAGCATCCAAAACCTTATTCTCAAGTTAAGCAATTAATAGGATAATGGCGGCAAGTATATGAAAAAAATGCATAAATGTTAAATGATTACTTTCCGTTTAAAGCACTGCGGAGAAAATTCATTCAACAGCCGTCCTGCCCTATGGGTTCTTACTTTCTCTACACGCCTTCTACCTTGTGCCACGGTACTTTTAGCCGCACCAGCCCTTGCGCAATTAACATGCAAATTATCACCGCCGAAACTTTTTCCGCGCTGTTATCGTTCACTGTACAAGCTTTATATGGGCCATTATTGACAAAATATTATCTTAATCATGCATCTCAGACGTGCTAACCCGAGGCTCAAGGATGTGTGAGCAGACAACTACAAATATTGTAAGCAGACTGGTGCGTAAGCAGAAAAAAAAATGCGATAACGTTTCCTGAGCGGGTAAAGCGCAAATATAATTTTTCGAGTAAACGGTTTGAAGTTCGCGCTCGTCATGTTTTTCTCCCGGCGAGTTTCTCTCCTAACAAAGTTTGCAGCATACTGATGTGGAACGTGACTAGAGTGCTTACAGTAACTTGCGTGCCTGTTGTACCCAAACTGACGGTTTCCGATCCCAATAGACAGGAAAAATTAGGAAAGAAAGAGACGATGCGCTGATTGTGAGCTATTTTCCGTCACTTCCGGAACAGGACAAAGTTCACGCGCAAAGCTATTGCAAGCAAGAGAGAACAAGCATGGATGCTTTCGCTGATTCTGAATGGACATTTTTTCATTGCAAACATACACAGCTTTGTATACGTCGTACTCGGTGCAATCAGAGACTGTCGCCGGAAGAAAGTGTGCTTGCACTGCGGCGTATGACAAATAGTCGACATACAGCAGGGAACTCGCTTTTTATGCAGGGAATCACACATGTGGGGCCGACCTGAGCTTTAACCTGTAGGTTGCTCTTCTTGTATCAACTGCGACAGTTCGACGTACTCCCACCGCTGCAGCTGTTGATAGCAGGTGCATGAATGAACTGACCCTGGGTGTCTTTCCACGGCGACGTAACAAGTGAGAGCCCAGTAAGTGCAAATGGAGAAAACAGCGCATCTCTGCTTCCGGCCCAAGGGTGAACACCCGTCGGCAGTCGGCGATGTTCGGCCGCAGTCCGGGACTGGGGCCTTGAACGGTCTCCACGCGAAGACACCGAGGGGAGCCTAAAACTGCCGGCACGCAATCTGTGCGAGGGCGCGGACGGCAGGTATCGACATTTCCGGCGTTCACGCTCGGGCCGCGTCGTTAACGACTTCCGGAAAAAGACGTTACCGCCCCGCAGGGCACGGCCGCAAACCAGGTGCGATGAGGCAGAACTAACCGGGCACCGCGTTTGCTGCTGCTTGAGACGATTTTTTTCTTTTCAGGTTGATGGCCTCTCTCTGTATGTTTACTGCATTTTTACACTAAATATAGGCTCTGCAAATGACACCCTTTTGCCCTTTTGCGAGGCGAAAGCAGGCGCTGAAGACTGCAAGGCAGCCTGCCTGGGATCTGCAAGGGGAGGTTTTGCTACGCCAGTTCCCTTATACTAAACTCTGGACGACCGCAGAAAGGCTTCGACTTTTTATTAAAGGCTACCAAAGTCATGTTTATGCCATTGTATACCCTAAACAGAATACTGTGTGAAGAAGAAGATGGACCCCTTCGCTGGACGCTGACGAAGAAGCAGTTGTGGAATTGCCATCGCGCTGATCGTGTTAGTCTTGATCGCCCCGCTTCCCTCGACGCCGCCGACCTCAACGCCGTCCCCGACGTCCTTCTTCTACAACTGAAAAGAATGTGATAACGGAGTGTTCAAATTGTTCAAATGCCGACGCATGCCAGCTCCCGTTTCTTCTTGCTTCTATAGGTGCCCACTGATTTCCAAGCGCTCGGACTTTTGAAGCGAAATGCTTCACTAGGCTAGTCAACACCGCGCTTCGCGTGAGCCGGAGCCCAGATTTGCCACCTGTGCGCATGCGCGAAACCCAGTGACGTCACGCACGGCGCTGGTGGCAGCAGCCATCCCCGCCGACTCGTCACTACTTAAAAAAAAGGAAGCTGTGTCGCGGCTGCGAATCGAACCACGGCCTTCGGCATTCGAGGCGGAGACGCTACCACTCCGCCACGAAGGCTCAAGGTTTGAGAATGAATAAAGCGCATCTAGTGAATGCATGGGTTTCATAAATTATATAAAATGAATGAAAAAGTAAAAATAAGAAAAAATAAAATAAACCAATAAAAACATGTAGAGGAAGATTAAAAACAACAATAAGAAAAGAAACGAATATAAAAAATAAAATATGGAAAATAAAAAGGAATGAAACCAAAAAATAAAAATTAAACGAGAACAGGCAATATGAAAAATAAAGTAATAAAAAACAATAAAAATAAGAAAAGTGAGAATGGAAAAAAGTAAAATATAGAAAATAAACAAAAAACTGCGCCAGGAAACGCTTTTGCCTTGCAGCACTATATAGAGCCAAAGTGCCCTCTGAATTTTAACCGCGCCAATTACCGCCTCCTCCTCCGCCTCCGTACAGGAAGTGTGTAGACGGCCGAACGCCTCCATCTAACGTTATCGTTGTGCTCCCAGTGCATTGTGCGCGAACTGCGATAGCCATGACGTCAAATCAAGCATAACTGCAGCTTTTCGCTGTATATCCAGGCTTAACCACAGCTAAGCCCCTGCCTAGTTTTTTGCTCCCAGTGGAAAAAAGGAACAATTGTTACAAAAGCGCTGAGAAGGGCTGCGTTTTTCAAGACGTGCACATTCGCGGGGACGATGAAGCAGTACCGAGCTCTGCCGAAATATTAACGAATACTACACAGTTTCTTACGTGTCCTTTCTCAGGAGATATGAATGCGTATTATAGATATTGGCAGTAGTTGCAAGCAATAAGTAACCGTATTCAATTCCAGGCATATGAAAAGGATAAGCATAAGGCTGATGATGGGTTCGTTACGTTCTTGAGGAACTACACCAGACCAAATCTTTAACTGGCTCGGGTGTTGCATCACAAAATGCACCTTGTAAAAGGTTCTTTTCGGCTATACTGCTGGCATATTTATGTTATAATTTGACGTGGGAGATGGAATTTCGTAGTTCCTTTTTGTTCATATATTGTTTGAGTGGCGTACTTGCGCATTTACATCAAAGTTGTCAGAAATATGCATCGTCTGCCACTACGAACAGCTCAAACAAGCGGAATACGCAGCAATAGTTCTGGCCAATATGGCCTCCTCCTCTGGGTAAACTACCACTCCTTTCATGGCGGACAAGTCGTTTACCCAGCGTGAGCGCAAGTGCGCCACCAGAACCACTGCTGCGCATTCCGCTTGCTTCGGCTCTTCGTAGTGGCAGACGATGAATATTTCTGACAACTTTGATCTAAACACACAAGTACTCCACTCAAACATTATATGAACAAAAAGGAACCACGAAATGACATCTCACGCGTCAAATTACAGCATGAATATGCCAGCGATGTAGCCGAAAAGAACCTTTTACAACGTGCATTTAGCGATGCAACATCAGAGCCAGTTAAAGATTTAACCGGGTGTACGTACAAAGGAAATAAAACATCCTTGAAACAAACAAAAAAATGTGCGAATGGTTACTAATATTTTTATGAGCGGTGTTCAGTGAAGGATAAAATGTGTCTCATTTAGTTACCTGATATTTTCCTCAGGTCCGGAAATAGAAACTTTACGCAATACATATGAGACAACGCGCGATGTTCTAGGACAGCTCATAGATGTAATGGCACTCGAACCATAAGAAGCCTTTGCCATCGACCATTTTTCGTTTCGTAGCTTTTCTTAGCGGCCTACAATGCTTGGCTGCCTTCGACGTTCCTGGCAGCGGCCCGTGATCAGCGCTGGGCATGTAGAGAAAAGGAGGAGGTGGAGCCTGCGCAAGTGCATATATTAATATACACAGGTAACTTGCAGCTAAATTATTTCACATTCCGCAACGTATTACTCCAGATCGGTCAGTAGTTGTCACAATGCTTCCTTTTTAATAACTCGCTGCTAAGGGCTGCTACCGAAATAGCTGAAGGCGCAGAGCCCACCTGACGCAAAGTAACAATCCTCCGCAATAATTAATAAAGGCAGTATTGTGTCCCGCATCAAGTGAAGCGCGCTGACAACGGATATGGTGTTGATGTTCTATTTCTCCACCTAAAAAACTGAACAGAGCGCACACTATGGTACGCAGGCAGGTTAGCGTTACATGGCGTGTGCGACAAGGGCGTTACCGCTTGAACCATATCTCAAAATGTTTCCCATGCGCAGGAACGCTGGTGCACTGCGTTTTTTTTTCGCGTGGCGTAAGCACGGTAATGCAGCTGAGAATAACTAACCGCTTGCGGGGAAAAAAAAAGTATAGTAGGGAGAGGCGTACACACGAAAGTGAGAACCAGTGATAGTAGTACATGCATGAATACAATAAATGGGCAGGAAGTGTAGATATCGACATTAAAAGATAGAATTTTTTTCAGCCAAAAGAAAAGTCTCCTACTCGGTACCAAAGCAGTAGAGAAGAATTCAAATGAAGGCAACGCCACGAAAACCACAAGGAACTAAAACGTACGAAACCTTGTAGCCACAAAACAAGGAATTTATATTATAAGAATCATCAGAAGCTTGACAAGAAATGGTGCAGCATATTAGAAAAGTACGGAAGAGAAGTGAAGGCAATATTTTCTGGTAAATTATCTGAGTTACGCATAGTTTTTTTTTGGAAAGGTATAATTTCTGCCGGGTGTGACAGTTACATGTAACTAAGGTTTTAAAATATACGGAGCGTCCTAGCCAACTGAAACGAACTGAGTGCTGTAAAGAGTCGGGTGCCCTAGTCTTAAATATTTTTCGTTTTGTAAAGTCATCCAATTAATATTTACTAATTAATTCAGTTCTTAAAATATCGACTTCAGGAACAGCTGGCTGAAATGTTTGCACCAAGAGAAAAACATGTAGTTCAACACCTTGTTGCAATGGAATCCTGCTGATTCCCACTTTTGCTACTCCTACCACCAATGGCTACCAGGCATCGTGTTCTTAAATTTGCTACCATGCTCAGCCAAAGTGGACTTCTGACAAATAAAGCCATCTTTGCGCACATTGTTGAGGACTCTGCTTTGCGTCACTCACACAAACCTGCCAAAGTTTGTGTAACAATAACAGCTACCTGAGAACAGAGGCGAGAGATTGCTCTCACTAGCTCTCGTTCAATTTCGCGATTTACGTGGCAAACTTTAGGGTTGTAACTGGTTTTCTTCTCCTGATTCGCATGCCATCTCTTTACGGCTGCCCGCATGTACGATCGAATTTGTCTTCGACGGGTCAATGACATAAATTTGGAGTTTGTACACTTTCGATGGTACAGCACTCCGTGATCTGACACTAACGTTCATACCGTGAAATCTTCAGTGTAATTTCAGTCCACGCAGTGCGAGAGATTGAAGCCAGTTCATCTGCTGGGACCATCTTCATTAAGAAAATGTGCAACGTATGGTACATGCCCAGCAGAGTTCATACCAAGCCAAAAGCTCATCCGTGCAGGAGGAGATTACCTTTGTGCTTTCTTCGAAGCTCGCTGGACTCTCGACTACGGAAGAAGCAATTACCTCCAAAGAAATAATTAATGAACTGGTTCCGACGTGGTGCGCGTCCGTTAAAGCCACGGCCAAGTTGGCTCATTTGGCCCCTGTAACACAATTGGAGTACCAACGAACAGCCGAAGCCCAAGTTAAACATCCTCGGGAAAGCACACTGGCTCGTTCGCTCTGCCTTTTTCTGCCGTTGCGCTCGGGTCCCACGGGACCACGTTGTTTATCAGAGCCAGTGCCGGAGAGTGGCGCTAAGCCTCGGCCAAAGCGGCTTAACGAGAAACAGCTCTGCTCCAGTGCTGCACGCACCGTGCGGCGGAGTCGCCAAGAGATGTGCCTTCTTTTGGGCAGAACACTCTGCACCAAGATAATGAAATACTACCGGCTTGTTGTCCTCTGTTGACTTTGAGCAGAAGTGCCTGATATATGATATTTCTCCAGCTGACGAAAGAAACTAACCTTTTTTTTTTCGTGAATCACCAGGCAGTGCCCGTCGACCAAAAACCATTTGGCCTAAAGCCGGTGAGACCGTATACAATTTGCAGTATGCAGGCAAAGATGCCGTCAGACATCCACAATGGGTACAAGCTTTCTCCTGGCCTGTTGCTTGGCTGATTTAGGGAGAAATGCTTAGAAGATGGGTCTTAGACGCCACGTTGAGTATACGGAATACACCTTGTTACTGGGAGAATGTTACTGAGAGAGGCAGTAGAGCACAGCAATGGGACATTCCGCCAGTAACGAAGTAGGAAACAAAGAAAGCCTTAGAAGCAATGCGGAAGGGGAAAGCAGCTGGTAAGAATCAGATAACAGCAGATTTGTTGAAGGATGGAGGAGAGATTGTGCTCGAAAAATTAGCCACCCTATATACGCAATGCCTTGTGACCTCGAGCGTACATAGAGCTTGGAAAAACGCTAACATTATCTTCATTCATAAGGAAGGATACGTCAAGGAATTGAAGAATTGCAGACGGATCAGCTTACTGTCTGTTGCTTACAAGGTATTTACTTAGGTAATTGCTAATAGGTTCAGGACAACCTTAGACTACAATCAACCAAATGATCAGGCAGGCTTTCGTAAAGTATACTCGAGAAAGACCACATTCACGCAATCAATAAGGTGATAGAGAAATGCGCAGAATATAACCAGCCCTTATATATAGCGTTCATTGATTACGAGAAAGCGTTCGACTCGGTAGAAACATCAGCAGTCATGCAGGAATTGCGGAATCAAGGTGTGGAACGGTGTTATGTGAAAATATTGGAAGATATTTATAACGATTGCACAGCTACCATAGTTCTCCATAAACTCAGCAATAAAATTCCAATAAGGAAAGGTGTCAGGCCGGGAGACACGATCTCGTCTATGTTATTCACTGCCTGTTTACAGAAGGTATCCCAGGGCCTGGAATGATAAAAACAATTGGGGATAAGAGTTAATGGAGAATACCTCAGTAATTTGCGATTCGCTGGTGACATCACCTTGCTAAGTCACTCAGGACGCAAACTGCAAAGCATGATCAATGAATTAGACAGGCAGGGCAGAACGGTGGGGCTAAAAATTAACATGCAGAAAACCAAAGTAATGTTCAACAGCTTAGCAAGGGAACAGCAGTTAGCACTTGGTAGACAGGTGCTGGAAGTAGTAAGAGAATATGTCTACTTAGGGCAGGTAGTGACCGCAGATCCGGATCATGAGAGGGAAATAACTAGAAGAATAAGTATGGGGTGGGCGCATATGGCAGGCTCTCACAGATCATGAATGCCAGTTTACCAATATCCTTCAAAAGAAAAGTATACAACACCTATATCTTACCGGTACTCACCTATGGGGCAGAAACGTGGAGGCTAACAAAGAGGGTTACGCTTAAGTTAAGGACAACGCAGCGAGCTCTGGAAAGAAAAATGACAGGTGTAACGTTAAGAGATTGGAAGCGGGCGGAGTTGGTGAGAGAACAAACGCGCGTTAATGATATGAAATCAAGAGGAAGAAGTGGGCTTCGGCAGGGCATGTAATGCGAAGGCAAGATAACCGCTGGTCCTTAAGTGTAACGGAGTGGATTCCAAGGGAAGGCAAGCGTAGCAGGGGGCGGCAGAAAGTTAGGTGGGCGGATGAGATTAAGAAATTTGCGGGAATACGGCGGCCGTAACTGGCGAAGGACAGGGATAATTGGAGAGACATGAAAGAGGTCTTTGCTCTGCAGTTAGCGTAGTCAGGCTGATGATGATGATGACGACTTTGTGCCAAGGCGCTCCTTGGCCACATATGCCCTTGCGCCATAAAAAGTAACCATCGTCAATGATAAAGCAAAGGAACCACCAATATGAGCATGATTATAACAAAAAACATCATAAATGTTTTGTAAAGCCTATTGCAGTTTAGCCATGTTTTAGCCATTTGGTATGACCTGCTGTGAGTTCTAAGTGGCTATGGCATCCCGCTGATCAAGTCCCAGCCCCGGAGCCTGCATTTCCATGAAGAAAAAACGCCCGTGTGTTGAGCGATGCCAATAAAACTAAAACATTCTGGTGGATGAAATTTTCAGGCACCCACCACTATGGCGTAACTCAGAGTCCACGTGCAGCTTTGCGACATTAAACAACACAAACTGCAAGCTGTAGGCGGGACAAGAGAGTAATTAGCCGGTCCAGTTGGTACGTGACTCCAGGTTAGCAGCGCAGTTTTATAAAAGTTAGCAGCCCAATGTGCCGTGCAGGCAGGCGACACGTTGTCATTCTCATCATCAGCAGCAGCCTGGACACGCCCACTGCAGGGCAAAGGCCTCTCCAATGTCTCTCCAATTCACCCTGCATTTTGCTGGTTGCGGCCACCATATCCACGCAAACTTCTTAATCTCATCCGCCCAACTCACTGTCTGCCGTCCCTTGCTTCTTGGACTCCACTCCGTTACCCTTAAGAACAAGCGGTTATCCTGCCTAGGCATTACATGCCCTGCCCAAGCCCATTTCTTCCTCTTGATATCGACTAGGATGTCATTAACTCGCGTTTATTCCTTCACCCACTCTGCCTGCTTTCGGTCCCTTAACGTTACACCTATAATTTTTCTTTCCATAGCTCGCTCCGTTGTCCTCAACTTAAGATTAACCGTTATCGTTAGCCTCCATGTTTCTGCCCCACAGGTGAGTGCCAGTAACATACAGCTTTTGTAGACTTTTCTCTGGAAGGATATTGGTAAACTGCCATTCATGATTTGAGAGAACCTGGCACATCCTCTCCATCCCATTTTTAAACTTCTAGTTATTTCTCTGTCATGATCAGGATCAGCGACCACTACCTGCCCTAACTACACGCATTTCATTGCCACTTCCAGCATCTCGCTACCATTTGTGAACTGCCATTTCCTTGCGAGGCCAATGAACATAACTTTGGTTCTCTGCATTTTAATTTTAAGGTGACTTAGCAAGAGAATGTCAGCAGCGAATCGCAAGTTGATAAGGTATTCTCCAATAACTATTAGCTCCAACTGTTCCCAACCCAGGCCTTGGAACACCTCCTATAAACAGTCGGTGAATGCATTGGCGAGATCGGGTCTCCCTGCCGAACGCTCTTCCTTATTGGAACTTTATTGCTGACTTTATGAAGGATTATGGTAGCTGTGCAGTGGTAAGAGATCTCTTTAAGCATTTTCATGCAAGGCTCTTCTAAACCCTGATTCCGCAATGCCTGCATGACTGCTGAGGTTTGAACTGAGTGAAATGCTTTCTCGTAATCATTAAACGCGACATATAGGGGTAGGTTATATTCTGCTCATATCCCTGTCACCTGACTGACAGCGTGAATGTGGTCTATTGGGGTATATCCTTTACGAAAGCCTGTCTGATCTTTTGGGCGATTAAAGTCTAAGGTTGTCCTGACTCTATTAGCGATTACCTTAGTAAATAATTTGTAGGCAACGGACAGTAAGCTGGTCGGTTTTGTAATTTTTCTAGTCATTGAAGCCTCCTTCCTTATGAATTAAGATAACATTAGCGTTCTTCCTAGCCTCTGGTACGTTCGAGGTCATAAGGCATTGCATATACAGGGTGGCTTTTTTTTCTAGCACAATCTCCCCTCCATCCTTCAAGAGATCTGCCGTTACCTGATTTTCACCAGCTGCTTAACCTCAATTACAATAGCTGCCACCCTCTCGTTAATACTATAGAACTACTCTATTTTGCCAGCTATATCTTGATTGATGAATCCCACATCTAGCTCTTGAATGTCCGCTAATCCACGATAGAACAGTACGCTTTAGTACTGTATACGCCTCGTCTATCCTCCTAACCTCACTAAGCCTTGTGACATTCCATTTAATACCCACTAATTCCTCCAACAGCACTGCTCAGCTAGCCTCACTGGATAAGGTTCTAGCGTTAAAAATTGCCAGGTTCAGCTTCCATTGGGAGCCTGTCCGAAGCCAGAGATTCTTAGCCCCCTCCGCTGCGTCACATGTCTGAGCGCCGCCTTGGGTAGAATAACGCCGATGGTCGTCGTTATTCTAACGAACAGCTGAAGGTAGGGGAAACAGCGCTAACAACCGGTTGCGGCGTTTATTAATACACCGCAAAAATGCATCAAGCTGTGCTATAACGGGACGGCTTATAACAAATTAAAGAGAGAGAGAAAAGAATTTAGTGAGAGGAAAAAGAGGAGAGGTCGGCCGGTGGTAACATGGCCTTGGCCTGCTACTCCACACTGGGGAAAGGGAAGGGGAGGAAAGAGAAAGCGCGAATGAAGGTTGATGATGGCGTACTACAATGTGTTTGATGGGATGTCTACACACACACACACTGGCTGGCACTCTCATCGCGGTGAGCAAAACAAAGATTTCCTAGAACAAGATATAACAAATCTCCAATAAGACCCACTGGCTCTTTCGAGCTGAGTATGAATTTCTAACGGTACCGATTCCGTGCCGGTTTTATGCGGCTAATGGCTGGTCCGCTGTAATCCAGCCTTGTCGCTGCAAACGGCCCACTGCGAGTGCGTTCTGCTTCTCTGGTTCCAAGTGCATTTCATTTTCCCTATTCGCAGCATCCTAGCATGATTAGAACCTTTTGGCAACTTGCAGAAGTGCTCAGCATTACGATGTCCTGCTGGTTTCACAGGTCCATGCGGTGGGCGACGAAAGTGTAAAACAACTTCCGTCTAGCAGAAGGAGACCATCAGCAGTCTTCAGTCTGGCTATACAGGGTGTCCAGGCTAACTTTAGCCAATGGTTAAAAGATAAAATATTTGAGGTAGGCCAGGGAAACCCCTTGCATACACCTACCAACCGGCTTGCGCATCATAGGCAATTTTTTCTTTTGCAATTATATAATTAGGAATTAAGATAGGTTTTTTAAACGCGTAAATATTGGCTTTAGACAGCAAATGCGAATAGCAAAGTTCGAGAGCACCTTCAGAAACCCCCATTATATTTATTTGCGATAAAGAAAGCCTCACGTGCATCTTGTTTCCGAGCTCCAAAGAAAGTCCACGAAATACGAAAAAAAAAATCACGTGACTAGCGCATTCGCGCGCCACGATTGTGCTGCTCGCAATCCTGGCTTGAATGAACAAAATCAGCTGCTGGTATGGCGCGACGACCCCACTGCTCCGGCAGGCCGATATATCGCCCGCCCGCGCGAGCCAGTCTGCAAGCGTGACGGCGCAAGTTGCGTCGCAACCACCGTCGACATATCGGCCTGCCGGAGCAGTGGGGTCGTCGCGCCATACCATCAGCTGATTTTGTTCATTCAAGCCAGGATTGCGAGCAGCACAATCGTGGCGCGCGAATGCGCTAGTCACGTGAATTTTTTTTTTCGTATTTCGTGGACTTTCTTTGGAGCTCGGAAAAACGACACACGTCAGGCTTTCTTTATCCCAAATAAATAGAATGGGGATTTCTGAAGGTGGTCTCCAACTTTGCTATTCACATTTGCTGTCTAGAGTCAATAGTTACGTGTTTAGAAAGATTGTCTTAATTGCTAATTAATTGCAAAACAAAATATTGCCTATGATGCGCGAGCCGGTTGGTAGGTGTATGTAAGTGGTTTCCCTGACCTACCTCAAATATTTTATCATTTAAACCTTGGCTAAAGTCGGCCTGGACACCCTATATATTATCCACAGCACATGCTGTCATGCGGAGAAGTGCGGTCGCCCGCGTTATCTTGAGTTGTGCACTGAAGCCAGCCTAAACTGGCTTGCGACGAAATCACCCTGTCGTATTTTTCAGCGGCTAGTATAGGCTTGACCATCTGAAAAACAGCGGTAAATATTCTAAATAAGTCCCTCCCTTCATCTGCGACATTATTGCTCAGAAACCCATTTTCTACTCTATGCACCCAATGCGGGCTATTGAAGACACAGGTGTGCGTTGACAGGGCTGACATATTCGATTGGTGCCAAAAGCTTTTGCAAACTGTTTAGAGCTTCTAAGCTGTACCGTGGGGCTCTTTTGCATCAGTGGAAGTTCGACGTTTAGAAGGGGCTAAGATGAGAGTCCTTAAAACCTCCGAGAGATCTAGAACACCAGATCTGGAACACCACTGATGTTACATTTGCTGTACCAATGTGCTACCACACGTGTTGCACTGGATATAGTACGCACAATGTCAAAAGGGTGGCCAACAAGTTCGGAGTAGGTGTTGTTTTTACAGCTCCTTTTAAATTGTCCCGCCTGTGCGCCATGACCAGCAGGTGGCAAGGTAAGAGAGCATTGAAGAACAAATGTGTCACGAAACACCAAACACAGTTTGTGCACTGCACTGACATAGCAGGCCAGGGCTATGTCACCACCGGCCGACCTCTCCACCTTTTCCTCATTAAAATTCCTTTCTCTCTCTCTCTCGCTCTTTGTGCACATATGGGAGGACTCGAAAAGGCCTTTTTTCTCTTGCCAGCGTGAGGTGAGGAACATCGACGGCCCTCTCAAGCCTTCTGAATTGTCTAAGCAATGACTCGGCTACAGAAACTAATACTGAACTCGGGAATCCAGCTCGCTCCAAGCGTTGTGCATACGCTATCGCACAATGTCAAAAGGGTGGCCAACAAGTTCGGAGTTGGTGTTGTTTTTACAGGTTCTTTGAAATTGTCCCGCCTGTGCGGCATGACCAGCAGGTGCCAGGGTAAGAGAGCATTGAAGAACAAATGTGTCACGAAACACCAAACACAGTTTGTGCACTGCACTGTTGGAGTGGTGTATAAGGTTGCACTCAGCTGTGGGTCTGTGTACATAGGCCAGTCAGGGCGCTGTCTCAATGACAGGCTCAGAGAGCATGCAAATTCCTTGGGCTCAAATGGAGGCTCGAACCTGTCATTGCATTGCCTTAAATGCAAACACTACATAGACAGGAATAAGAAGAAGAAACAGCAGTGCCGCCCTCTCCTCCGTTCTACGGTGGTTATCGGGAGAGCTTCCGATAGGGTGGCCCGGGAAATTTTGGAGGCCCTCGAGATATCTCGTACGGCAGGCTGCGTGAGTAAAGCATCGGTAGCCCTTCTCAAAAAAGAACTTGATTTCCTTCGCAACAGATAACCCGTTTTCGTGTTCCTGGCTTCTGGGCTTTTCTGCTGAGTTTGAATTATCTTGTGCCTATCACTGATGTTATATTTGCTGTACCAATGTGCTCCCACACGTGTTGCACTGGCTATCGTACGCTCGCGCCCTTTCTACTTTTTAAGGCGATGTATCGTTTCCTAAAATACAGTTGCAAGTTTGCGCTCGTGTGTGTGTGTACGTGTTTTTCCTTACGTCTTGTGCCATTCTGCGCAAAGTTTTCTTGAATATGTCGCTACACCAACTGGCCCAACGTTCTCCTCTACTAACTTTATTCTCATCTAGAGGCGGGCTGATGGGCTGTGTATGCAAACAGATTGCTTGAGTACTGTTGCTGAGTAGTGGTCCTACAAATTCAACAACTCACAGCGTGGCGGTTAGGTTTGAGCAATACTTTGAGAGTGAATAAACTTTCATGGCTGGCTTTAATAGTTATGATTCGTTTTCCCAACTATCTCATCGTGACGCTACTATCGTAAAGAAAAGCCAACGTAGAGCAGCAGCCTATAAAGCAATTTTTAGATTCTTCACTGAAAAAAATATGATTCATACTGCCGGCGCCAATGTCGAAAAAAAAATACCGAAACAGGAGCAGCACTTGCATTAGCTTTGGAAACTTTTAAAGACCCATACTCAGTAATATTATTCAATCGATTCATTTACATGATAAAACCCATTAACATGTGTTTAGGTGACAAGGGCCCTTGAATTGCCCACCGCCATGCGGCGCAAGCAAAAGGAAAAATCTTTGGCAGGATTGTTCAAAAATAAAAGGTCGCCTTCCCTATGAAGCTGTTACGTATTGTATCAATACATAATAGTGTGGGATTTTAATGGTGAGTGTAAAACCTTTGGTTACGCGTCAGTGAAAAGAACAAACTCGGATGCGCTCTCAGCACTTACGAATTCGACTAATGAGCACGCGAATGCCCATTTCAGGAGTGAATACCACAAACGCAGCGCTAATTTTTGGCATGGTGGGGAATATAAATCAGCAACGTTAGACAAAACATTCATACGTTTCTTCAGAGTGCGGCGGTTTGATGCCACGCTGCCAGCCGCTTGCTCCGCTACAGTGCGACGGTGCCATGTGCTCGACAATGACAATGCGCCCTCTTCCTCGCAGCGCCCGCTAACAGGATAGCAGCCAAACGCACCACCAAAAATGTATCAAGCGTGGCAAGCGCACCGCGCAAGAGCGAGGGCGAAGCTCACTCGGGGCACTGTGGCCGCGAGCGAGCCGCGTGAGATAACAGCGCGGTGGTGCGACCCGCTGCTACTCCCGCTGTCGGAAGCATGGTTCATTTACTTTTCCGGCCGATAGTAAACAAGAATTTATGGCAGTCTTCGTTTTTGAATCGTGTGCAATGTCGCGCTTCGTTTCTCCTTTGCGAAATTTTGACGGAAGCACTTCTTCAGGTCCCGGAGAAAGTCCAAAGGGGACCCCGCCGCTTACAGCCTCTTGATTTGTGGTGGTGGTGGTAAAAACATTTATTAGGAAGCGGCAAGAGGTATGCTTGGATCAGCCCGTAACAGAGCGATCCTTACTGGCACTAGGTGCACGTCCCTAGTTTGGGATTCCAGTGGCGGTGGCCGCCGCCCGGGCGCACACGACTAAGGCTTGTTGCGCCTGTAAGTCGTGGCAGCCGAGCAGGGTCGCCTCCCAGTCCTCCCGGGTTGGGTTGGGGATGGGGGAATGGCCGGGTCGGAGCGGCAGGCCCACACCATGTGATGGGTGTCTGAAGACACTGCACTAAAGTGCGGGCAGCTGCGGCTAAAGGAGGGGTCAAAATGTTTTAGTGCTGCCGGGCACAGCAATGTATTGGTGAGAAGGCGGAGAAGGAGCCGCCCATCCGCCTTCTTGAGGCCTTTACATGGGTGAGGGTAAAGGAGATGACTATTTTGATATTAGGCTGTAATATCTTTGAAGGGGCAGACCGGATTGAAATGGGGTTCCTGATCGGATGAGTAGGAAGAAACAGCCCGGTGAGAGGGCGCGCTGCAAAGATGGGGCCAACTTGAACGGGGCATGCTCTTAATGCGCCCCTCTTAGCGGCGATGGCAGTACTGCGTTTTAGTGCTTATGAGTGTGCAGACTTGAAATGTAGAGGACATCATTTATAGAGATGGAGGGGGGGGGGGCATACTTCGAGCAGAGATGATGTGGTTCAAAGAGCAAAACTAAATCCAGGAATCTCAGATGATTGTTGTGTGAAGCTCCCTAGTAGAGGTCCAGCCAGGGAGGGTCGTTTCAAAAACATTTGGGATGAGGCGCACACTGTCACTGGTATCTTTTCGAGGCTGGAATTCGTATAGGATAAGGTCATCGTCAACGTTCCGGGAGATCATTTCCTTTCAAGTTCCTGCCGTGGAATGCCTGCAGGAGGTCGGCGAGCACGAGCGCGATGAAGGAGCCAATGCACACTCTTTTTCTGGGTGTAATTCTTGCCTTCAAACTCGACCGAACAGAGCCGCAAGTAACATATCAGAAGATCCAAGCTGACCCATTTGTTTCGCATGCTTTCTGGAAATGCGCAACGCCATACTCATCGACGCCCTCGGTGACGTATTTTAAAATGCCTTCACGCGGCGAGGAGCACTATGGTTTATTTGGTCGACTGGTTTAGTCTGGGGCATTGCTTAGGAGCCAATCCCACGAGTGCATTGGCTCTTTCCTTTGGGACGCTTAACGTCCCAAAGCGACTCAGTGTATAACGTCCGCCGTTGTGGTGGGCTGTGGATAATTTCAGCCACCTGGGGTTCATTAACGTGCACGTACATCGCACAGTACATGGGCTTTACGTATTTCGCCTCCATCAAAATGTGACCGCTGAGGCCGAGATCGAACTCGCGTCGTTCGGATCAGTAGCCGAGCACCATAACCGCTAAGCCACCGCGGCGGGTTGGAATGCTATAAGTCCTTGACGTCTGCTGAAAATCCGCTGACTGCTGAACGCAGTGAGTGCGTGTGATGTCTCTTTCTGTCGCTGGTGTTCTTTGCTCTGCTGTGCCCATTCCTAATAGAGTTAAACGTGGAACTGTGATGTGCCAAACATTTCGACAGGAAAAAAGTACTCAGCTAGATTTGACTCAGAGAACAAAAAAATAATTTCCCCATTAATTAGTCGCTTTAAATGACGAACTAGACCGGCTCACATCCAAAGTAGAAATGCTCCTCACGAAACCAGACAAACTTTCAGTGCGCTAGCACTCAAGTCTGTATTCACGGAAAAAAGCCTTTTTTCTTTCTGGTCCAACGGTGAACAGGTGTTTGACACCCCCCACGGTGAGCAGATTGCGATTACGTCACAAGGTCACGTGACCTAGGCGGCAGGTGGGTCACCTGCCTTGCCACTCACTAAGGTGCAGACGGCGACAGATTTTCTGGCTGAGCGTAAGCTGTGACTAACATGCACACATAGAAGGACTGTAAGAAACATCCCCAGCAGCACAGCTAATCGGCCCAACATTGGAAAGGTATTCGCAAAGGCCGTCCCTACAAAGGACCAGAGTGAAGCAACCCATTTGCAATGTTGCACCGATTACCTCTATCATGTCTCCACTATGCTTCAGCCATGCCACGTAAACACACGGAACACACGGAATTCACTTAATTGCCATTTTAAGCACACAGCAACATCATTAATAACAAAGCTTAATTTTACTCCCGTAAATAATGCAAAACCAAGATATACAACGAAAAACAGTGGCCACAGGGTGCCGTCGGACGTACACCCCCCCGTCAAAAGTATACAGCCCAAGGGGTTTGCTTGTGAGGCCTGCTGCATGCCTCGTTATGCATGCTCAGCGATCGTAACCTCTCGAAAGAGGAATGGCACCGCACCCTCAACCCTCCGAAGCTTTGAACTGCCAGTCATGCTAGGGAGCCCCTTTAAGGAGCTTAGAAGCAAACCCCTTGGGCTGTATACTTTTTACGGGGGCTGTATATGGCTTAACTACATGTATGTATGTAATGTGGCCACATGTATGTAATGTGGCTTAACTACAGAAAGCGAGTGTCATATTTAACTCTTATTCATCACGTTTCTCGATTTACTTGAGGTCTGCGGCCACCTTCCTTCGGCGTGAAATTTTCTAAGTACGAGGAATTGAAGGTGACGGCCCCCATAGTAAATCGGTATAGCAACCCAACTGGTGATTCGTTGGTGACGTCATTAGTATATCGAATAGGTTTTTGGTGACGTCACTGATTTTGTGACACCACGATTAACTAGTCATATGACTACGATTAATCGCGTTTAACTTAGAAATTATTGAGGCATCACAAAACTAATTAGATATTTGGAATCCTCGATATGAGTAGAACAGATTAGACACCAAAATTAACTGAGTTCATATTTAGTTATGGTTATGCGTATATTTAATTGCTTATAAATAACTAACCGATAACGTCATGATCTAACTAATGGATATTCGTAACGCGCTCGATGAATACGACATTTTAGACACCAATATTGTCTAATTAGGTTAACATTTGCTTATGCTTAGGCTTAACATGGCGGCCATGTCGTCAGCACTCAGCAGCTCACAGTTTCATACCTCATGGCGACCGGACACCTACCGCCTTAAGGTAAGGAAAATGGCCCTCCAAAGAGTCAAAAAACTTTTTCAGCCCGAATTGGTCAAAAATATCCGACCTCAAGGCGGTAGGCGATCGCTCGCCGTAAGGTATAGAAAAGTAGCCTAATCACGTGGCAATACATCACATGGACGATAGATGGCGCTACCGAACAGCTAACGCTCGTTAGTTCAACCTCTTGCAGACAGTGGCGGCATGTTTTTTTTTTACATTTAAAGACCCTGTTGGAAAGACTGTGAACGTGAGAAAGGAATTTCAGAAATCGGTGGAGTTTCTTTCCTCAAAGTATATGACACGGTTTTGAAGACTGACCCCAAATCACACCGAAGTCACAGAATTACGCCCCAAGTTTGACAGCCCATCTTCTACTGTACAGTCCGCGTCAGACCTGAACGACAAAATGAGTGAGAAAATGAATGAAATGGTACACTATAGTAGGAGAGTTTATTTTGTGATTCACGAATTCGCCCAGCAAGAAAAAAGAAAAGCTGCAATCTTTCTTCAGTGAACCTGGGCCAAAATTCAGATATCTGGCTTTGATGAGGCTAAACTCTGTACTGTTCACTGCATTCTCAGCAGAGACAGCCGTCCATCGCGGATTGCTGTTCGGATGTGTTCTTTTGGTCTAGTCTACCTGGATTAACTTCGGGACGATTTCCCAGGACTGAAACGCTCACAAGGGTTAACAGCAAAATTTTCTAGATAGCTCGCACTAAAAGAAAGGAAATGGGCTTCAAGTACACATAGACAGGAAATGGCAAGGCTTTTGCCAGGAAAAGAAAGGAAAAGAGGTGGGCACTCCGCTCATGAGGATTAATGGAAATCGGACATCGAAAGACACGTCTAGCTATGGACAGTGGCTCTTTCAAGGTTTGCAGTGCCTTTGCAGAATGTACTCGGGTTTCTCATTGTCCGGTTAATGACTCTTTCATGCTATTCGCGTAAGCACACGAAGCAATTGCAAACACTGAGACAATTAGGTAACTATTGTTTCCACTCTTCCGTTGTAAGTCATCCTGCTCACCGAGATAAATATTGCGCCAGATTTTTTATTAACTTAGGTTGCCAGGATATAAGTAATTGTCATTTTTTCGTCTATTAGGAAGAAGTGGGGTGCAGCTCTTTTCAGAAACGACATATCGCTAGTTTCCGAAATAAGCTTGCTTTTGACCATGACAACGCTATTACTGTGGGCCTATTAATCTAAGGGGCGGCAGAAAGTTAGGTGGGCGGATGAGATTAAGAAGCTTGCGGGAATGCGGTGGATGCAGCTGCCAAAGGACAGGGTTAATTGAAGAGACATGGGAGAGAACTTTGTCCTGCAGTGGTGGTAGTCAGGTTTATGATGATGATGGTGATCTAATACGCGATTTTCTTTGCTATTGATTTCCGTCTACCACCCTTCATGTGGCAACTCGCAACATTTTTTGGCCGAACTCGACTCTGAGTTGTCTCACATCCGAACCGATGACCGTGTCTGCCACACAAGCAACAAATAAGCTACGCCTGGCAGTAGGAATAGCTGTAGATCATCTAGTACACTGTCTACATGTGAAACTGAAGCAACAATGCACGCAGCAGCTCGTGAGAAATTTATATCTCTGTGCTTTGTTTCTTTCTGTATTGATTATGTAAATGGTTGAGCCCTTAATTTGTAACTTAAATCTACTATTGCACAAGCCATTCTTTCCGATCACTCTTTCGTGTGCTGTTCATTGAAAAACACTTCGATATCTAGTGGCCAGAGTCTATCAGTTCCACTAAAGAAATTTGCACAACTTACTTCAGTCTTTTTCATAAGTGCCGCCGGGGTGACTCAGTGGTTATGGTGCTCATGCTGACACAAATGACACAGGTTCGAACCCCGCTGTGGCGGCCGCATTCCGATCAAGGAGAAGTGGCAGATGCTCATGTACTGTACCGTGTCGGCGTACATAAAACCCAGGTGGTCGAACTTGTTCTGGAGCCCTCTGCTACGGCGTTCCTCATAGCCTGAGTCGCTTTGGGAAGTTAAACCCCCAAAAACCCAATCTTTATGGTAAGCTAGTCAAATGACATGACTACGATATTTTCTTACATACAGTATCCCCGAAATATAGGTGTCGTGTGAACTTGTCGCTCATTTCATTCTTTTAGACGGGTGGCATGAAGCGTTCCAAAAATGTGGCAACGCAATCTGAGCCAGAAATAGATTAACTGCGAAATCGAAACCGCGATAAAGGAAAAACACTTACGGTGTACTTAGTCCAAGCGATTGCCAAACTGCAGTGTTATTGCAGTTGAAATGAAAACCGCAACTTTAATTCGTCTTCATAAGCAAGGTGCGTGCAATATTGATCATCACCATCGACCCGACTACGACCACTGCAGGACAAAGGCCCCTCCCATATTTCTCCATTAACCTTGTCTTGTGCCAGCTGGAGCCACGCTATCCCCGCAAACTTTGTAATCCCATCCGCCCACCTAACTTTCTGCCGCCGCCCCGTGCTACGCCTTGCTTCTCTTCGGATTCAGTCCACTGCCCTCAAGTACCATCGGTTATCTTGCCTCCGCTTTGCATGTCCTGCCCCCCCCCCCCCCCCCAAAAAAAAAGCCCATTTCTTGCTCTTCATTTTGACTAGGATGTAATTAGCTCGGGTTTGATACCTGACCTACTCTGCCGTCTCTTACACCTATCCTTTTTCTTTACTTAGCTTACTGCCCTGTCGTTAATGTGAACCCTTTTCGTTAGCCTGCATGTTTCTGCCCCATAGGCGAGTGCCGGTAAGATACAGCTGTTGTATATGTTTGTCTTGAGGAATAGTGGCAAACCACCATTCATTATCTGAGAGAACCTGCCATATGCGCTCCATCCCACTCTTATTCGTCTAGTTATTTCCCTCTCATGATCAGGATCAGCGGCCACTACCTGCCCTAAATAGACGTGTTCCCCGACCGCTCCAGCACCTTGCTACCAAATGTAAACGGCAGTTCCCTTCAGAGACTGTTGAACATTACTTTGGTTTTCTGCATGTTAATTTTTAGGCCCACAGTACTACTCTGCCTATCTACTTCAATTATCATGTTTTGCATTTCATCTCCTAAGCGACTTAACAAGGCCGCGTCATTAGCGAATCGCAAGTTTCTTATGTATTCTTCATAAATTCTTATCCCCACCTGTTCAAAGGACAGGTGCGAACTCCTCCTGTAAACAGGCGGGCGGTGATTGGCATTGGCGAGATCGTGTCTCCCTGCCTGACACCCTTCCTTATTGAAATTTGAATGCTGACTTTATGAAGTACTATGGTAGCTTTGCAGTCGTTATAGATATCTTCCAATACTTTCAGACAAGGCACTTCTACACCCTGAATGCGCAATCCCTGCATGACTGCTGAAGTTTCTACTGAGTAAAATGCTTTCTCGTATTCTATAAAGGCTAGCTATTGCCGCGAATCTTTGTGTTTGTTTGTTCATTCTTCAAAGATGCCGGAACGCCACTGTATTGCTTTGGTTGTGATGCAAGACACGATCAGATTTATATCGATGGATCGCATCCTGGCGAAACCGAGCCTACGTTGTTCCAGAATGTTCTAGTAAGTTCGGACGCTTTATCTGGAAAGTTCGCTGTTAGCTTTAAATTCAGCACGGCCGAAAGCGGCAGGCTTTCGGTTCGACGACCGCCGAGCCCGCTTGTTGCTAGCCGCCGCCGAGTGATCCTGTCCTTTGTGGGCGCAAGTCAGCCCAAATAAACAGATTTGTTTAGAGCCAATTTTCGCTCTATTCCTGCTCTCCGCACTCCCGTCACCACTACGTGAGAATATAGGGGTTAGCTATACTCTGCGCATTTCTCTATCACCTGAGTGACAGTGTGAATATAATCTGTTGTCGAGTATCCTTTACGAAAGCATGTCTGATCAATTGGTTGATTGAAGTCTAAGGTTGTCCTCACTCTATTAGCGATTACCTTAGTAAATACTTTATAAACAACACAGAGTAAGCTGATAGATCTGTAATTCTTCAGGTCCTCGACGTCTCCTTTCTCACGGACTAAGATGGTGTTCACGTCTTCCAAGCGTCTGGTACGCACGAGGTCAAAAGGCATGGCGTATACTGGGTGGCTAGATTTTATAACAGAACCTCCCCTCTGTCCTTCAACAGATCTGCTGTTACCAGATCCTCACACCAGCTGCTCTCCTCCTTTTCATTGCTCTTAAAGCTTTCTTTACTTTCCAGGAGTGCTGAAAGTTAACCTAATGTGAATAACCTCCAGTATAATTCAAATGTTGGAGGAACACTTGGTTCTAACGGCAACACATTTTCTAGATAAGCATAGTGTCATATCAAGTGAATATGGGTTTGTACAGGCGAAAGGTACACAAACACTCTTACAAGAGTCCATGTATGCAATCTGTCCTTTGCGCCCTCGTACCTCCGTTGGCCTTTACTCAAAGAGAAATGGAAAACTAACCCGGCCAGCTAACGTCCGTCAGAGTAAATTAACACTTTTTCTTGCGCTGTGTTTACTGCGGTTTGTGCTTTGGACGCCCAATATCATGAGCTGTTTCACAGAGAGTTCAGTTCAAGGAGACAACCTTTCGAACTTCCATGACACGAAAGACGCCCATCCGTATCGGTACGCGGCGCCCCACCAAACAACTTCGCCTCCACACGCTGTGGACGTTTAACCTTTGCGGCGGCGGACCGTCGCGGCGCCAATGTCGGCGACGGTCTGGCTGACAGATAGGGGAACGCGGACCGAAAACAGCGGCTCAATACTAATAGCGCTCTGAGTTCCATGATGCTCGCTGCAGTGAACGAAGTAAAAATCAACCATACCAATGTGCGTGCCTGCCTTCCGACATCGACTGCACTCCGGCTTGTCTCTCTAGTTTTTTTTTTCTTTTTGCTGACTGTGCTCTGGGTCTCCTGATGGAGATGTAGTGGCACTACATCGATGATCGGAAATCAAGACTGCAGCACTATATAAAATAAAAATAAAACAAAAACTCATGGCGCATCAGCGACAACACAGTGATAAGAAAACACTCTCTTAGGCCATCCTCGGGGGATCGTCTGAATGCGCTAGCATTTTATGTTGTTGCGAATTCGGTTGTAGCTCTGCACGCGACAGAGTTAAAGGGAAACTGCATAGGTTTTAGAAATCAACGAGCTTAAGAAGATCGAATGTGTGAAACTTGCAGGGAAAGAATGCGAAGTCTTTTTGGGCTAGCACTTGAAATAGTGAAGTAATCGCCGATTAAAATCCAGACGCCCTTCAAGCTTCTCCGCAGCGCACAACGCCAAGTGGGGGGCGCATGAGGACGTTATCGAAGGTATCGATACATTTCCAGCGCACAAACGCCTGCTTTGAAGGAAAAAAAAAACAACGCCACCGAAGGCGAACCCTGCCGAGAGGTTTTTGGCAGCGTCTAACGCGTCAGGGTAGGGTGTGGCTGACGACAGCGGTAATTTGAAATCATACCTTCCGTGAAGTCACGCTGAGTTTCTCTGCACTCCTACGGTGAATTGAGGAGAAGCGCAAACTTCAATCGTTGATTACGTCACTATTTTAAATGCTGCTGCAAAAAAACTTGGTATGCTTTACCTACAGCATACATAGATTTGAATCCTTGAATATCGCGAAATTTTCGAAAAAGTGCTGCAGTTGCCCTTTAACGGGTCAGTGCCCATATATGCTGAAGTGGCCATCCTTTGCATTCACAGATCGCGCCAGTCATCATACCACTCCTGGCGCAGTGATGCAGCTGTTAAGCGATGCACCACTGCCCTGCGATGGCAGGTGCTCCCAGCGGTGGGCCTTGTGCGACCTAGGTTGCTCTTCCCGAGCAACCTCTCGCGACCAGTCGTTAATTGAAGTGCCACGTGCGTGCTATGTTGGGCAATTTGCTCACAACCCGGTGGGTACGTTGTCGCTGGGCAGGTCGCGATGGCGTCACAAGGTTCGAACCGCATCACAGGTCACGAATCTTGCATGACTGCTGTCTCGGCATTTCTGCTCACACCTCTTTTGTAATGCTAACACATTAATAGGTAGCAGCTGACAGTGTGATGCAAATAAGTATTTGCAGACAGTATGCTGTTTACGTACTGTGTAATCAGTATAAGAACTGAATTCCGTATCCTCTTCGAGTTTTCTATCGTAACCCCAACGTGAACGCTTGAATTTCGCGTAGTAGTCAACGACTTCACAAAAATAACTCATTCACAAAATTTGTTGCCGAAATCGCTGCGCCAACATTGGTGAAGGACATGGTGAAGGACGTTTCGTTTTTAACACTACACACGAGCGGAACAATAGCTGAAATACTCAACTAGAACGTAAGATGCACCATTGAAGCTGAAAGGTGCGCTTCGTCCACAGAGCGCAGTTTCTGGCCACAGCAAGCTGAAGGCACAAAGAGCGTTCACCACGTGCCTGCGCCCTCGATTCGAACTAGAGCCACCATAGCAGTCAATATCACCGCTGATTCCAATCGGGACGCTTGTAGTTTTCTGATATTTATTAACAATAACGAACCCAGCTGGTTTTCATGGTAGTATAGGCTACAAGGTGTGAGTGCAGGACAAACTTTAAAACCAAGATTTTCGCTCTGAATCAGAATATTAGACCATTCCTATCAGCATGTTGATCACAGTATCTTACAATATTCCACAGTTGCGTCGCAATAAAAAATGCCGTCCCAGAAAGATGCACTTGGAGCCGCGCTTGTTAGTAACTTTACAAAGCGTTCGCGGGCGGGAAATGTAGCCAAAGAGATAAATCGAGCGTAAAAACATGCAGCTGGATGAGAACTTCGCGAAGCACACCTTTACGATAAACATCGCGCATCAATGGCGCATCGCCACTGGCACTGATAGCCGGCGGTGAGGGAGAACCAGCGTGATCACGCCCTTCCGATTCTGGAGCCTCAGCGCCGCACAGGCGTGCGTACAGGACACCGTTCGGGTCCGGACTAGAGCCTACGTACAAGGTGCACGCGTTTCTTTGACCGCGTTGTTCGTCCACAGGCAAAGACCAGGGAACCGAGAGAAAAGCGCCCTTGCTGCTGTCTGAGTAGGCGGCGGTCTGCGTGTTCTTTTCCCGTTGGCGTTATCTCACCTACACAACGCCCGATGCGGCACTGGAGTGACCCAATCGGGGCGCGAGGCCCAAATGGGAAGGACGGAAGAGAAGGTGACTGACAACGATTCTCGGAAGTGCTTTCTTTTGGGATGAAGACAAGCTGCGCGACCAGCCACATCCGGCCTGCGGAAACCCCACAGGGAGTCTCGATGAGCGCAACTGCAGTAGGGGCAGCGCTCAAGAAGCCTAATCCCCAGAATACGATTAGCCTAATCCCCTCTTTCACATATTAACACCTCCACAGCCATTACTAACGGGAGCGAACAGCTGGTGCTCGAACCCCACCGACTAGGCAACGCGATATTGGCCAGCAATCTTTTTCACCTTTGTTATCAGCGCATTAATTAGCGCCGCCGTCTTTGTCGCGGTTAGTTGCCACGAGGTCACGAGACCACGGTATTGGTTGCCGCGAGATCTCGGCACACTTTAAATTTATCGGTCAAGGCTTTGGAAGCTAGGGCGGAAACTGCGCTACGAGCACAACGAGCATGTTTGTCTCATTTTAACAAAAGGACCTATACGCGTATAGGTGTCCTCTTCAACCTGTCCGACTTCATCAGCTCGTGCGAAAAAAGAAAAATGTTTCTCAGCCATCATTGTTCACATCGAACTTCTGTCGACGCGAAGAAAAGCCGCATAAATGTTAGACTAATATCTATGGATGTAGATTGCAGGCGAAATTGCGCGGCTCTGACTGGTTCGCCCAAACCGTTCACATCCTGCTATAAGCAGTATTCATAGAGCAGTAAAACGAGGGGGCTAAATGGGAAAGACTTCTGTGTGCGAAGTTCGGCCCCAATTCATTAAACGTCCTGTCAGCAGATATGGCAAGGCGGGCGGCGGAAAGGTGAAATCCTGGGGAGGGGGTTTCACCCGGCCAGCGTGGGCGAAAACAAAAGGCCAGGATTTTTCGTCGAGAATACAAAAAGAAAGAAAAAAAAACATGAATATGCCAGGGCTAATCAATAAGGCGGTGTCGCCGCACGCAAGAGCGCAAAGATGGTGTTTGGAATAAATTACCCGCAGGAGGAAATTTATGAGCCGCTACCCGCGAGGAAACTAAAGTAACTAGGAATGGTGCCTTAGCGAAAGACTCCGTGATGGTGGCAGCAGCTTTTGAGAATTATGGCCCGGTTTTTTATTAGCACCATAAAGTGAGAAACTTTTGCGACGTGATTCCTTGTTGTTAATGCCAAATAAAAGCGAAGGGGTCAAGCGTAGGACCTTAAGAAAAATAATTCTAATAATAAAATTTACAACGCCGCTGAAAATTTCAACTGAAACTGTCCAGGCCCAGGATGTTTGAGTATTAGCTTTTAGAACCTCTGCAAGCGGGTGTGGCCTTTACGCTCACCCTGTCAGAAGGGTCGTGTTCAGTCATGAGGGATGAAGGGCCATAGAAACGAATAAAATAAAATACCGACAAAACGGCGTATTAGTTGCACTTCATATCATTAACTCTAGTCAGCTAAGGGATTTTATACATCCACAGAGGCCACAAATGGATAAATATTAGCGCACAGAACAACAAAATAAAGAACAATGCAAACTTCTTTGCCGGCATTAGTGGAAACCACTGCTCTCTGCCAGAAACATGAGTTGAGGAACGGCCTTTGAAGCTACTGACCTTCTCAGGCTCGTTCTTCAGCAGCGATTATTGATCTAACGCTATTCACGCTGTGATGATGACACTAACAAAGAAGGGGTTGCAGGACGGTGTAAGAAAGCGGTGGTTCTATGTTGCAGGTATTAAGACTAAGTCGACTATAAAAATATATCTTTGTGTCTAAAATGTCCGCAAAACATAGACATTCCACGCCGTCCATGCTTTTCTCGGGCGGCTGGTGCAGAACGAAAAAGCGAAACGGAAAATGTAAAGGGCGCAATGCGGGTGGTATAACCGGGGCTGGGCCTGTTTCTTCTCAACAGTGCCCGGGGGACAGCCATAATGGTCGAGCTTTATAGAGACAAGAAGCTATGCTGCAAGGCCGCCATTCTTGTGGCCAGTGCTTTAGGCCGCATATTTAATAAATGTCTTGGATAATGTGGAGGCTGCCAACCCCATCATGCTCTGTTCTTAAGAAAAAAAACCAATGCGCTCAAATGCATGAATCAAGGGCTCGCTACGCTCGTTCCCACTAGGCAATGCAAGCGTTACGGGTATGTAAGAGGCTATCGTTTAAAACGGCATGGGAACGACAACGAATGCACATGGCGACAAGACGGAAGGCAGTACAGTAATTTGAATTAACTAGGATAGCAAAGGCAACCACAGCATGGTACTGCTGTGTTAAAAGCGATACTCAGGGTTCTGCGCTCTCATTCCGACTAATTTCTTACCATGAATTGCGTTTCGCTTGCGTTTTTGACCAACGCAAGGCAGCATCGTCTCGAAACCGCGGCGAACCTGAAGTCGAACATCATCAACGCATTACGAAATTTGGCGTCCCAATGCTATTCAGCATGCCATTACCCCCCGCGGGGTTCGCACATGCGCCTATGCAAACATAGAGCTTCGTTTCCAATTCGTTTCCAAATGCATCAGCGCACTCGGTCATAACAGCAACGTCTCGCGTCTGTGTCGTAACAGGCATATAGCAATCGCTAGCGGCTAAACCGCCGTCTTCATCCGTTAGTCCTGCGCTTGTCAACGCCAAACAGCAGCACTGTGCTGCTGTTTTGGCCATGCAATCGAGCCGCATGTGTTGGGATGTAAAGGTCCTTCTCCAGCGTCAACGTTCGGTTTGAGAAGGCAAACAGTGCAGCGAGGGTGCGTACAAGGGGGTCGAACACACCACTAACATAGAACCCTTGCAAAAATTCTGCAGACAGTCTATGGACTGTCCACAGACTTTGTTTCAAGCATTTGTCACCTCTCTACAGAGACATCCTACAGACCAACTTAGGCAGGACCAATTCTATAGATAACCAGTGCATATACTATGTATACAGTTTCGTGGCCGTGCACTTTTAGTAGGTGTTTTTAAATAGACTGTATATACTCAACGTGTAGACGAAAGGATACTTCTATAGGCAGGCAATAGAGGCTGCAAAAAGCCAATAGATAATCTACAAACCACTTCTACATGGGAAGAGTAGCCTGCGAGGGCTAAGGCGCGTCAAGCAACGGAAGCCGCGAGGAACAGTGAGTGCGCTGCCGCGCGCAAAAAATGAAAGATAAGCGGTTGAATGCTGCACTTTAAATATAAAAGAGTAAAAAAGGAAGTACGGTGCCCTCTAGCGTTCAGCGTACTGAAGGAGCGCGGGAGGGAGCTAGGGAGCTCGCTAGAGGACATCTTAAACCCGTTTTGCTACCACGTATGCGTATACACGTTTGGAGTGTGATGGCACATACAGCCAGTAACGCGGAGAGGGACGCCGAGCAAGCAGTCGAGACGGAACAGGATCAGCTCATGGCGGCGGCCAAGGAGAATGCGCTCTGTCCAGCGTTAAGAAAATAAGAGGACGAAGGCGTCGCCGCGTCCAGCAAGGAAAAGGTGTTATCAGTACCAGAGTGCCGCTTCCACCATCTGTGAGCCGTCCTAGAATGTGCTACGCCTTTGCTGCAATGCATTTCATGTTTCTACTGTTCTCTCTGCAACGAGATAACCTCAAATCTTTTAGAGCGATAGCGTTATAGTTTCCATGCGACGAAAAACTCGGTGGTCTCACGAAACTCCCATTGGTTAAGAGGGCCGCGACGACCACAACCACATGACCTCGCGCGGGTAATTCAAACGCACCCCAATGATCACAAAGTACGAGTACCCGGGTTCGAAGCAAACCGCGGTGGCAGCGTTTCGATGCAGGCGGAAGGCAAAAAGCGCCAGTGTGCTGTGCGATGTCAGTGCATGTCAGAGCGCCAAATGGTCGAAATTGATCCCGAGATCTCCACCACGGCACCTCATTCATCCTTTCTTCTTTCACGCCCAACTTTATATCTTGCCTTACGGCGTGGTTCGGGTGTCCATCGAAATGTGTGAGACAGTTACTGCGTCATTTGCTTTCCTGAAAATCTATTTTAAATTTTTTGTGTTAAGCACATCGTGCGTGTAGTAGACCAGACAGCACGTGAAACATGCATTGAGGGGTATATGGAAAAGATTTTTGCCCAAAAAGCCGGTGAGGCGGTGAAAAAGAACTTCAAGGAAGTAGCTGTGAAGCCCGCTGCCATCAAAAAGCAAGCCGTGGCGCTGCTGCAAAGAAGCAACCTTGAACGACTGGCTACGGCCGTCAAGAATGGTAAAGGTACAGTTCTGGACTTATTCTTTACGGCAAAGACACATAAGCTGGGCGTCCCTCTCAGGGCAATCATTTCTGAGCGGGATACATGGCAGCATGTTGTGTCGGGGTTTCTGCAGAGGCACTTGAGATCACTCAATCTTTTGGACCCCTTCTTGGTGAACAACTCTGAAAATGTGGCTGAGTTCCTGTCAGCGCTGGACAGAAAAAAGTACTGTGCCTTCAGCATCGATATGGAAGACTTGCTTTATTCGCTGCCCCATCCTCAGGTGATGAAGAGAGTGAAAGACTGCATTGTTAAAGACAATGACGAGTTGGTGTTTATGGCGGAATGCGGTGTTTCAACAGAGAGTTTCATAGAACTGCTTTCTTTTTACTTGGAATCGACCTTTGTTTGGGGGGCGGTAAGGTCTACGTCCAGAAGTCTGGTGTTTGCATCGGCTCCCGGGTTGCACCTGTATTGAGCAATATTTATCTGAGCAGGATGGATCAGGAACTGGCGGAGGATCTTGGTGATCAAGCGTTTTCCGCTATGTCGATGATTTTTTGATCATTTTGAAGTCAAACTCTCCCAGGGCGGTTCCGGACGTCGTAAAAATGTTCAAAAATGCTGGTGGCGGCCTCATATTCACTTTCGAGATGCCTAGCTCGGATACCCTCCAGTTTCTAGACCTCAGTATCGAGTACCTGGATAATAGTCTGTTTGGGAATATCACCCTAGAACGAAGAAGCCACTGTTGAACTTTAGCTCGGGGCATTCCAAACTAGTCAAAGCTGGTATAGCCCCGTCCTGCTTAAAAGCGTCCCTTGCGAAATCCTGTAACCTCAAAGTTGAGGCTAGCTTCCTGGCACAGGTGGAGAGGCTGAAGGAAGCCGGGTTTCCGGAGCAGTTGTTGGCTCAGATCTCCGAAAGGATCCTGGCCAAGAACGGCAGTAGTGGTTCCAATAACAAGCAGGACGGGGGACGGAGACGTGTGGTGGGAATTCCGTACGTCCATGGAATTTCACACCGGCTCAAGAAAGTGGGGGCGTGGTACGGAGTGGGCGTGATTTTCACGGCAAAAAATAAGCTTGCGCGGATTTGTAGTGCTGTGCGTAAAAAGCTAGTCTGAGGGCAGTCGTGCTGGAACTGGTTGTTCGGTAGCGCACAGGAAGGAAACTAGATTCACAGAGTGTAACACTAGAGTTGTTTACGAAGTGCCGCTCTCGTGCGGAAAAAAGTACATCGGCCAGACGGGTCGTTGTGTAAACGAGCGGATGGCGGAGCATCGTAGGTCGTTGAAGGGCGCGGCTTCCTCCAATCTCGCCGTGCATTGCAAGGGTTGCGAAAAATGCTACCCTCATTTGAACAGGACCAGCGTCTTGTTCAAACATAGCGATCAGGTATGCAGGGAGATGGTGGAGGCTTACCTAACCAAGAAAGACTCAGATTCCTGTGTGGCATCACCATCTGTGGCCTTGCTTGATAGGGAGATAACCTTTTTGGCCAGTGTTCTTAAGGCGAGCAGGTGATATGGGTCTTTGGCGTGATATCATCGTGACCGTTAAGGTTGTTGTGGTTTTGTTTGTGCGAAGGTTTTTTGGAAGTGTATTTGACGGTTGCATCGCGGTGCACGCGAAGGGATAGTAGGTGATTGTGTTTTTGGGTTGATTTTCGCGGTTGTTGTGTTTTTGTGCTTGTCTCACTGTGGGCAGAAGATACTTATATAGGACTCGTCATGTGAATAAAAATTCAGTTGATAGTCTGCGCCCGAGTCGTGCCTTCTCGTTCTGTGTCTTCGTTTTTTGCGCAGTTTTCAGTATGAATTACAAATGTAGTCGGCTTACAGAGATCTTCCACCTTTTATCTAATTGCACTGCCTTATATGCACTGATATGCATAGTTATTTACATGTTGATAGGAGTGTTCCTTCGCACACTATACATCATGGACGCGACCAACTTAGCGCCCCGGAAGCATACACGGCATGATTATTTCAGGTAAGGTGCTGATCAAGAAAGTTCCCCAAATACTTAGCCACTGCCTCGAAGAGTAAACGTTCGCAGAGGCAAGCATCACAATTCGAAGTACACAAATATATGCTTCTATTCAAAAAAAAGCGCCTTATGACGATTCCCAATGCACACGAGTTGATTTTTTTTATTATTTACCAACACTTGAAATGTGTCTAAACCGATTTACAATTGCTGAAATGTCCCGTTGGAATCTTTGACATCCCGTGTTACAACCACAAGTTTCAAAGCTATCGCAATGTCATCTGCGAGCGGAAAAAATCTTTAGAACTTGAACATAGGCCTCTCCTGCGACCTATACTAAAGTTTGACGTCAGAAGCATCGTTCGGCTGGCGAAACCAAAACCAGAGAAACACGCGAGAAAAAAAAATCTAAAATAAAGTACTTACTACATAGTCATAGGTGAGTATCACGCAGTGATCCATGTGCAATAATGTATTTCGCATTATTAAAGAGAAAGGAACACAATGAAAAATCTGGTTTCAATACTCCTTTAAACTATACCGTGCATGAGTCAAGTGTATCTAAGGTAAACCTCCAATGTGTAATATATTTCAGGTAGGGAGTAAGTACTCATTAGCAACCGCTGCTTTCTTGCCTTAGCTTTATATTAGTAGTATGGCTGTGCTCGCGTGAATTTTAATTAGTAATTAGTCCTTAGCTGCAAGTGGTAAGGGATTACGTCTACTTATGGCAGGTAGTGACCGCTGTTGCGGATCATGAGGAGGAAATAACTAGAAGAAGAATGGGGTGGAGCGCATACGGCAGATTCTCTCAGATAATGAATTGGCAGTTTATCAATATCTCTCAAGAGAAAAGTATGCAAAAGCTATATCTTACCGGTACGTACCTATGGGGCAGAAACGCGGAGGCTAACAAAAAGGGTTCAGGTTAAGTTAAGGACAGCGCAACGACCTATGTGAAGAAAAATTATAGGTGTAACGTTAAGAGACAGGTAGAGGGCAGAGTGGGTCAGGGATAAAAAATGGTTCATTGACATCCTAGACAAAATCAAGAGGAAGAAATGGGCTTGGGCAGGGCATGTAATGCGAAGGGAAGATGATCGCTGGTCCTCAAGGGTTACGGAGTGGATTCCAAGAGAAAGGAAGCGTAGCAGGGGGCGCAGAAAGTTAGGTTGAGATGAGATTAATATGTTTGCGGGTATAGGTTGCCTGCACAGGACAGGGTTAATTAGAGAGACATGGAAGAGGCCTTTTCCCTGCAGTGGGCGTAGTTAGGTGCAGCATGATGACATCGTTCGCACACTGCCCTATGCAGTGTGCGAACGCTGCCGCCCCCAATGCAGGCGGCTGCAGCCGGCGTGATCATGGCTCAACGTGTTCTTATAGTGATAGTTTCTTGAAATTGCATGGAGGAAAAAGTAGCGCCCCTTTTGATGAGATTTAGGTAAAGATTGCTGCATACACCGACGGCATGCCGCGAAGATGAGGGTGCGTACTTGGCTCGGCTAGTGTTCGGCCGGAATTCGAAATGACGAGCGCGAAAACAGACGGAGACAAGAGAAGAAACGCAGACGACAGGACGGGCGCTGTGTTTCTTCTCTTGTCTCTGTCTGTTTTCGCTGTGCTCATTTCGCATCATGTCGCAACAACTTGCCCGATCAGAAATTTCGATTAGGCCGGAAACCTGGATTCTATCACGGAGTCACTTCTGCGCCGTGTTACAACGGCTAAATCTATCCACCCCAGACGCGATGCTCTCCTCCCTGTGCATATTAGGTTATTCGCGCGTAAGCATTAGAATGGTCTGTGCAAGAGGGTGTGCCCACCGTCGTCACAAGTGCCCACCTCAGATTTAACGAACTTAGAACACTGCCGCGAATATATAAAGAGCTTTAGTTTGTGAACCTCGGATATAATGAGCCTAACAAAGCCGGATATGACGTAGTACGTTCGTGTTCATGAGCTACAGCGGATGAAAGGAACTTTCGTTCACTAACCTCAAATACAAATAACTTTCGTGTGTCATCTGGATATAAGGAATCTAAGTATGCTATCTCAGATATAACGGAGTTTCATGTGTTCCTCACAAACGAATCGAACGTAGTGTGTTGGCCTTGTATTTAACAAACTTGAATGTACCACCTCGAATTTAACGAACGTTAATGAGTCAACCTCGGATTATTTATTTATTTATTTGCACAGTACTGCTAGCCTCCAGTTGAGGTTGTAAGCAGGAGCGGGAGATAAGGAAAAAAACATAAGTGACATGCGCAAAACAAATAAAGGCACAACAAGCTGCTTTCACAATCAATGAGATGCACTCACGAGAAAAAATAGATGTTGCAAAGTTGCATGCAAGACAAAAATCAATCCCAATAACACTCCGTAATCGTCAGTTACAACTTCAGAGCATTCATAAATGTTTACGTGGAAGGACATTCTACAATACTGGCCGGAAGCCGGTTCCATTCACGGTCCGTTTTTGGAAAAAAAGAGTTAGCAAAGGTTTGAGTGTGACAGGAATAATCTTTTTTTGCTATAATGCGATCGGGTGGTTCGTCGGTGTACAGGCTCTATGTACTCGTGTTTTCGGATGCCTAGTTTATCATGAAACAGCAGGTGCATGTATTTTAATCGATCATACTGACACCGTTTCTGTAAAATGTCTAAACCTGCCTTTTTTACTAGAGCACTCGCGGAAGTACGCCAGATATATGGTCGGTGTATAAACCTAGCTGCTTTCTTTTGCACGGATTCCAGCTTGTCTATGTTTCTACGAGTGTGCGGGTCCCAAACAATTGATAGACGACTGGCAGCTATCGCCTTCAAACGATCCACCGAGAATCATCTCACATTTTGTTTAGTAGAGCGTGATGATGGTCATGATGAATTTTTATGTCGCAAGGGCATCTGCGGCCTAAGAGCGCCATGGAACAAGGTTTCTTCTTCTACTCAAGGTGGGGGTCTAGAACGCATTTCCCAAGCATTTCACCCTTATTAAGCCGAGCACCAGGCAGCGGGAAGCATGTACACCTATTGTATCGCCGGTGGGTACCAGGCGGCGCTGGGGATCGAACCCCGCACCTCCCTCATGCGAAGCGGATGGTGGAACGACTAGGCCACAGCTGGTTTTTAATAGGGCGCGCACGCTTTTCACGTTTTTCACAAATTTAGCATAAGTGAATGTTCGGTGTCAGGATAGTATGAAAATTAGCAACGGATTCCTTTGATGTTTGCCATCAGAAAAGTTCTATATGTTACGATTGGATCCACGTTTCGGGCCCAAAATTAGCCTAGCCAAATTCGACGCCTGATCTTCCAAGCATGCTCTTGTTGGATGTAGTGCAGCGCAGCCAGCTTTCCATCTAGGTATCTATGAGGAACCTTAAAGCCTGCAATAATGCGCGAGTTTACATCGATATATGCAAATAAAGGCTTGACCCCGACCCCGACATACTGGCGGTCGTATGTTGTCAGCCCCGAAACATAGATGGCATAAGGGTCGTCAAACAGCATACGGGCCAATACGAACTAAGGTATTGTTTTCGTATTAGCGCGAAAGTGAATTATTTTTTCGAATAAACACACATCAGCTCGCCAGCGCTCAGTGTGGCGCGCAGCAGTCGTCACACGTGACACTTACGCATTCCTAAGAAATCGTGACAAGTAGCTGCTTTCATTCCCTCGAAAGAGTCGAAATTCTAGCGCTGTTGCCGTATATATCTGTTTGATGTTTTCTTTAGAACTGTAGAAAGCCAACTATCACTGAAACCGCGGAAGGTACGGAGCGATGTTTTTTCAATGTGGCGTTGATTCATGGGTAATAAGTAGCGCTACAAATATAACCTGAAAGGTCGGCACTTTCGGCACAACAAGAAATTTGTACGTCCGCCGTTATGGTCGGGGTGGCACTGGTGAACTCTGAAGGTGGCGCTACGTGCAACGTAAATGCCCTCCAAAGGAAAACGTACTGGACAGCCGCTGTTGTGATTCAGTTGGCAAAGCAGTGCGCGCGGCATTCGGAGGTCATGGATTTGGGCACAATCGTCGGCAAGCGGGTACTTTTATGCGAAGCATATTACTAGAGGTACACTACAGCCCTTCGCCGTGGTTACGCGCCGTGCACACCACTTGGTACAGTGACGTCACACCACGTGACATACCACGTGACACATGACGTCAGGACAGAGGAAGATGAGGGTCCACCTCGCGCCGTCGCTGTGGTTGCACGCCGTGCAGACCACGTGGTACAGTGACGACACACCACGTGACACATGACGTCACGACAGATCGCCGTCACGCGCTGGGAGAGGGAGAACGATGCCATCGCCCAGACACCGGAATGTCCTCGAGCGGCATTCCCGCGCATTTCGAACGCGCGTTCACACTCGGTGTAGGTGAAACGCTCGCTCCACCGGGCAGGCGGACGCGGCTTCCGTGTCAATCCAGGCGCCCACCCAACGCGCGTCTCGGGGTTAGTCGGCGTTCCGCTGTAGCCATGCCGTTGTCTTCCCCCACGACGAAGGCTTCTAGTGGTTGTATTAAAATGACCAAGTATTCAACCAAGGAAAGCCATGTATTACCAAGCCTAGCCATCAATATGCTTCGCATCTGACCAGGGTTAACCAAGTTAAGCCTCAGCCATTTTTTCTTCTACTTTCTGGTCAATTACCTTTCAAATAATAAAACATTGCTAAGCTACTTATTTACTACTACTCATAAACAGCCATTAAAGAAAACAATCATTCTCGTGTATTTTCTTCCGCTGTAGGAACCATAGGCTTTTTTCATGTGTCGTAACGAGCCCCTCATTACCCTACTCTTTATTTTATTTTTATTTGAACATACTGTTAGTCCCTCCTTGGGACTGCTACAGGAGTGGATTTATAGACAACAAAGGTGCAAGTTAACAACACAATAATACAAAAGACAGCGATCAGGTTTAAACGACAAGAAATCAGCATTCAAATGCGGACTCACATCGAGTGAGAAACAGAAGACGGAAGATCGCCAACTCTGGCCTTCAAAACATGTGTTCAGACACGTCTCAAAGTATTTATTAATACAATCATACAATGGTACGTGATCAAGTGAGCAAAAAACATAAGACCAATACAGACTGTGGATGGTCATCAAGTCTGGCTTGATGACAAGACTGATGAGGCTGAAAGCTCCATAAATTTTTCTAAGGAATGCTGCGCAGTTATAGATTTATCGAGGGCGTCCCATTCTCTTACTTCTCGGGGAAAGAAAGAAAATAGAATTTTCGGTCAAATATGTGCGGCATTTTGCTCTCCCTGGAAGCTGCTTTGGGTAGCTCAGCGCTTAGGTTATTAAGCCTTTTCCTCCCTGCACTAGTATTCGTTGACCCCGTGTTCGTTTTCTCGCAGCAATTTCCGTGCTTTGGTTGAAGGTCGCCGCAGGTGAGGATGCACCCCGCGTTCAAGACGTTCGTGACGAAAATGCATTCCACACGGACAAAGCTCAAGCTAACAGTGAATGATGAATCCCCGTCCACATGACTTAAGCACACTACTACAGTCGGATACAAGTTAAGAAGGCGGCGGGTTTTCCCCGTCAAAGGACCCCCTTCCAGCCAATGTCGTCGGCCGATTCCCATGACCCTGCTAGGGTGACAATGCGGTGCCACAATGGAGAGAGGGGTCTATCCCTGACTATGAAGGGGGGGGACTACCCCCTTTCATCTGCCACTCCCTGCATTGTCATGCTAGCCGGACAATGAGAATCGGCCGACGCCACTGGCTGGAGGGGGGTCCTTTGACGGCGAAAAGCCGCTTCGTTATTAAGTTGTATCCGACTCATGCGACTCATAGTCCTACTCATGCCTACTCTGGTGACCTCTTTCTTCTGCCTTCTTATCTCCCGTTCTGCTTGGCTGACACGACAAAAGCGGGTCGAAACTTGACTCTTTCTAGGAGAGCGGGACTCACGTTCTCCCACCCGTCTCGAGTGCCGGCAAGCGGACAGCGGGGCAGCTACGTCCTACCATATTTTTGCCTGCTGCATACTACCGAGCGATCAAACAAGCCATTCAACGTGTTATTCGCTGATAGGCCTCCTTTGTGTTCTGCGAGGTTTCAGAAGCGCGGGTACGCAGCCCATAACGGTGGAAAAAAAAATTACTAAAATAGATTACTTTAGAAGCCTTTTCCTGCAGTCAACTGTCTCATAATGAATGGTACGGCAAAACAGCGCTGACGGACGGGACGGAAGAAGATGAGACAAACCCGTCCCGTCCGTCAGCGCTGTTTTGCCGTACCATTCAACATGAACCAACCAGCCCGACTCAGCCCTCTCCTTGTCCCATAATACGCACTGAAGTAATTTTCAATTCTATTGCAGGTTTCCTTGTACTTTCAAATGACTGAAATGTGGATACGCATCACATTGACCCTGAATGCTGACGCAGGCCGTTTCAAAATGCTTTCAATGCCAAATTTCAGTGATTTTTTGATGTACACGGCTGTTTTAAAACACTTTTTGTCCAGTGATTTTTTACTTACGTACGTTTCTTATCGCTACTTAAGGCTCAAAAACCGTTTTTAGCTACCTCCTTGTTCCACAAGACACGGCACTAAAACACGCACTCATTATGTTCCAACTCACTTCAATAAATTACCTCCCAGCACCTCTCATACGAAAACGAAATTTAAGTTAAAGAGACAGCTGAGGCATATCTGTTTGCAGAGGCGTATTTTTCTTCTTTGGTTACTTGTATAGCTTGTGTTTGTCCATTCTCAACCGCTTTGGACCTGAAAAGTCTGATTGGTGTACGAATGCCTGTATCACGGTTATTTTGATGCCACACATTTGCTCTGTTCTGTGTAACATTATGCTCATTGGCAGTATCTCTTCATAGACATTCCATAATTTTAATTATCTTTTTACTTTCTGGTCGTTTTCTGTACGCATTTCGCTGCTTTATATGTGTGTTAATTATGGTGTATGGTCTTGCTGCCTGCCAGACCCTGGCACTCAAGCCATCAATAGCTTCAACAGGCCTGAATATATGTACTGTTTTTCATACCAATGAAGTTTTATTATTATTAGCGTTGTTACAATTATTGTTATAATAATATTATTGTTATTGTTGAAGGGACCACAAACGAAGGCTACTGTAAACTACCGACCAATTTCTATACTGTTGATTTTACCTCAAATGCTGAAAAAATTATTTGAATGCATGACGTCCTTCCTTGGCAAATTTGCTGTCCTTTCGAGCCCTCAATATCGGTTCATTAGAGGAAAAGGTACCACATTACTGATGAAATGAACGGCAGCGCAACAAGGACACTAACAAGAAAGGGGACACCACATGCGCACACTAGTGGTAGCGGTAGTTTGTAGTGTGCGCATGTGGTGTCCCTTTCTTGTTAGTGTCTTTGTTGCGCCGCCGTTCATTTCATCACGCACCAACTCGCCCCTCAGGCCATTCTTCTGAACTACATTACTGCTTGAGTAATTTGCAGATTATTTATACGCTGCTTTCGAGGAAAATTCCTTTAGCTGCGCTTTCTCAATGTTAAGAAAGCGTTTGATGCAGTTAACTATAGTATTTTATTACAACAACTGCGCTTACTGGGCTTTCCAGGTCCCTTTTATGCTATCAGCAAGAATTTCTTGTGCGGTCGTTAAATAGCCAAACGGAACATAGCGGAAAGCTAGCGGATAAAACAGGTGTACATCAGGGATCTAATCTATCTCGATTACTCTCATTTTTTCGTGCTGGTCTTACTTCCCCTTTTTCCTATCCATGCTTATTTCTTTACCTTTGTATTCGTTTTTATTACTGCACACGCTATCCGTGGCTCGCTCACCTCTTCTGTGTCCAACCCCTATAAAAGGAGAAACACCAGTGTAGACAAATCACTCTTGAAAAAAAATTGCTGGGGCTTAGCTTTGGTCAAGCCAAGGTAAATGCGAAAGCAAGTGGTGTAACTTGTAGCATCTTCAATACCCATAGCCTCCATCAGATTAAACGGTAACACAACACAAGAATCTTGACTTGCGTCCGAAGTCTTCTATAGCTATACCGAAGAAACGGTGAGCAGGCGCAACTTTTCTCTACACCCGATACCGCCTGGATGTCTGTAGATGACGTCATACCACACGCTGCAACATACATCCATCACCGCAGCAAGGCCTGCAAGCTCTTGCAACTTGTATGAAGTCAATCGCTCGCCGCCGGTCGCAGGTGGTCGACCGGCTGCGAAGTTCTAGCTGCGGCGCGCTGAAGATCCGACTTGGTGCCCCATCTCTCGCTCTGGTATGACGTCAGTAGTCACATGACCGACCGCCAGCTCTCGTTCGGCCGCGAAGTCTATCTGCGGCGCGCTGAAGAGCCGAGTTGGTGCCCCATCTCTCGCTCTCGTATGACGTCAGTAGTGACATGACCGACCACCGACCGTGAAGGGTAGGCTGCGGTACCAGCGAAGAGGTGACACCTGGCGTAGTAATGCTTTCGCAATAAAAGATCAGTCCTCCGATCTAAATCGCCAGTCAAATAAATGTTTCCTTTAACGATGCCGGTACTTTGCTATATAATAATAATAATAATAATAACAATAATAATAATAATAAAAACTTTATTCACACCAAAGAAACAATACAAGACGCGGACGCGCCAAAGCCTCAATTGGGCTTGTAGGGCGCCGTCCGGCAGCAGCAACAACCTCTGTTACCAAATCAATTATTTGTTTTGTGTACATTAAAACATATGCACTAGAGCTGTTCAAGCTCGGCAATAGCATCACGTAACTGTCTGCGAGTGTTCAAGTTGAAAACATTATCAGGCATCTCATTGAATATACATGGGATATAATATGACCTCATAGACATACCAAAATGAGTTCGCACTGCAGGGACAATATATCGAGAAACTTTTCTTAATGGGATTGGTTTAACGTTGTGGAACCGAAATTCAGAGTTCCAGAAATATCTGAGTACAGTGATTTGTTTGAACACAATGTCAAAGGAAGGCAGACCTGAAGAAAGGAATACACTTTGCTGTTTATGGGGTATTGAATAGATGACACTCTTAGCCATATTCTTGAGAATACGGTTTATCCTATTTTTCCATGTTGCAGAACATTTGAAGAAACAGCACATGCCATATCTCAGCAGAGAATACCCCAAAGACTGTGCAATTAAACGTCGTATGGCAAATGGCAGGTAGGCCCTTAGAGCATATAGCAAGCATGCGACGCCTCTAAACTTCTTACTGAGGTGTGCCATGTGCGTGTTCCAGGATAAATCACTGTCAAAGTAAATGCCAAGGTATTTCACGGACGGAACACATGTAATGGGGTAGCAAGAACATGCAGTGCAACTGGAGCTGTGCAAAAAAACCGCAGCGTTTTTCGGGATTGGCTTGTGTGCATTTCTAAAGCACACTAGATGACTTTTTTGGGGGTTTATATCAATCAGGTTACATTGAAACCAATCATATAGATTAGTAGCGTCCTGTTGAAGTTGACGGAGTGCGCAAGAAAAATCTGTATTAGATGAGATGAGGAGGGTGTCATCTGCATATTGATAAATCTGTGATGAAGTTATAATGCTGGGGAGGTCATTAACATAGAGATTAAATAAGAGGGGTGATAAGATGGAACCCTGGGGAACACCACTATATAAGTCTATAATTCTGCTTTGCACAGGTCCAAGTTCCACCATCTGAGATCGCTGAGACACATAATTTCTTAGTAACATTTGAAAAGGACCACGAAAACCATAGCAAAACAACTTTTCACAGAGAATATCATGGTGAACAGTATTAAATGCCTTCCTGACATCAAGAAAGACACCAAATGCCACTTCATTTTGATCAAAACTAGAATGAACGGAATCCGACATCTTTTCTAATAACGTTTGGGTACCAGAACCAGCAACAAATCCGTATTGATGTGGGCTAAGCACGTTATGCCTCAGCAAAAATGCTGACATTGTACATAAGACGTGTTTTTCTAAAATTTGTGATATACATGACACGATAGATATTGGGCGATAATTCGAGATATCATTTCTTTTGCCACCCTTGTAAAGTGGTATCTTGTAAAGTTGTAAAGTTGTAAAGTTCTTTTGCCACCCTTGTAAAGTTGTAAACTGGTAACTTGTAAAGTGGTATATACTCTTAAGCAGTCAAGCACTTCATATATATATCGGCGGCATGTGGTTGTTTTTTCTTCTGCTTTTCTAATCAATTAGCTTTAAGCGATAACATATTCATTAATATTATAAATTGATCAACAGCACAAAATAAAGAAAAATAAATAAAAAAATAAAAAAAATCCCCTGTGCCCCTTGGTTTCTGTGGCTGTTGGCTTCTGTCATATTTATAACGAGCCCCTCATACCCCTTCCCTTGTTTGCTTAATTGCTTAGCGAGGGCCTCGGTTCTGGCAGCCTTGACGCCATAGGTAGCATAAGAGGGTTCTCACGCAGCTTCCACCCTCTCCGTTCGATGCCGTTCCACGTCACACCTGCGGTAACTCAGGACGTTCTACGTCCGCCGCTTATGAACGTGGGTGGCGCTGATGAACACTCTCAAGGTTAGGTTACTTGTAAACATAAATACCCCCGAAAGCAGATTTGACAGCCGTCGCCGTAGCTCAGAGGTAGAGCACCGGACGCGTAATTCGGAGGTCGTGGGTTCGGATCCCACCGGCGGCATGTGGTTGTTTTTTCTTCTGCTTTTCTAATCAATTAGCTTTAAGCGATAACATATTCATTAATATTATAAATTGATCAACAGCACAAAATAAAGAAAAAATAAATAAAAATTAAAAAAATCCCCTGTGCCCCTTGGTTTCTGTGGCTGTTGGCTTCTGTCATATTTATAACGAGCCCCTCATACCCCTTCCCTTGTTTGCTTAATTGCTTAGCGAGGGCCTCGGTTCTGGCAGCCTTGACGCCATAGGTAGCATAAGAGGGTTCTCACGCAGCTTCCACCCTCTCCGTTCGATGCCGTTCCACGTCACACCTGCGGTAACTCAGGACGTTCTACGTCCGCCGCTTATGAACGTGGGTGGCGCTGATGAACACTCTCAAGGTTAGGTTACTTGTAAACATAAATACCCCCGAAAGCAGAAGATTTGACAGCCGTCGCCGTAGCTCAGAGGTAGAGCACCGGACGCGTAATTCGGAGGTCGTGGGTTCGGATCCCACCGGCGGCATGTGGTTGTTTTTTCTTCTGCTTTTCTAATCAATTAGCTTTAAGCGATAACATATTCATTAATATTATAAATTGATCAACAGCACAAAATAAAGAAAAAATAAATAAAAAATAAAAAAAATCCCCTGTGCCCCTTGGTTTCTGTGGCTGTTGGCTTCTGTCATATTTATAACGAGCCCCTCATACCCCTTCCCTTGTTTGCTTAATTGCTTAGCGAGGGCCTCGGTTCTGGCAGCCTTGACGCCATAGGTAGCATAAGAGGGTTCTCACGCAGCTTCCACCCTCTCCGTTCGATGCCGTTCCACGTCACACCTGCGGTAACTCAGGACGTTCTACGTCCGCCGCTTATGAACGTGGGTGGCGCTGATGAACACTCTCAAGGTTAGGTTACTTGTAAACATAAATACCCCGAAAGCAGAAGATATGACAGCCGTCGCCGTAGCTCAGAGGTAGAGCACCGGACGCGTAATTCGGAGGTCGTGGGTTCGGATCCCACCGGCGGCATGTGGTTGTTTTTTCTTCTGCTTTTCTAATCAATTAGCTTTAAGCGATAACATATTCATTAATATTATAAATTGATCAACAGCACAAAATAAAGAAAAAATAAAAAAAAATCCCCTGTGCCCCTTGGTTTCTGTGGCTGTTGGCTTCTGTCATATTTATAACGAGCCCCTCATACCCCTTCGGTTTGGTTTCTGGTTTCTGGGGTTTAACGTCCCAAAGCGACTAAGGCTATGAGAGACGCCGCAGTGGAGGGCTCCGGAAATTTGGACCACCTGGGGTTCTTTAACGTGCACTGACATCGCACAGTACACGGGCCTCTAGAATTTCTCCTCCAAAGAAATTCTAGCCACCGCGGCCGGGATCGAACCCGCGTCTTTCGGGACAGCAGCCGAGCACCGTAACCGCTGAGCCACCGCGGCGGCTCATACCCCTTCCCTTGTTTGCTATATATATATATATATATATATATATATATATATATATATATATATATATATATATATATATATATATATATATATATATATATATATATATATATATATATATATATATATATATATATATATATATATATATATATATATATATATATATATATATATATATATATATATAGTTGTACGCTATCGCGAAGCGTGACACATTTCCCATACTTTTCGCAATATAAACGCGTTTAAACTCGCCTGCGATGTTGCGTCTGTCGTGAATTCGTTCACGCGTGCGTCGGGGTCGGCCGCGCCGTTAAAGTTCCATGGCTATCGCAGCCGACTGCGGTGTTACCTCCGACGAAAAACCTAGCCGCTAAGAACGCTGATGCAACGGATGTCTCGCGGGAGCCTGCAAGAAATCTGCATGCTGCGGCGCCGCGCACGCCACTAATCGGAACGCTGGAGAGGCCCGCCCACTCGCAAGCAGCGAATCTGACCACAATATGTACAATAAACCTTCCTCTCCATGCCTGCACGCGGACTCAAAATGTGCGGTCCGAAAAACTTCCGAATCCGAATCAAAGGATCGTTCAGCGAACTTATGCACGAGGTTTTTCCTACCGCGGTTCGCTCTATTATATGTGCGCGCTCTAGAGTCGCTGTCTTTCACGGCTAGTCAACGCTCTAAAGGCCCGGCCGCAAGGCAGCGTTTCTTCGGCGTCGCGTCAGTGTCTCGTCTACCGGCGTCGCGTTGTAGTTGTTGTTGCGACTGAGAGAAGGATGAAAAGGAAATTGCACGGGCCTGCCAACTGGCTCCAGCCGAGCAAGCACCTCTGCCACGTGCAGATAGAAGAGAGTTGAAAGATCAGAAGAAAGAGAAAAGACGCGCGTCGCAGCCTTAACCGCGCCCGCCGAAGCGGACGCTGGTTGAAAAAAACGAATAAGCGGCCCGCCGCGGTGGCTCAGTGGTAAGGCGCCCGTCTACCGAGCCGGAGTACCCGCGTTCGAACCCGACCGTGGCGGTCGCGTTTCGATGGAGGCGAAACGCAAGAGCCACCCGTGTGCTGTGCGATGTCAGTGCAGGTTAAAGATCCCCAGGCGATCGAAATCATTCCAGAGACCTCCACTACGGCACCTCTTTCTCCCTTTCTTCTTTCTCTTTCTTTCACTTCGACACCACCTTGTTGTTGTTGTGACTGAGAGAAGAATGAAAAGGAAAGTGCACGGGCCTGCCAACTGGCGCCAGCCGAGCCAGCAGGTCTGCGAGAGCGGAAGATTCTACGCCTCACCCAAGCCTACATCACGAGCCGCACGGCGTACTCATTCCCATACCTCCCCCTAAAGCAGAAGGAGCGAGACCGCATCAACGCGCTCCTCAGGAGCTGCACGAAGGTCGCCCTCCGCCTACCCCCAGCACCTCTACTGTCCGGCTTCTCAACCTCGGTACCCACAACACATTTGAGGAGCTGGCAGAAGCCACTCTAACAGCACAGCTCACTCGCCTGTCGGGTACCGCGGCAGGCCGCACTCTGCTCTGTGAGCTAGGCCTCGCCCCGATCATCCATTCTACCAAGGAGGCCCCCTGCCACCAGACCTACGCTCCCATCTCATCATCCATCCCATCTCTAAGAACATGCACCCGGAGCACGACGGAGAACGCAGGGCAGCCCGCGCCAAAGCCCTCCTCACAAGCTTTACGGCGACAGTTCCGAGGTAGCCTATGTGGACGTGGCAGCGTACTCGTCGAGCTCTCGCATGGTCCTCGCTGTCGCTAACAATCAGGCCCGATTACTCGCATCAGGCTCCATCACTACAGACTCATCAGAAATGGCAGAGGAAGCAGCCATTGCGCTCGCTCTCATCTGCACCTCTGCCACCAAAATTCTCTCCGACTCAAATCCGCCCTGTCCAATTTTGCTAAAGGCTTGATATGCCGCACCGCGGCTCGGCTTCTACGCTTCTGGCACCCCACCCACCCTGTAACCCTTATCTGGACCCCCGCACACGCAGGCCTCCCGGGTAACGAGGAGGTCCACTCCCTCGGCCGAGGTCTCACTTTCCGGGCTGGAGTTGGACCCCCTCCTTCATCCCAGGAGCGTCTGCGTCTGCTTACCTTCAGAGATATCCTTACCCACTACCGAGATACCCGGCGCGTATACGCACCACCGGCTCCCTCTCTAACCCTAACCCAGGCCTCTCACTGGCGCCGACTCCAGACCCGTACTGCTCCTTACCCTATTCTTCATGCCCGCTACCCCGATCAGTTCCTTTCCTCCTGTAAGCTCTGCGGAAAACCGGGAGACTTTATTCATATCCTTCTCACATGCCCCACCTTCCCACACCCTCCATCCCCAACCACGGCGGAGTCATACTGGGAGACTCTCCTGGCCAGCTCCGCTGCTGCTGACCAGCGCCGGATAATTACCGACGCCTTGAAACGGATAGCCCACCAAGGACTGTCCTTTGCCCTTTAAGGGCAATCCCCTAAGGGCTGCCTCGTGCCACGTAAGGGGAGGCAGAGTTTGCCCCCTCTGCATTGCTTGGCAATAAATGTTTCAACCACCACCCCCACCGCTGCCACGTGCAGATATAAGAAGAGTGTTAAAAAAAATCAGAAGAAAAGAAAAAGGAAAGAAAAGACGCACGTCGCAGAAACAACCGCGTCCGCCGAAGCGGACGCTGGCTGAAAAAACATAAGCGGCCGCAGCCGCGCTTCGTCACCACCTCCTCTTCACTCGTCAAATTCCGGCGCTGTACACCGAAATATGAGAGACAGTTACTGCGCAATCTCCTTTCCTCAAACACAATTTTCGACTGGTGTCCACCGAGATATGTGAGATAGTTACTACGTATTTCCTTTCCTCAAATACAATTTTCATTTCCTTCATTACGGCCCCTCTTTTTCTCTCTTCTTTCACTCCACTTCCTCCCTTCCTGTACGGTGCAGTTTCGGTGTCCACCGAGATGACAGAATTACAGCTCCATTTCCTTTCCTCAAAAAGCGTTGCGTTCAAAGGGCAACACACCGCGCCGAACGGGTGGTGGCGTTCCGTGGACTCCCTGGCAGCGCTACAACATGGTGTCGCGTTTCACTTCTAAAGGCAAAGATTAAGCGTCATTAATTGGCAGTTAATTAATGCACCAACAGAATGTTAGGTGAACAAGCGCGTAGCAGAATGCAGCACTCAAGCTTTCGACACTACTCTGTCGTCTACGGCTCGGTGTTGGCTTCACTAATAAGTATGCTTTCCGGATCGCGATGGCCGACAGCCCTTCTTGTGTGAACTGCGCCTGTGATGAGACAATCACCCATATCTTGTGTGAGTGCCCTGCCTTTGTAGCCGAAAGACATAAGCTGCGATGTGCTCTGGACCGCCTGGACCCTCGCCCTTTCACAGAGGCCAAGATCCTCGGTCCGTGGCCACAACAGTCAACTGCCTTCAAGGCTTACAAGGCACTCTCTCGCTTTTTGAGAGCGACTGCCTTGATTGACAGACTGTGATTATTTCCCTTTACTTCTCTCTTTCCTCTTTAATTCCCCTCATTCTCTTCCCCTGTGCAGGGTAGCCAACCGGAATCCTTTCTGGTTAACATCCCTGCCTTTCCCTCTCTCTCTCTCTCTCTCAAGCTTTCGCCTTTCAGCACTTTAGCCGCTAAAGCTCCACGTAATTTTATTGCGAAAGCAATACTACTCGCACTTTCAAGCCTTCGCGTGACCCGGCCACAGTTGCGTTTGACTTTTAGCGGAGTGAATATGGGCGATCAACTCGCTCCTTCAGATAGCCCGTCTGCAGTTACGCCGCGTCGCGCACCTGTGGCGCTACTGCCGCTATGACGTCATGCCAGCTGTATTTGTTTTCTCTCAGTCGCAAGAACATCAATATCAAAATAAAAAAATTGCTGAGGCTCAGCTTGGCTAAGCCTGGGGAATGCGAAGCATATTAGTGGCTAGGCTTGGTAATACATGGCTTTCCTTGGTTGAATACTTGGTCATTTTAATACAACTACTAGAAGCCTTCGTCGTGGGGGAAGACAGCGGCATGGCTACAGCGGAACGCCGACTAACCCCGAGACGCGCGTTGGGTGAGCGCCTGGATTGCCACGGAAGCCGCGTCTGCCTGCCCGGTGGAGCGAGCGTTTCACCTACACCGAGTGTGAACGCGCGTTCGAAATGCGCGGGAATGCGCGGGTGTGACGGCTAGGGGTCCCACGGCGACGGCGCGAGGTGGAGGCCGGCTCTCTCATCCGATGTCACGTGGTGTGACGTCACGGTGTCACGTGGCGTGACGGCTAGGGGTCCCACGGCGACGGCGCTATGTGGAGGCCGGCTCTGTCATCCGATGTCACGTGGTGTGACGTCACGGTGTCACGTGGTGTGACGTCACGGTGTCACGTGGGGGTCCCACGGCGACGGCGTGAGTGGTAGCTCTAGCAATATGCTTCGCATAAAAAAAGATACCGAAGACGCTTTCAGTCGTGGCGCAGCGGCGGCCGGTAGCAACGCGTGACCTGTAGACGCGGCGCACTGCGTTCCAAGACGCTTTCAGTCGTCGCGCAGCGGCGGCCGGTAGCTACGCGTGACCTGTAGACGCGGTGCACTGCGTTCGAAGACGATTTGAGTCGTCGCGCAGCGGTAGCCGGTAGCCACGCGTGACCTTTAGACGCGGCGCACTGCGTTCCTTCAGTTGGAGGTGCTGCGCTTTTGCTTTCGCAGCCTACCAGGCTTAACCATAGCTAAGCCCCCGCCAATGTTTTTCAACACCCCTGTCTGGAGACGCGTCCGTACGTCTCCATGCGCTTGGTCGCCCTCTCCTGCGGGCGCCGAGCGACAACGCCGGTAGACGAGACGCTGATGCCACGGCGAAGAAACGCTGCCTTGTGTTTGTGCGGCGCTGAAACGTCTGCAGTCGCCCGGCAACGCGGTAAGCCTGGTTCGTCTGTTACTCGCCGCAGTGCCAACGCCGTGCTGCGCAGAATGACCACAGGTGGAGCTAAGGTAGACCCGCCGCGGTGGCTCAGTGGTTAAGGCCCTCGTCTACCGAGCCGGTAGGTAGGTAGGTAGGAAAGACTTTTATTGCTCTAGAAAGGTGCTAGTAGCAGACGAGAAAGAAGAGGTCCATCTCCCTTCTTCTCACAGGGTCGGTGCCCCTATTCCAGGGCCCGCTGAGCTTCGCTGCTCGTTGGGCGTGCTGGATCAGACCTTGTTGGCAACCCAGATCGCCGCTGGAGAGCCGGCTCTCCCACTGTTCTGCACTCGGGTCTTTGCGAAAGTTGTCGTTTTTACTGCATTCCCACGTGATGTGGTACAACGATGGTTTGCTGCCACACCACGGGCAAGTGTCCCGATATTGCGCCGGGTAAATCTTGCTAAGGATATGCAGGTTTGGGAATGTTCCTGTCTGCAATCTTCGCCAATACACTGCCTCTAGTTGATTTAGATCAGGATGAGGCGGCGGATAGCGGATCCGTACCCCCTTATAGTAGTTCAGAATGTCTGAGTAGGTAGGGCTGACTCGGTCGGGTAGATCGTCCGATTGGGAGGAAGCTCGGCTCGTATACCCTCGAGCTACCTCGTCGGCGCGTTCGTTCCCCGCTATGTCGGTGTGTCCTGGCACCCAGTAAATGCTATGTGTGACTTTTGGTGGGGTCGCGCTCTGGAGGAGCCGGAGCGCGGCGCGACCTATGCGGCCGTTCATGTAGTTACGGCACGCTTCTCTCGAATCTGTAAGGATGGTAAGGGACATGTTGCTTCGATAACCGGCTACCGCCGCTAGAGCTACGGCCAGCTCCTCCCCTTCGGTTACCGTGCAATCCCTCACTGAGGCGCTAGCTAATTCTTTTAAGTTCGAATCAATAACTACCGCCACTGTGCTGTTATGTGAGCTTCCTGTATACGGAGCCGCGTCCGTGTATACCGTTGTGGATTTTGTAGCTAGATTTTGTTGTACATACCTCGCCCGGGCTGCCCTACGGGCCGCATGCAAGTTGGGGTCCATGTTCCGGGGAAGGGAGCGAACCTTTAGCGTCTGGCGAATTGCGTCCGTTATGCTCGCAGTACGATTCTCGAATTCCGCAGTTCGGCCTAGCCCCAGTCGCCTAAGGAGCGAGCGCCCCGTAGGAGTCTGCTGGAGCCTAGCTAACTGCGTGACCAGTTGGGCTTCTTTGATCTCTTCGAAGGTGTTGTGAATTCCAAGAGCCAGTAGTTTTTCGTTGGAGGTGTTCATTGGTAGATGCAGGGCTGTCTTGTAAGCTTTGCGGAGTATGGTATCTGCACTATCCACTTCTCCTTTGTTGAGGTTGAAGTACGGGAGGGCGTAACCCACGCGACTGACCACCAGGCTCTGAACCAGGCGCAGGGTATCCCCTTCTCGCATGCCGCTCCGCTTCTGCGACACGCGCGTGATCATTCTGGCGACCTGAGTGGTCGATTGCTTGAGAAGGCCGAGCGTATGGCCGCATCGCTGGTTGCTCTGCAGCCACATTCCCAAGACTCGTACCGAGCCGGAGTACCCGGCTTCGAACCCGATCGCGGCGGCCTCGTTTCGATGGAGGCGGAACGCAAGAGGCGTCTGTGTTCTGTGCGATGTCATTGCACATTAAAGATCCCCAGGTAGTCGAAATTATTCCAGAGCCTTCCACTGCCGCACCTCTTTCTCTTTCACTCGAACCTTCCTTCCTTCCCTTACGGCGCGGTTCAGGTGTCCGCCGAGATATGTTGGTTGATGGAGTTTAACGTCTCAACGTGACTCGGGCTTCGAGCAGCCGTTGTGAAGGGCTCCGGAAATTTTGACCAAATGGGGTGCTCTAACGTGGGGTTCTTTAACGTGCACTGGGATCGCACTGCAAACGGGCGTCTAAGTTTAGCCTCCATCGAAATTCGACCATCGCGGCCGGGATCGAACCCGCGTCTTTCGGGTCAGCAGCGAAGCACCGCCAGAGATACGCGAGAGAGATACTGCGCCATTTCCTTTCCTCAAAAAAAAAAAAATACCAACTTAGTCATGATACGGGGAAAGCGAACCGGCCCGCACTCCCACACACAGCTCCCGTCGCAAGTTTCGCTGCGTGTGGCAACACGCAGAGACCACAAGTAGATATAAATGCCCGTGCATTATTTTCCGTTTGTGAGTGGCAAATAAGGGACAGAAGAGGAAATCTGTCCCTTATTTGCCACTCACAAACGGACATTAATGAAAAAAAAATCACAATGCAAAACCCAATACAAAAAGTAAAGTGCCATCTCAAGCCAATTAATGCCCGACATTTAGGCAATAATGCACTAAGCCATTCACAAACAGAAAACAATCAAAAAGATAAATAAGAGGAGAAAATGGAAAAAGTACAGTGCGATCTCCAATGGCCGTTATTTAGGGAATAATGCACTAAGTCATTCACAAACATAACAGTGGAAAAAGCACAAAAAAGCACAGTGCCACATCAAGCCAATTAATGACCGTCATTTAATCAACGCAATAGCGAGAAACAAAAACGAGGAAATTTCACTGCAAGTATCGCTGCAATTGACAACAAAATATTTTACGGCGTCCTCCAGTCGTTGCGCAACTTTCCGAGCGGAACCATGTCCTCTTAGTTGGGGGCGCTTGCAGTACTGGCCTCGACTGGGCGCAACAGTCCCTTGTAAAGGAGTTCGCGGAAGCGGTCGGCCCAGACGTTCGCTGCATCCACTTGAGATTCGAGCGTGGTGTCGTGCTCCAATTCGTTCCATTTCTTGTGCAGCAGGCCCCGCGTGTTGCGTCCCAGGAAGCACGTGATCTTGAGCGCGTAGCCCCGTCCTTCCGCTACCTCGAGCCCCCTGAATAAAGCTGGGTCTATGACACGAGACCACGGAGCCGACGTCTGCTCCTTCCCCGGACAGGCCACGTTGCTCAAGTAGACATCCAATAGTTTCCTTGTCCAGGCACTGCTGCTCTTGCCTCCCATCATTCGGTTCTGGTAGTCCATGGCAAGGCGAGTTGTTCTCGAGAACGTTTCCAACAGACCAACAGACTCGAGCCCTGAAATCTTGTACGGGACATGAATGCCTGCTCTAAGAAGGAAACGTCCTTCTTTGGAGCATCATCACCCGCCCTCAGATGGAGCGTATACTGCCCGACAGCCACGGCAGGGAAGGACGGTCTGAGTAGGCACTGGCGCGAACCACAACTGGTGCGCAGCTTCTCTAGATTGGCTGTGGCGGGGCAAGGCAGTTCTCCCGCGAACGACGTGGGGAGCACTGATGCCAGCCCGAGTTTCCCGAGGTCACGGAATACGGTCGTGAGGCGGTTGTCGTTAACAGCACAGAAGGCTCACAAAGCCGACAATTAGCCCTGCTTCGTTCAGGGCCTCCCGGTAGTCAACAGACAGCAAACCGGCCAAGTGAGCCACGAAACCTTCAGCCGACTTGGAAGTCTGCATCACCCGATTTGACGCTCATGAAGAGGGGTTTCAAGGTACTGATGTCTAGGAAAGCCCCTTCGGGGTGCGCTGTCGCAGTAGCTAGCCGAAACAATACTCAAACAGTGGCTTTGCCGGGTCTGATGGGGAGGGCGGGGCTGCCACGCAATCCAGCAATAGACGATCGAATGTGTCAGGCCACTCTTGCGCATCAAACGCGGCGAGCCACGCCTTATAGAGGCGTCGACGAACTCTTTTCGCAGGGTATCCCGTGCAGCGGCACAGGACGTGGCTGCCTACTTTAATGGCAACATCATCTGTCCAATCACCGTAGTGTAAAGTAATCATGGGCAAGTACTTCTCTTCTGGCACACTGAGCGTGGCTACGTAGTCGCTGGTGACAAAGGTAGCGAAGTACGGGTGCAAATATGTCGCAAACTCTTCCCGCCTTCGCCTCAGGAGCGACATTGTTACGACACTTTTCGGTCACCTGCGTCCCCAGAAAGCAATCAGCTAATTAATGCGAGCAAATATTACAATACTGCGCTTCGGGAGAATTATGCTCAACTACATATACGGCATGGCCACTCTGACAGCTCAGCAAAGAATCTGCGCAGCGCCGCCATATTCACCACAGCGCCGTGGCGCAAGCCAGAACGAGCGAAGCAAGCATCTTAAAACACGCAGCGCCAGTTCACGAGCCAGAGGCACGTTCGCTGCCGCATGGAATGCTGCGTAATTTTAAGCCGGAAGCCTTTAATGCCTCATCGTTCTAAGCAGGAGTTGTCGACAGAAATGTCACGCTTTTCAATTGGTCGAAACGGTCGTGACATCACAGTGCGCGAATTTTAAACGGGGCTAATTATACTTTGGCTAGTAACCATGCAACCAATTAAAAGGATCGTATAGTGATGACCCAAGTAAGTGGGACTGAGTTTAGTTAATTGCTTAATTGACAAAGTAGCCTGATTAACCTTTGTAGTCAGACCAGATAAATAAAAAAATACGAGGAACTTAGCGGCTAAAGTGATGAAAGGCGAAAGCCTGAGTGCTGCATTCTGCTACGCGATTGTTCACTTCACATTCTGTTGGTGCATTAATTAACTGTCAATTAATGACGATTAATCTTTGCCTTTAGGAGTGGAATGCGACAGCGTGTTGTAGCGCTGCCAGGGAGTTCACGGAACGCCACCACTCGTTCGGCGCGATGCGCTGCACTTTGAACGCAACGCTGTTTGAGGAAAGGAAATGGCGCTGTAATTCTCTCTCATCTCGGTGGACACCTGAACCGCACCGTACAGGACGTGAGGAAGTGGGAGTGAAAGAAGAAAGAGGGGCCGTAATGAAGAAAATTAAGATTGTATTTGAGGAAAGGAAATTACGCAGTAACTGTCGCACACATCTCGGTGGACACCAGTCGAAATTGTATTTGAGGAAAGGAAATTGCGCAGTAACTGTCTCACATATTTCGGAATTCGTGCGCAGTGACGTCACAGCCATTTCGACCATTCCGAATCGCGGACAAATTTGTTCTAACACGTCTTGGTCACGACAGTACGAGCCATTAAAGGCTTTCGCCTTAATAAAAGCGAGTAGGAAATTTGTCGAGCTCGGAAAGCGAACTCCAGTCTCCGTAGTGCGAGACGAGCATCCTAACCACTCCGCCATGCCAGCTCGGTGGTTTGGAATGAACAAAGGCGCGTCAAGTGAATACGGTGTCTTCGTTCTCTCCCATCTTCCTCCCTTCCCGTTACCGCGAGGTTTAGGTGTCCACCCAGATACGCGAGAGAGATACATTTCCTTTCCTCAAAAACCAATTTACAGTCGAGGAAGGCGTAGAACCAGAACGGGCGATGGCGTTCTATGGACTCTCTGGCAGCGTTGCAAGACGCTGTCGCGTTGCACTCTTAGAGGCGAAGCCTAACATCCTAAAAACGAATCAGTCACACAAGCAGCAACACCGCGCTTGAGGCTTTCGCCTCACCGCAGTTTAGGTCAACAAAGTGCCCCCCTTAAATTTTTCTGTGCCCCGAGGGTTTAGTAACACAGTCGAACAATCGCAGCGTCGCTTGAGCAGTCAACGACCCCTACACTAGGTCTACCTGTAAGGTATCCGATATATAGGGCTTCTGGAAAGTAACTAAAGAAAAAATTCCCGCAGCATGTTTTTTTCCTTTTTCTTACGCAGCAATGAGCAGACTCAATTATCGTCGGCGTCGGGGAAAGTTTGAAACAAAAACTGCGCCGCGTTCAGTTTTGAAGGTCCGGGGCTATCCATGATTTGCGGTCGCGGAAGTAGGGTACGATCATGGCTTCGTGCTAGAGGTATTGGAACGCTGACGATAAAAGTCGAGAAAGCAAGGCGCTAAACTCATCGCAGGATTTTTCAGAGGCTACTAAGCAGGTATACAAGCACGTGTCGAACAACAAAAAGTAGCACAAGAACTATTCGAACGCTTACAAAAAATGGCTGAGGCTTAGCTTAGGTTAAGCCTAGTCAGATGCGAAGCATATTGTCGCCGAGTTGCATATCGAGAACGCCGCTTGGCTAGACGTTCTTCACGCTCTTCATCAGTCTCTGTAGCACGCCGTAACTTTTGCTTCTCATTCCAACGAGCAGCCCTGTCTCCAGGAGGCATCTCTATCCCGTGTACGCCTAGCAGAGGCAGGCGCACCCCCTTGTATACCGCCGCTCCAGCATCATGTGTTCACTACAGCGCACCTAGCGGCAGAAGCAGGAAACACATTGGTCGCGACGCCTCGCGCGACGGCGCGAGCTGGGGCCCCGTTTCTCCTATGTCGTTACGTCACGCATCACGTGGTCCTCCTTGGTCGCGACTCCTCGCGCGACGGCGCGAGTTGGGCCCCCGTTTTTCATCTGCTGTGACGTCACGCATCACGTGGTATGGCATGGAGGTCACGAAAGGTCAATGGTAACGACACCGCCGCGCTCGAGGAGCTGGGTTGGGCTATTTTAGTATGCTTCGCATAAAAACAGAAACGACAGCAGCCTAAAGCACCTTAAGGAGCAACTTGCCTTGCGGAGAGTTCTCGAACAACTGCGCCACCGGCTCGTCGTATGACCATCGCCGACTGGTGGCGTAGTAGTCCACCACGCACATTAAAAAAAGAAAGAAGTAGTTTTTGAAAAAAGTAGGTAATTGAAGCAATTTAATTTACTTGTGCGGGGAAGCATCGATTAATATGGCCTACCTACATTGTGTTTTTTCAAAACACAATGTCATGGGATGCCCACATAGATTATATTACAAAAAAACTATCACAAATAGTAGGCATTGTTTCGCGAAATCGCCATGCATTCCCTCGCCACATTCTGATGCTGATTTATAATGGTCTTTTCTCCCCTAGACTTAATTATTGTCACTTGGTATGGGCATCGACTACTAAATCTAATATAGACAGAGTGCTCATTCTCCAAAAAAAGTTTTTAAGAGCTGTCGAAAACGTACCAATGCACTACCACACACATGAATTATTTAAAAAATACAATGTAATTCCAGTAACAAAATCCTATGACTACCGGCTTTGCAAGTTGTTCAAACAAGAAACTAAATGTAACAATTGTACTATTCAGAACATAGCTCAGCTAGAAAATAATGTAGTTTCATACCAGACGCGTCATTTTGAACCATGGAAGGTTAACACAAATAGAACTACATGCGGTCTACAAATGCTGCAAAACAAGTTACCCCGATTACTAAACAGTTTGCAAGCTAAAAATATCCAACTCGACAATATAACTTTCAAAGCACTGCGCGATCTTTTCAAAACGAAGTAAAACGAGATTTTGTGTCTATAATATTTCCCCATGAATGTATTAAAAATGTGAGTACGTGTTACACTGAAATATGGTAACAGTATATATGTTTTAGCGTTTCTCTTGTAATATGTTGTTTTTTTTCACTTTTTTTTCTTTACATGTTGTGATAAAATATGCTGTGTACAAACTTTTTTTTACGACATTCCGCCAACTGCCAATGAAAGGGGGCCTGCGGCCCTGTCAAGCTGGCTTCTGGCAGCTTTTTCTGCAGGCTTCCTGCATCATGTAATGTGATGTGAATAAACTTCTTCTTCTTCTTCTTCTTCTTCTAATTGTGCGTGAATATAGGACTTCACGGAGTACGCACGATGCGAACTCAAACGCCACAGGAACGCTTCACCAGCGAGTGGAAGGGGAATGTCCACAGTGATGTGGCATGCTGCGATACTTCGAATGTTGAGAATTCGTTCAATAGAGAAAACTGAATCGCCTCGTTCCTTGGTCACTGCTGTGTCTATTCACAGCAGCACTGTGGCAACGCAGAAGCAGGCGTTTCTGCGAGGCCGAAACAGATCGTCTGCTTGCACCGTACTTGGTCGTCGGCCAGCTGCCACCAGTGCAGGCAGTTCAGTGCTGGCGGCGAGGCTGCTCTCAATGTTTTTAAAGGTAAATAAAATATGCACGCAAGGGCAAGTGCCGTGAACATATAACTTCATAGTTTTAATAGTGCAAACGTAGAAAAATAGTGCAAACGTAATACGCTAAATTGGGTGAGACCTGTGCTGCATGATTTCGCGTGAGATTTGCGAACGCCATCTCGTCACAGTGTACATAATAATACACATCTATCTTTTGAGCAGTTTTTAACAAACTGGCAACTCCTGCAGCGTAAGTGCTACTGGAAGTCGAGGAATACGGACAGTGTCCCCATATGTGGTCGTCTTTTCAGGAACAGTGAATCGGTAGGAGCGCTCTGAGCCGCCATCCAAGACTTCGTCGAAATTAGCTTCCTGCTCCCAGCGGGCGAACAGCTCCCAAGTTTCTCGCGCTAAACTATTTCTCATTTTGATTAAATTACTCGTTTTGTCATGCGTGTATTTATCTAATACACATCATCCGATATAGGTGCATTTTATGAAGACACCGAGACCCGTAGCACTGAAAGAAAAACTGGTGATGGCGCTGGTAGGACTGAACATGGAGAGCACTGAACATGGAGAAAACTCGAGGAAGGACTAATGGAATAAGGACTGCAAAAAATTTTTATGCATTCATGGGAATACCCGCAGCTGAGATGCGCATTCTGATAGACACTAACGAATGGTCTGACGAGGATCTAGACCAACACCCAACCAACATCACGGCCGGTCTCGATGGGAAGCCTGCTCCCACAGCGCCTCTTTTGGCTCCCCTCTAGACCGGCCGTGAAAAACCCATGTGTGAAAACTGACCGTGAAACCGTGAACCCCCCCCCCCCCCCCCCCGCCCTTTTTTAATCTCCTCATAGGAGCGGTTGGGAAAGGCATGCCTACGGAGTTGAATGCCGCTCCCTAATGCATTGAACAAGCCCGAATTCCTTTGAACGAGCTTTATTGAACGAAAGGCAGATAAATCCGACAACCGAGAACCCACACGCCAAAGCATGCTGTGGAAAGCTCATATCAGTTGCCGTACAGAAAGAGAAGACGGAAAGGAAGACACGTAAACATATCCGCACAGAATCATTACGCCGAGGTAACGGTGGCCAAATGACCTCGAAGTTATTCCAACAATGGCCGCTTAACACTGCAATTTTCCGTCCCAATAAGTAACCAGTTCCATGCTTTGCTGCCCTCATGCAAGCTGCAGTAAGAACGAAGGCCGCACGAGAACACTTGGCCGACAGCGACGGCACTGATGGTAGCACTTCTACCGACGAATTATACACAAGAGCTGGGCAATTACGGCAACTGAAGCCCAGCCGGAGTTGTGCTGTTACGAATGTGCATTCTGACCGCTGTCAATGCTGCTGCGAACTAGTTTTTTTTTCCTCACAAAAATCTCCAAGAAAAAAAATGAACGCGAAGTTATCGAGTACTATCACGATGGAAAGATACGCGAACAGAACGGAGCCTAAGCGCTCCGCTGTTCGCATTGATTTTAAACACGCTTTTTTTTTATGAAGGTTTAACGTCCCAAAGCGACTAAGGCTATGAGGGACGCCGTAGAAAACGGCTTCGGAAATTTAGACCACCCGGGGTTCTTTAACGTGCATTGACCTCGCATAGTGCACGCGCCTCTGGAATTTCGCCTCCATCGAAATTCGGCCGCCGCGGCCGGGATGGAACCCGCGTCTTTCGGGTCAGCAGCCGAGCGCCGTAACCACTGAGCCACCGCGGCGGTCACGCTTTAACTTCGGTGGTAGCAAAAAGATGCTAGCGTTGTCCGTGATGCATTCTAGGACGACTGTAACGTCTTTTTCTTACAACCCAGGTAAAAGCGTCATGGAAATAAATTCGAACAGCGGAGCGCGTATGTGCCGCGCTGTTCGCGTTATTTTCCTTCGTGATAGCTCACGAAAACGAGGCTTTAGCGTAATAGCACATCGCGTAAAAAGTCGATAGAAATGGCACCAACCTGCAATTGCAAATAAGTATGATCTTCCATGTTATCCTCAAAAACACTTCGGCCTTACTTAAAACACTTCATGGCACGCGCATCCGCCCAGAATGAGGTCAACGCACACACCTCCAACGAAAAGCACCTCACTAATACCAGGTTAGGAAACTGCAACACAATAAGCAGTATGCTTGATGATGAACCGGCAATGTGGGCCACTTGTCGCGGCGTAGGGATAGTTTGGCAAAACGTCACAACCAAATGAACTGGAAAAAAAAGCGCAAAGGACGACCGCTGTTGAAAAAAAAAAAATTCGCGACTGAGACTCAACGGGCTCGGGGGGCTGCGAATTGTGAGTTCAATACGCGGGCAGTCTTTAGTGATTGGCTGTAACATGTAACGAGGCATCCATACAGTGAAGGCAAGAAAAGAAGGAATAGCTTTTCTTATTCGCTCTGCGGCTCTGACGAGTCGTTGGTCAGGCGCTCTATAGAAAAAAAACAAAAAAAAAATGACTCTGGCGGCGTCCGAGCAGCCCTCTCTCCCTAGCCCTCTCGACGCGTTTCTTGCCTGGACATAGTGGAGCTAGCACTGAAGCCGCCGGCACAGCATGCCGTGTCGCTATGGTTGTTCTATCTTTTTTTGGTCACTCGCTTTTAAGAGCGCGATGTCCCTTGCGGCTCCCGCCAGCTCTTGGGCCGAAGGTAGTCGCGGAACGGCGGCTGGTCGGTTAAAGAAGCGCTGCGAACATTGCTGCTTAAGCGCTACCATTGCTGTGAGACAAGCATGGGCAGTATCGAAGATACCCACACCACATCCTCGTACTATGTTTCGATACTTCCTGCGTATCGGTATTAGGTATCGCTTGTCAAAAACGAAAGTACGGAGTATCGGCATCTAAAATACGTTTTTAGTGCATCGTGTATTTTAACGATAGGCAACACTAAAAAAAAGAAAGAACTGGACCACATACCTTGAGGCTGCTGTCAGTTTGGGCCTGCGGCGCTTGTTAAGGCGGTAGCACATTAAAAATAGGTTGGTTGGTTTATGGGGTTTAACGTCCCAAAGCGACTCAGGCTATGAGAGACGCCGTAGTGAAGGGCTCCGGAAATTTCGACCACCTGGGGTTCTTCAACGTGCACTGACATCGCACAGTACACGGGCCTCCAGAATTTTGCCTCATCGAAATACGACCGCCGCGGCCGGGATCGAACCCGCGTCTTTCGGGTCAGCAGCCGAGCACCATAACCACTGAGCCACCGCGGCGGGTCCATTAAAAATAGGGATGGAAAATGAGATCAGGAAGAGATGACGCCAATGCCGTTGGCCCGGTTAGTCGTCCTGCTTAGTCCGTTCGTTGTTTTACAGGTAGACGACGTATACGAGTATGTTGCGCTTCTGCACCCTCGGTGACAGAAAGGACGAGGAGACAGGCTCACCGCTGTGGTGGAAACAACGCGCCATTACCCTCATTTACCAACAGATATGGAAGACTGTCCCCGTCATGCTCAGGAACCTGCTAAACATCTGTCGCTGACTTTGGCAGCACATTAAGGTCACGTGCTCTTCCACACGTGGGCCATCAGCACGGGCATATTAAAATGCACTTGCTATCGCATTTCTTTCGCTTCGAGAAGCAAGCGCTGCTACAAGCCGTAGTTTTAAGATTCGCCTGTAAAACATGAGCTTCTTAACTATACATCCAGGATCCTCGAGTCGAGGTAGCTATGCTTCTCTCTTATCCGTTGATAAAAGGGACCTTCATGAAATGAAACATGGCTACGCCTTGGTTGCTCCTCTAACAGAGGTTTTTTTCATTTGCATTGCTTTAGCACGGCCGCATCGTGGGGCCTTTTCAGATCGGCGGTTTGTGCAAATTCTCTTACTAAATAAAAGTGAAGATAACCTCTATATCATACGCACCAGCAAGATATGTTCTGCCTTATAAAAACATTCAGCCATTTTATTAACGCACTGTCATTAGAAGAGTTTGTGCAAGCGGACGCCTTTTTTTTTACATTTTGAGAAAACCTTCTGTCGTGTCCGTTGACCACGCGACGCAAGGCCGCTCCAGCAGCAGGGATCCTCAATCCATCTGCTGCCACTTCCGAACTCGAAAGGGACGCAGTAGGCCTGCGTCGTTGATCCAAGTGAAGTTTCCGGCAGCACGGTCCCAACGTCCGACGGCTGCCACCTCCACGCTTGAATGAAACTCAATGGTCGTGCGTCGATGATTCAAGGGAAGTCACTGGCAGCACGGACCCAACGTCCGACAGCTGCCACTTCCACGCTTGAATGACCAGATCTGTGCTGTGGTGTCTTCCTTTACATCTCGGTTTACTGACAAGTCAGCTCTCCGCTCCTCGTGCCTGCCTCGCACACACCATAGGCACGCGCACACGCGCAACACTGGGCTGGCACGCACGGCGCTCCGCTGTCCGACGCACCACTGCCGACACGCCACGTTCCAAAAAATCCCTCGACAGTTTGGTGTGCACATCACACGGATGATGATGATGAAAACGTTTATTTAAAGCCACAATGACTTAGCTTAAGGGAATGCTGATCGGGCCCCTAGTCCGGGACGCCTTTCGTAAAAGCCACTGCCCGTGCTCTGGCGACGAGGGATCGTTGTTCCTCGAGGTCCGAGCTGGACAGGGCCGCCTCCCAGCCCTCCCGCGTTGGCTGCTTTATGTCAATGCTGTTTGTTATTTGCCTGACAAGCCCACACCATATGGTATAAGTTTGCCTTCTGGCCACAAAATTTGCACTGTGCCGAAAAGGACTAGGGCTCAACGGCGTGAAGCGTAGCTGGATTATTAAACGACATAGTTTGTAGCCTTCGAAGGTGGCATTGTAAACTTGCGAAAGTATAAAATTCAAGCACAGGCTTACTAAGTCCGTGCTGAATATTGAGCTTTTCGCAAGTTTGCTTCATCGCAAAGCGCAGGAGCACAGAAAAAGCGGCCGTCGCGCACGCTAGCTAAAGATATGGCCGGCTGTACCACGGAGTCTAACTAGGTACGGGAAAGCAAGGCGGTGTGCTTAAGTAATTGAAATCTTTAACGGTTCTGCCAGGTGCCCTTCAAAGCCATCTTTTGATATCTTTGTGTTTATAGTGAAGCTATGCTTTAAAATATTGGTTAATATTTTTCAGTGCTGCTTCCTCTTATTCTATCGTTTATGGTCGCGATACTGATTTTTTTTAACCTTTTTTTTATTTCTGGCTCGAGCTATTGTGTTGTAACGATTAGTGTTGTTCACCGATGTAGCTATTGCTACCTTTGTCGTCTTTGCCGCAACTGCCGGGCCCGATTTAAGTATATGTACAGTGTTTGTCAAAAGTAACCAGGCTGCATGGTTTGCTTGTCATTCGTATAGTAGGCCCCTCACGTCTTCTCTAAAGATCAAAAACTTCTTTGAAGGTGAGGGCAGGGGTTCTCCTTACAATACAGAGATTTAGAGCTTGAGGGCTGGCATAATAAGCTTTACTATGCCACTGAGAAGCAAACCGTGCAGCCTGGTTACTTCTGACAAAGACTGTACTTTTAAAGTACACCGTGCCCAGTCCCTCGAGTTTCTTGTTGGCTTTGACGGGCCTGAGCCTTCACCTATTATAGTCAAGTGGCAATAAATATTATTATTATCATTTTATTATTTCAGGTTTTTAAAGAAGTCATTGGTACAATTGTCCATCTCCTTTTTTCTACGTGAAAAGAGGTCTAAACGGCTTGAAAGTGATGACATTCAATTTCTAGAGTCATTTCGTGTCCAGTTTTATCATTTTTATGCGTGTGAGACAAGCTTTATAATAGGTCGAGATCTACGCGTTCTTCATTGAAGACCCCGCAAATTCTCCGGGACAAGTACATACTATGTGGTTGAGAGTTACAGACTATACGAAAAAGTCGAAAGAGATGAAATAATGTAGCATTAAAGTTAGGCCTTTCAACTATGCACACTCATTCTTACCACGCACAATATCTGACTGGAACACTCTGCCTTCACATATCGCAACCACCACTGATCCTGATAAATATTTTAATCTTATATCTTCAATAACTACTGCTTAACTCTTAGCGTACATTGTCAATTTATTTGTTCATGGCTTCCTTTTTTGCAGGGTATGTTACTAAAATGATTCTTGCACTAGTTTTCTGTTTGTATAATTTCAATACTGTAAAAATTTTCATTCTTTGCAGCGCTGCCATACTTCTGATTATTTTGGTTATTTATGTCATGCTAAGTGTTTTATTTGTGGTTTTGTTTCATTTTGATCAGTTGCCTATACATCCCCCCCCCCCCCCCCCCCCCTATGTAATACCCTCTCGAGGGCCTTTAGGGGTATTTTGTATAAATAAATAAATAAAAATGCCGCTGCTTCCAGTCACTAGAGTGTCAGAGAATGCCGGAACGAATCAAGAAGTTATTCCTCTTTCCCATTTGCTTCATTGTCTCATATTCGTTCCAAACTGTCGTCCAAGAGACCTGCCAAGTGACAGGCTGTTGCCGGGTGAGCTCCACATGGCCCGAGTAAGTGTTTCTCACAGAGGTAGCACAAAAATGATTTCAGCAATTGCCGGCCGATACGAGTCCTAAGGATTGTTTCGCAAGGTATAGAAGGTATTATTTATTATTGACTCTCTCTATATATAGATAGACTCAAGTTAATCTCACAGTACTAGTTTGGATTACAAATGAGGAAGTGAACGAAATTAGCACTTTTGCATGTGAGAGAGAGGCTTTGGCCGCATATCAATTAAAATGAATATGCAGAAATAATAAATCAGAATAACTATACAACACATGCGGTACAAGGAAAACACAGGAAAGGAACACAAAATTGATTCACTCCAGAGTAAAAGTAACATTTCAATGCGACAGCATAGAACACAGACAAAAAAAAACGAAACGCGCGTACGAAATTGTGGCAACCGAGTACAACTGAAACAGTGGTATGTCAGAAAACAATATTTAGAGCAACTGAAACCGTACCACAACATTTAGAGCAATACTAAAGAGATGAATGCATACATATGTGCTTTTTAAACTCTTCAGGATCAGAAAAAGGACTGTGTCGTCAGGAAGATCATTCCAAAGCTTAATTTCTCTAAGTAATGCAGGTGAATTAAATGACTCAGTTTTGACATATATGCGATGAAAGTAGAGATGATCGCAAAAGAAAAGCCCAAGAGGGGTTAAAAATTGTGATAATACACAGTTTTTCCAAGACTAATAAGGAATATTGACGCTACACCATCTTTACAAGCACTGGCTTACGACCTACATGCATACGACAACGAGAACACACCGAGAAAATTCTGAACGGGCGGGCATATTAATGAATCAGAATTTTAAATTTGAACGATAAATTACAGTTTCGAAACTTAAAAAAATTACAGTGACCAAAGTCCAGACTACCAAACACCGAATATTTTGACCAGGATTAAGGATCTCATTACAAGATTTGAATCTTAACGCGCATTTCTGGTCGCTTTGACAGAATGAATGCTTTTTAACGTTCATTGAGTTTTTTATTGTCCTGACCGAGTGAGCCTTTAGTTTGAAATAAGGGCTGTATCTTGAACGTGTGTATTCGGTGGTTTTATTTTTTTGCTTTGTTCTTCATATGCAGTTCGTTTGTTCGCTAGGTAAGACACGGACACTGTCAGCGTCCTTACCCAACCAGGAGGATTTCTGAGCGGCAAACAGTTTATGAATGCAATTTTTTATATCATCTAAGTGTTGAGTATAAACAATATATTCGCGGGCCACCCGACAGCAGTAATGTACATTTCTTGCTATTCTCGCGTTTTCCGATGGTTTTCTACGGCAGACTTAACTGCTCTACACGATGGATGGAAACTCTTTAAAAAGAAGATTTTGTTACACTCTAGAAGAATGGACGATTACATCCAATATTTCCACAACAGTATCTTACAATTTTTAGATATTCAAAGCTTGTTTGCGAGAATGTTGGAGATGTGAATTCTGTTTTCTGTAACTGTCCGCTGCTTTCTGTGTATTCGTTACTTACTTTTTTTATGGTTTAAACTGCGCGAAGAAACGAGGACACAGAGGAAGAAAATACACGACACAGGCGCCTGTGCCGTGTACTTTATCCCGCTGTGGCCTCGTTTTTTCCCGCAGTTTAAACCATGAATCCCCACCAACTCGCCCAGTTCTCCGTCCTTATTTACTTTTTCACCGATGCGAGTAAAAATTCAATTATGTATCTGATTTTGCATCACGCTGTTGCCTTCGCATAAAATGTAGTGGGTCGCGGACCCCGTTCAGTTCAAGGATGCAGCTTTTGTTCTTGACACTTTACTTCCTTAAACAAGAAAGCTAAGAAAAAAATAAGTAAACAAATGAAATAACCACGCCACGATCGATTACACGCGAAGTTATCCGTGCTCCTTTTTGCGCATGCAAAGCGAACTGAACAGCACGTCTATAGTGTCACTCAGCTACAAACGCAAAATTGTCGCAGTAATGCGGAGAAACAGCGCAATCGATGAAAGAATGAAAAAAAAAACGGCGCACAAAAATTACACCTTACAGCCGTATACTTCCGCTTCCTTAACAGGAAAAAGCGTGACAGTTATTTCTCAGCTTCGTTGTGCAAGTTCTCTTGGAACAGTGCCTATAGTTTGTGGAGACTTTTTCACCTATACCTAAAATCCACAATGTGCAAATGATTTCTAAGACGGCCCTAACGAGAAATGCCGGTGCCCTCCTATGAAATGAATGAAGAAATTCTTCCTCTCTTCCCGTTGCTTCAATACCTCATATTTCGTTCCAAATTGTTCTCCATAATCTGCTGACAAGCGATGATCTTCAATTGAATTTATTCAATTCCATTTTTATTTATCATTTCTTTCACTACAGAAAGAAATACAACGGCAGTAGCAAAACGCTACAGCAGAAGCAACTTGACAAGGGTTCTTACCCCGTCTCCTGGCAATGGACAGCTTACGTCTGCAGTAAACGCGACTTTATATGGAAATGTTATATATCAAGGAATTTACAGTAGGAATAGTGTTATTTTATTTATTTTATTTATTTATTTCATACTGCAGATCATCTTACAGATCCAAGCAGAACAAGATAACACAGATACACGGGTAGCAAGTAAAATAAAAAGAAATAACAAGTAAAATAGAAAGAAAAACTAAAAATAAAAATAAAAAAAGGCATGCAGGATGACTATGCGCTTACATTTTATCATGTCAGAGAATTCCACTCACTGATGGTACGCGGGAAAAAGGAAAATTTAAGTGTCAGTTCTAGCAAAGTACGGGGTAAGTGAACCGGGATGATGGTGACGTGTGATGCGTGTAGCTAAAAACGATAAATAGGGTGCAGGATGAAGAGCCAGTTTGTTATTTATGAGCAAGGAAAGAAATTCTCGTCGAATATTTTTTCTTCTTACCTCAAGAGGTTGGATACGGTTAGATTTCATTAGCTCAGACGGAGAATCAAAAGGTGAAAATTTAGAATAAATAAATCTTATGGCTTTTCTTTGGATTCTTTCAATTTTCTTAATATTAGTATTAGTATAAGGATCCCACACCACGCATGCATATTCGAGCTTAGGCCTGATTAGTGAGTTAAACGCGAGAAGTTTAACCTGAGGGGGAGCTTTGGAAAGTTTATTTCTTAAAAAATAGAGTTTGCGAAAGGCGGACGAACAGATATTTTCCACATGTGAATTCCAGGACAGATTGTTAGTTAATGTTACACCCAGGTATTTAAAACTGGAAACTTCCTGTAGTGGTGTTTGTCCGAGATGGTACCTGTGCTATATATATGCCTATATATAGAAAAAGCGCCATGGACTGTAAAGTTTTCCATACACAGATTAAGCGAAATAAATAGATATGAAAACAAGGCCATAAAGAGACCACCAGCCGTCCGCACGCACTGGTGACATATACTTTCAAGAAGACGTAAAAACGAAACGTGCCGAACCTACATAAAGTAACCAAGGCACGAGGTCCGGCCGGTCCCAGCCGCATTGCGGGACACCCAGGCATCGGCAGAAGTTGCGATGCCAACGGTTTTCCCCATGCCACACGGGCTCCGAGCGAATAGGGCGCCATGTGCACCACCACACGGTCAAGAAACAATCCTCGGAGCCGACCATAAGAAAAAAGACGGTATATGTAGGTACACAGATGTAAGCAACATCTGCAAAGACTTAAATGTATAGTAAATGCGGTGCGTTTCGCACGCGCGATTGACAATAGATTGGAATCAATACAAATTTGCAAGCATATCGTGAAATAAATTGCAAATATGCAGACAGCACAGAGGTCTGCAGTGGGCGGAGTCAGGCTGATGATGATGATGGTGATGATGATGATGATGAAATATTTCAACTTTATTTTGATACAGCCTTAATATCTACATTTGACTTGCGCCATAGTACGTCAAGCAAAGTGGGCACACGATACCATAGCCTATCCTGCTCCTGATGCCTATATGAAAGGAAAAAAATACCCCTTTTCTCTGTCGCCGGGTCGGAGCTCAGTAGTAAGGTCTCCCATTGGTCTTTCGTGTTTATACAGCTACAACTCGTCCGACTGGCCGAAGCCGCCGCCGAGAGTCAAGACCTTTCGGCCGTCGTCTAGGCGGGTAGCCCTCTGGCTACTCCTCTGTCTGTTGGACATTAAATGTTTTCCTGTCCTATCCCTCTGCTCCGTATATTATAAACTACTTCCGGCGATGTCGATAAATTGCACAAACATAGAAAAGGATAAAAAATGCCGCGCGAAAAGACAAGGACAAACGAAGAAGTGGACAGGACTGGCGCTGACTACCAACACATTTATTCAAAGGAACGAGCAGCTTTTATAATGCCATCCAAGACCCACGTGACCAGATAAAGCAGCAGGCGCGGGAAATCTTGAAAGTAGTTCGGACGGCGCGAAAACAACAAAGACAAAGGAGACACGAACACAACAGGACGGGGAAATCTGTCTAACACTGAAACATCATTGCACACAACATGGAAGTAACAGCACATCAAGGCGACGCAACGTCACCCCGGTGCCTAAAAACTGCATGGCGGGCTAAATGACCAGTATGAGCAAAAAAAACAAAAAAACGAGTAACAAAAGAATGAATTACCGTCTACTGCTGTCCACTCATCGTGATGCAATTGGCAGAAACAAAGAACAAAAGCCAAAACAAAACAATACCGCAAAACTGTGTAAAAGTCGAAGCAAAGCAGAGTCAAAGAGACAATACAACAAAAAAGAACGCTACGCGAAAGCTGTGTCAAATGCTGGAAGCCATACAGAGTCTATGGACCAACAAGCCCAAACAGCCACTTTAGTTCATCAGATTTCTTCTACATGGGGCTCTTTTCTATCTACCTCGAGCAAGCAAGATGCCGCCATAACCTGCGTGAAGACTGAGCTCCATGTACGCGAAAAAGTAAGCGACGCGACGAGGCGGCGCGGCGACGACGGCTGGCTGTCGCTCCTTCGCCCACCGGCCAAGCTCCATGCATAGCGCCAACGCGAACGCGAAATGGAGACGACGATCAGTGTTGCTGGCATAATACACCGCAAAGCTGTTTGCGTTTATAACAAGAGTCACATTATTTGCAAGGATTAAAATTTTGGGCAGAAAAATGTCAAATAAAACGTGTTTAGAGCTTTGTCATTGTATGTCATTGCATGTCATTTTATGTTATTGTCACGGGCGCCGGCATGTTGCCTGAACGTGGGGCGCACACCTGTTTGAACCTCGCGCGATTTCTGACCTCAAACGGCGCATACTCGCTAAGCCTAGCAGCACAGTAAACACAAGCAATCTGAAAATCTGGGGTGTTTTATCGCTAAAATTTTGTGGTTGACGCAAGTTCAGAAAAAGCGAAAGCTTCGTGAGCATTTAGTTCGCCGTGAACGTGGGGCACAGCGTAGCGACAACGATGAATCGGTGGTGAAGCAAGATTCCCGGCCAGAGCCAGCGCCATCTTTGCCAGAGCTCGGTAGTGACGTTCGCTGCCAGATTAGCTGCTATTGGCTAATCGCGTTGGCAACTTCCGGGCGACGAGCGAAATTTTCTGTGAGTGCAGATCCGAGCGACACGACAAGCGACACAGGTATTTCGCTTCGCGCGACGGTGCCGCTCGTCGCTTGCCGCTGTCGCGTTCGCGTGAGTTTTCGCGTACATGGAGTTCAGCCTTGAATCTTATCGCGACATCTACTTGCAAGGCCAGGATCCTCTCCTTCCATCTCAAAAGGAAAATTGTACCGTTTGAAGTACAGTTGTTGTTCGGACCTGTGGAGCCGTATTGGGGGCATGCTTGACGTATGTGTAAGATTTTGAAGTCAGAGCTCTGGAGGCAAGTGCGTCTCTTCCATGATTGGCTCGGAGTACTAGTGCTTGAGAGGCCACATTCGAACGGTTCGAGCTGCAGGTACGATGAGTACAAAAAGCTCGCAGCACAGTCGACTGAATTCTTATGGCACCAGTCTCGTCCGTACCTTCCAGTGAGGACGAAGGAAAAGAAGCCGCCTACGACTAACGTCACCGTTCTCGGAGGTGCTTGCATCTCGTCTGAGGACTTGAAGGTCCTACAGAAGGGACCCAAATTCAGCTTTCAACCACCTTCAAATAAGTACCAGCTCCTGGCAATGGTGCGGCAGATGGCACAAAAAGTTCCGGAGCAAGGCAAGACGCGTGCCATTGGGGACGGTGTAGATGTGCTACGCCGCTGTGGGGCCTCGCTCACGCAGGCTAAACCTCCCATAGTGTCCATCGCCAAGCGCCTCAAGGAGGGAAACCTTGTGGCACTACAAAGCGACAAAGAAGGCGGATTTGTCATCTTTCCTGACCACTTGTTCCAGGAGAAGGCTGTGGTAGCGCTTGAGAAGAACTTCAAGAAGGTCCAGCTCCGGCCCAGTAGACAGAAAGCAATTGCTTTAAGTCTACTGACGAGTTTTCATCTCGATAGAATCCGATCATTGGCTGAGAAGACACGAAACCCTTTCTTGGAAGTCTTCTTCACGGGCAAAACACATAAGCCCGACTGCCCTCTGAGGACCATCATCTCGGAAAAGGGTACGTGGCAAGCTGAAGTCGGTGCATACCTACAACGCCACTTGAACGGCCTGCCTATAGATGACCCTTTTCTGGTAAGGAGCTCGTCAGAGGCGATACAGCGACTGAAAGGCAGAACAGACGCTATGACTGGCTTCACTATCGACGTAGAAGACCTGTTTTATTCCGTTCTGCATAGTGGCCTGTACGCAGCTGTGCGCGATGTGATTCAAAAATCGGGTGAAGTGCGCTTTCAGAACAGCTCGGGTGTGAGCAGTGACAATTTCCTTCGCCTTCTAGAGTTCTATCTTGAAACTACAGTTGTTCAGCACAGTGGTCAGTACTTCGTGCAAAAGAATGGCATTTGCATCGGGTCGTCAATCGCGCCAGTCTTCTGCGACATCTACCTGGCCGCCGCCTATAAGCGCATTAGCCAGGATCTCCCGAGTACTGTGGTCCATTTGGTCTACCGGTACGTGGATGATTTCCTGATTGTCCTCAAAAGCTGCCCGCCTGGTTTTGCAGACCGTGTTACAAGTGAGATTGTCGCCCTTTTCAAATCCCACTCTGGGGGACTCAATTTTACGTGCGAACCTCCAGAGTGGCAAGGCTGTACAGTTTTTGGACCTGCTGTCTAGCTTTGAAGAAAATCACCTCTGTTGGACGTATAACCCTCGCTCTAAGAAGGGACTTCTTCCGCATGACAGCGCACACTCGAAATTGATCAAGCGAGGCATTGTTTCATCCGCCATCCAGGCAGCGCTCACGAAAAGCTGTGCCCATACGATGCAGAGCAGCGTTGCGAAACAAGTCCAACGTCTTTACGGTGCTGGCTACTCACCAGCACTGGTGCGTAGTGTTTCTGAGACCCGCGCCTACAGAAGGAAAAAGTTCGAGGCAAAGACGCAGGCAAGCCTGAGCAGGCTAAACGGCCTCCCCTGGCCGTAATCCCATATCTCCACAAGCTGTCCCATAACTTAAAGAAGGTTGCAAAAAGAAACAATGTTAATCTCGTCTTTTCAGCCCCGTGCAAACTATCACAAGTTTGTACCTTGCTAGCAAAATAGAAGAAAAAGATTTGCCCTGTAAGACATGTTGATACGTTTACTCAGTGTGCTACATGTGTCGTCTATGAGATACCTTTGAAGTGTGGGAGCGTCTATATTGGGCAAACCGGCTGGTGCCTGAACGAGAGACTGCTTGAGCACCGCCAGAAGGTGCGCAACAAAAGCGGTGGGCACCTAGACGCCCATTGCAAGATTTGCCAAGGGTGCGAGCCATTCTTCAAGCGCACGGTCATCAAAGCACGAGCGAAGGCCGAAATAGAAAGAGTCATCATTGAAGCACGGTTGATCGCCAAAGCTGGAGACAAGTGCGTTAGCACCCCTTCAATTTTACTTTTAGACAAGGAGTTGAGTTTTCTTGGCCCGCTTTAATTACGTCTGTGTTTTGCTTGACTTTTTGTTCTTTAGAACTTTTTGACATGTTCCTTAGAACTCTAACTTTTCCTTAGACTCTGTATGGCTTCCAGCATTTGACACAGCTTTCGCGTAGCGTTCTTTTTTGTTGTATTGTCTCTTTGACCCTGCTTGCTTCGACTTTTACACAGTTTTGCGGTATTGTTTTGTTTTGGCTTTTCTTCTTTGTTTCTGCCAATTGCATCACGATGAGTGGACAGCAGTAGACGGTAATTCATTCTTTTGTTACTCGATTTTTTTTGCGCATCCTGGTCATTTAGTCATGCAGTTTTTAGGCACCGGGGTGACGTTGCGTCGCCTTGATGTGCTGTTACTTCCATGTTGTGTGCAATTATGTGTCAGTGTTAGATAGATTTCCCGCGCCTGCTGCTTGATCTGGTCACGTGGGCCTTGGATGGCATTATAAAAACTGCTCGTTCCTTTGAATAAATGTGTTGGTAGTCAGCGCCAGTCCTGTCTACTTCTTCGTTTGTCCTTGTCTTTTCGCACTGCATTTTTTAACCATGTTCACTGACCAACAAGCCCAAACAGCCACTTTGGTAGAAAAGGAGTACGATTGTACTTCAAGAATTTTTTATACTTTAATAAAGTACTGAACTCGTACAAATGCGTAATAGGAAATTGTCACCTCCTGTGCGCACTTGTTGCGCACACTCTCACACACCCTTCAAGCGTAGGGGGGAGCGGGTGGGGAGGGGGCAGCTGTCTCAGTCTCGAAAGAGATGTCGTCGACTCAGAGTGACGAGCTCAGCCAGGAACAAGTTACCATGAGACCAAGGGGGTGGTCGTTTAGTGCCGAGCTTTAGTTTAGTTTAGTGCCGAGTGCCGCTCGCAAGTTTGAGAATGGGTCGAAGTGACTAAACAAACAGTACTAAACATGACTAAAGCCGACAGGCACCGAAACGAATGAGCATAGAGCCGTCTTTTTATTTTTTAATTTCGTAGTTTTTCATCAATGGAAGATTAATAAAGCAGAAGAAAATTGGAGGCTTATCAAGGTTAAGCCCAGTGGATGCGAAGCATGTCCTTAGCGTTTGGAGGCATCTTGACCGCATACTCGACAGGCGCAAAGACGCTGGCGCGGTTGCGGGCACAGAGACTGACGCAACGGTGGGCGCGCGCCGCCTCATCCCTGGCGTGACGTCACATATCACGTGATGCAGCGATGGTGGCGCCGCCGCCGCGTCGCGCGCGACGGCGCGAACCGAAGCGTGGAGGCCTCCGCCAGGCGACGTCCGACGGCGCGATATGAGGCCCCATCTGCAGCCGGTGTGACGTCATCACGTGACGTCATGTCACGTGACCTGCTTGAAGGTCACTTGAAGGTCAATGGTGGCCACCGCCTGGCGTCGCGCGAAGGCCCGACACCTACGTTAATATGCTTCGCATAAAAAGCAACCACATGCCGACAGTGGGATCCCAAAGAAGATCCCCGAATTTCGCGTCCGGTGCTCTAACAACTGAGCAACGAGGACGCCTGTCCAATATTCTGCTTTCGGAGGTATTTACGTGTAGTGTAAGCGAACCTTGAGAGTGTTCACCAGCGCAACCGCGGTCCATAGCCGCGGACGTAATACGTCCTGTATTACCGCGAGGACCACGTAGGAATAAGCTCGAGCGGTGAGGGTGGAAGCTGTGCGAGAACCCTTTTATGCTACCTGTGGCATAAAAACTACCAGATTCGAGGCCCTAATAAAACTATTCACCTGAAAAGAAAATAAAAACAGGTGCTTTTTATGGCATACATGACGGAAGCCAACAGTGAGCGAAACCAAGCAGCTTAGGGGATGTCTTTCTTTCATTTGTTTTTAATTTGTAGTTTTTCATCAATGGGAGATTAATAAAAGCAGAAGAAAAAAACAACCACAAGACACCGTTTGGATCCGAACCCACGACCTCCGAATCTTTAAATAGCAAAGAGACGATACAGATGAATTTCTTATCACTCGTAAGAACATGTACAAAGTGTTTCCAAAACAATGCAACACGTCCAGAGTAACACTACAGAGATATTGCAATTCAACAGAGCTTGTATCTAAAGCGAACTAACACACGAGAGGCAAACACAAAAACACAATTTGTTCACCGGGCACAGCGAGAGTCTGACGACCGGAGGATCAGGACGGCGCATCTCGAAGGCTTGCGCGCGCTGCCTCGCTTCTCTGTTGCTGGGCCCACGCCGGTGTTCTGCGGGAGTAGCACGGTCGCGATTCACCGAAGCTCCAACAAGAGCACGGGCTGACCGACGATGCTGAACGACCTTCAGAGTGCGCCGCGTTTGTTTGTTTCACCGCGCTAAGGCAGGCGCACGCATTCAGAAAGTATCAACCGTACACCTGCTCTCACCGCTACCGTCGGGCACGCATCGCCATTCGTCACGCGTGGAGAGAGGCTTCTAAAAAGCTCATGTCTCGTCTTGCCTATCCGGCGCCGCCGCGCGCGCGGGAGGTGGAGAGGCCTCACTCAGCACGCTCAAATCAAATCAAATCAAAATTTTATTTGTCTGTATACGTACACATTCATAAATTCTGATCTGCCTAAGCACATTTTGCTTGTTGGCTGCTCAGGCAGCAGGTGGAGAAATACCTTCATATGTATACTTTACTTGTCTAAACACTCATAAAAAAAAACAATAAACCAAACAAAACACAAACAAATAAATTTTGAACACAAAATTGCACATACAAAAGAATTCAAGCTATACACAGGGAAATACATTTCCACACCAATTTCTCATGTCAGTCATCATCCTACGTTTGTTACTTGCAACACATAGATCATCGGGAATTTCATTAAATACAGCCGGTACATAATAACTGCGCATCTTTTTACCATAGTTTGTGTAAACCCGTGGTTTAAAAAAACGTTCTGTTTTTCTCAAGGTGACATCTTTTTTTACGGGAGTCTTATATTCATTTGAATAATAATACCGTGTTAACACAACAAAGTGAAATAGTTCACGAATTTGAAGGATGCCTAACTCATCGTATCTCTCTTTCATGTCAACCGAGTGTAGTTTTGTGCCGTACGATATAGTGTTGACGATTCTTTTTAGGATAACATTTAAAGCTTCTTTCTTGTATTCGGAGCAGTTACCGTATAGAGTAATGCCGTACTTTAAAACAGGTTCTACTAATGCTGTATAGATCAGTCGCCTAAGATGGAGCGGAGCTTTACCACGAAGGTGATACATCATAGCCGCAATGGCCCTTATCTTTCGAGAGAGGTAGACGATGTGGTCGCTCCATGTAAGGTGTTGGCCAAAGTGGATGCCCAGATACAGAACTGTTCGCTCTATTTGCATAGCTTTACAATTACACTGGTAACAATGGGATGTATGAAGATACAGTGGTTGGTTGAAAGCAACAATTTTATGAGGGTTTTTAAAGCATGTCAGTTTTGTTTTGTTCACGTTTAAAAAAATGAAATTTTGCGAGAACCAGTCAACAACTTCACTTATATCTGCTTGAAATGACTCCACGCCTGTACGATAATCAGTAGCTTCAAGCGCTAGCGCTGTGTCGTCAGCGTATTGAAAAACGTTTGACTTAAGCTGTAACAAACCCAAATCGGATACATATATGTTAAAAAGTAGTGGGCCAAGTGTACTTCCCTGAGGTACACCGAATTTAACATTTTTTAAATCTCCATGCGTATTATCAAGCATCACACACTGCAATCTACCTGCAAAATAATTGACAAAAAACTTGTTAAAATGACCGCGGAACCCAAGTGAGCTTAATTTTTCGAGTAGTAGTGTATGGTCTATTGTGTCAAATGCCTTAGTTAAGTACAGAAATAAGGCTAACACGATGTGATTATTTTCTAGTGCATTGTAAACATAGTCAGAAAATTCTTCAAGAAGTGTAGTCGTACTTCTATTCCTTGTGAAGCCAAACTGCGCATCATTGTTCAAAGAGTATTTTTCACAGAATGATTCCATAACATATGCAACATGCTTTTCCATAATATGTGCTATTGATGACAGTATTGCGATCGGCCTATAATTTGTAAAATCACCTTTCTTCCCGTGTTTGTAGATTGGCCTGACAACAGATATCTTAAGTTCTTCGGGGATATCACCAGTTTCGAATATACCATTCAATATGTTCATAAGCACTTCTTTCAAAGCGTCAAAGTTTCTGCAAAGATCTCTCAGACGAATGCCATCATACCCAGGTGGCTTGAACTGCTTCATTCTGCACATAATGCTCCATAGCTCGTCCACTGATATCAGTGGCAGATATGCAGTATGCACACATGTCCGCTTCGGTCGATGTGGTACAGGCCTACTGACAGCTATATTCCGCAACTTTTCGGTTGTGTGTATGAACACGTCATTAAATTTTTCACACAGCACTTTCACGTTCTCTTTTGGAAAATTCTTTTTTACTGCTTCATCAACGGAAGCCTTTCTCTGTCTACCCATCAGTTCATTGGCAATTTGCCACGTTTTCTTTCCGTCATGTTTGTTCAGTGAAAACTGTCGTGCGTAAAAGGATCTTTTCGCCAGACGCATTTTCGCCGTTACCTGATTCCGCAGAGCGCGATATTCATCTCTTCGAGCTTTATCTTCAGGTTGCTTCCTACATTTTTGCCACGCTTTATCTTTTGCACAGCACAACTGTGCTATCTCATGAGTTATCCACTTCTGATCTGGTCTTCTTATTTTGATGTTAACAGATTTAGTTGACTGTGCATAGACGTTGTGAAAGATTTCAATAGTTTTGCTATATAAGCTGATATGATCTAAGTCTAAAAAGGAACTCCAGTTAACATTGCGAATTAATTGGTCTACTTTTCTGTTATCTAGAACAGAACCTGTAATAATACCTCTATCAGTTGTATGATCCTCAGACAGAATTGCAACCGTCACAAAGTAATGATCAGCTAGTTTTTGCTTGATAACTCCCGAAACATACTGCTGGTTTTGCAAACGAATAATTATGTGGTCAATGCATGACTTGGTAATATTAGCACCTAAGTATTCCTCTCTCGTGCATTCATTAATTACATTCACAAGACCAAATTCTGCCAGCAAATTGAGGTAATCTGCTGTGATAACCCTTTTGTCTCTTTCATAATGTCTATGTTTAGATCCCCTGCAATGATGAAGTTCTTCTCATTCATATATTTATGAAAAAAAGTATGCAGCTCATCTAGAAATGCACTGGCATTCAGATTTGGTGGCCTGTATATTGCACATAAAGTGTAATCTGTATTTCCTTTGGAAATAGAGAGAGTGACCGCCTCTGCGTGAATAAAGAGGTTACGCGCTCTCCGTCGGCACTGAGTGAAACTTTCTCCAATTATCGACGGCGCGCGCGGGAGGGATTCCTTCCACGCCGCGCAGACTTTCTGAATATGCGCCTCTCTTGTGACCGGAATACATTCCGTTAGGAGAATAACACACTTGCGTGAGCGCCATACGACAGGTCTTCTACCTGACGAATCTTTCTTTTTTTTTTTTTGAGCGAAAGCTCTACTACTACTCGTTTTGCCAAGGTCATCGACTGCCGCCGCGTGACCTTCCCCCGGAGGAGTGCCGGAGGTGTGGCCGGACGTCATACCACGTGATGCGCCATAGCTGTAGCTCCTGCGCCACCGGGGTTGCTTCGGCCGCACTGCACCCCCGCATCACCACCTGTGGTCACGTGACTCGCCGTTCGCCTAATAAGGAGACGGAGCAGCTTCTCAGGTTCAGTTCTGCCATGGAGGAGGGCGCGGCGGGCAGTGCGGTCGTAACGCCTGCGACAACCGTGCGCTATAGACGGCAGTCTGAGTGGAAACGCCCTGCAGATGTGGCTTTAGAAGAGCGTGTTGTCGGGCTAGTTGGTTCTGCATAGTATATAAGTGAAATGCGCAACAACTTAGACAGGACACAGAAAGAAACACATACAACAGTTCACGAGCGCATTGAGCGCTCGTGAACTGTTGTATGTGTTTCTTTCTGTGTCCTGTCTAAGTTGTTGCGCAGCGCTCGTGAACTGTTGTATGTGTTTCTTTCTGTGTCCTGTCTAAGTTGTTGCGCATTTCACTTATATACTAAGATGTGGCTTGTCAGGCTGCGGTGTTGAAGACAAAGCGAGGAGCTAGTCGCGCCAAAGAAGCAGCCGAAACAGAGGATGAACGTGAGCAACGACTTGATAAGCTGCAGCTGCAAGCCAGGGAAACGCGACAAAGGAAGGCATTGGCATAAACTGCTGACTGCCAATACTTTCGCTCTAACTAGGTGTAGAAGAGCTATAAGCCACGCCCATTTTTTTTGTGCGTGTGAAAGATGAAGCGTATGCAAGTTGTCCCACGAAGTGTTCCCCCAGACAAGATTGCAATAGTTCACATACAAAGTAAAAATTGCATTATAAAGTAGTAGTTGATCTTGGTTGGAAGCACCTGCCTATATCTCCAAGTCATTCATAGTTTTAACTGTCTTTGTTGTTCGTATCGCCTCAGATCCCAAGCCGAGGCTAAGTTCACGTTTAACACATTTCTGTCATGGCGACAATGCAACATCTTTTGTTTTCTTATTGTTTATTTCTAAAGAATTCCTTCTGCTCCATTCTCACAGCTTGTCGAAGACGATTTTTCCTAATTTCTTCAGTCCACTATTACCATTGCATTGAATGAAAAAGCTGCTATCACAGGGGTACGTTAAAAAAAACGAGGCATTTTAGCGTACCTGTGCTATATCTTAAATGCATATTGCCACGTTTCCACAAGCAGCCACTAGGCGGATGCTCTTCGCAAGTCGCGTGCACCGGCGAGTGAAAGAAGATCGGTTCCGGCCTCCTCTGGGTGCTCTTGGCTTGTTCTCCGGTGCCGTCCAGGTCAACCCCTCATTAAAGCCTTTCGGTTACGAGCCCCAACGGCTACGTAACAATACACTATATTGGAGAGCACTGGCCCAAGGACGCTGCCCTGTGGTACATCTACTGTTATGTTTTGCAGCGCGGACTGCTCTTCACTGATAGAAACTCATCGTTTTCTGTGTCCTAGAACTAACCTTTGCAGTACAAAGGGAATGCCTCGAAAACAATAGTGGTCTAATCTAGTAAACAGAGCGTTGCCATAAATTCTATCGGAAGCTTTTATAATGTCAATACACACATCTAATGCTAATTTTATTTCTTCGAATCCGTCAGCAGTGTAAGCCGTCATTTTGGGCCCAACGTGGCATTCCGCTGCCTCATGCATGCTTCATGCATAGGCTTAATTTAGACGTCGCTTTTAAGCGAAAGCATTTACATTTAATTGGACGAGCCGACACCCCTGACACCCCAGCATAAGCAAGACTGTGGAGCAAGTGGAGTGTCCTGTATATGCGCGCGAATGACTGAAGTCGGCCACTTCCTAGAACTTTTAGACAGCAAACCACTCTCGGCGGACTTACTCCTAGGCGCCTGGCCGCAGAATTGGAAACCAGTCCAGGCAATGTGGTCGTTTTCAGGTTTTCTAATCTACACGGGCCTCTACTCGTGGTAGGGATGCACCAAATGCCGGCGCAGATATTCTCATCTCTCCTCTGACCGCATCATCCCCATCACAATCCTCTTTTTTTCTCCTTTTCCACTTCCCCAGTGCAGAGTAGCAGGCCAGATATCAACCTTTCCGGCCGACATCTTTGCCCTTGATATCTCTCCGAATCCGTTGATGATGAACTCTTTCTTGGTCAGAAGAGGCACTTACGTGGACATGTTTTGATGAAAGCAAAACTTGTGTTCTCATAAAGTTTTTCACAAAAAAAGGAGTAATTCCTTTGCAGGTAATGTTTTCGAATTCGTTTCAAATAAATGGTAGCACAGGCACTGGGCGGAAATTCGGGAGCTCATTTTTGCTTCCCGATTTACAGAATTGCCACTGCAGCCCGCTGCAAGTTCATGGGATGTGTTCCGATACCTAAGAACAAATTGCAAATACCGGCAATAACTTCTTCCAGAAGGTCACAAACAAGTTTGATTGGCCTGATCTCCAACCCATCAATACAACGCGCCTTGCTGTTTTTTCGTGACGTAACAGGTTTAAAAAATGCATTGTTTGCTTTGATGCACCCCCCCCCCCCCCCACACACACACACAAAAAAAAACTTTTCGCATTTTCGTTATGGTTACTATTTGCAAAGATTGTGAAATATTTGTCAAATTCCACACTCAGCTGCTTCTTATTATTATCATTGTGCCTAGTACCCGGTTTCCGTAAGTTGATCTCACGCCATATTAGGTAGCTGTACTAAGATGTTTCACTGAAAAGGTTTTCAAAGTAGTCTTTTTAGATTTCCACAGAAACTTTGTGACACAATTCCTTTATTTCGTGAAAAGAGGGAACTCCGCCGGATTCTTGGTTCTTATGGAACAAAACTACATTTTATCGTCTGTGCGGATCATACCGACGTACTCATCTGTGATCCACTGTTGAAGAATTTATTCTGCCTTTTCACTGTTTTGACCTTCGAAGAATTATCGTAAATTTTCCCAAGGGTAGACATAAATGTATCATATGCTTCATTCAAGTATGTCGATTCAAATACTGAGCTCCAAATTGTGTCTGCATTCTGGCTGCGAAAATAATTTAGAATTCTTAGTTTAATATCTCGAGTAAAAAACGACGCTGACCTCATATTGTTTGCGGATGATAAAATGAAAAAATGGTAACTTAGCTGTGTATCACCCACACTTGATCAGCGGTAATCTGTCTGACTTTCGGTTTAATTTGTTTTATTTGTTCTGTTTTATTTATGCTAAGCAACAAAAGAAGATTTTCAGTACTGCAGGTGGTGCAAGTAGACTGTGTTGTCCCATTCGTTCTGTGAAAAGAATCTAAACGTATTTGGAAATCACTTGGAAGTATTCTCAAATAATTTTGTACTAAGCTCACCACAGAAAATAAGGTTTAATCCATTCGAGCATGCAAACCTCAGCAGTTTATCAAGACAGGGAGAAAACCAGTCACGCACTGCGACATATTACTAGCGCTAAAATACTCACAAAGGATAGCGAGCAGAAACACATAGTTTGGGGAAAATCACAGCGCACTCCTAAGGCAAGGACGAAGAAAGACAAGGTGTCGTCCTGCTTTCTTCGTTTTTGTCTTAGGAGTGCACTGTGTTTTTCCCGAAGATGAACTACCAACTAGCCCACTCTTCCAGCCTTGCAAGGAACTCACAGTACAGACACTAGCGTCTGTCCTGATTTTTTCTGCTCGCTGTCCTTTGTGTGTATTTTAGCGCTAGTAATATGTCGCAGTCAGCGAATCAAAAGCATGAAATAGCCCGAACTTCTCCTTTAACCAGTCACATCTACCATCCGGTGGGCGGAATATAATTGCATAACAGCTATCGGACGTTGTGTTCCCTTCCGAAGCTCAGACGCTGCGTTTGGCTGGCGTGGGACTATTGCATATAAAGGGCAGGTTTTAATTTTAGTTTCCATTGTACAGTTAAAAAATTCTGTTATTGCGCGAAAAATTAGAAGAGATATTTAATCAGACACACGACAGAGGTGCGTCTCTCATAGCATATGTCGCTTTGGGACGTTAAACCTCGTAAAAGAACGAACGAACACGACAAAGCTATACAGCAGGATGTCCGTAGAATCACACCATGAAAGACCAGCCCCAGTTGCTTGGAGCTGAACGTGCGCTACAACAAACATCTTCGTTATTCGGCCATAGAGGCAAACTTATTTCCTGACCAAAACTGCGGTGCCATCAGCAACCGGGAGCTCATGCGAAACGCGCTCAAACTCCGTCACAGCGACAAAACACAAGCACGAGCCCTCGCTTATGCAGGCGCGTGATTTTCATCCGCATACAAAAGGGCCTTCCATGCCACACATGTCGGGCGCTTCCATGCTCCTCGGCTGGGTAGCTTGATGCCGGGCGACGGCAAAATGCAGACAGCAGATTACGAATGCAACTCGGCCGGATGGAGAGAGGAACGTAAACATTGTGTGAAGGACGCTGCCCTCTCCACGCTAGCGCAGACAGCTCACAATGAAGTCAGCTATGTGGCAGGACATGGAAGAGATACGTCAAGCGAGTGTCCCAGCCGTGTTCCATTTATATGCGCTCCTTTTGTACCCTTCGCCGCCTTTGTCGCGCGACGTTCTTGCGACCGCGCTTCAGAGAAAGCCGGCGCGAGGTTCTCATGCATCAACAATACCGGCTATGCAGCCTCGATGCTCTCGCTATCTTCATTTTTTTCTCTTTATCAGTGCGCTGCATAGCCTATTCGCAAAGATACATTACAGTTGACATGCAAACATGAAGAGAGGTTCCGCGATTTTCACTCTCGTCGTTTTAAATATCGCTTCACTTCGAGTGCCGCCTAAAGCTGCCAGCAGAAGATACAACAAAAGAGAAAAGTTTCTTGCCAAGACTTGATCTCAGTCTCTGAGCACTTGGCTGAAAGGAATTCCTCTGCAGAAGGTAGGTGCTTACAGCAAGCATCCATGCTCTAAATGTGCACTCCGTAATATTTTAAGTGTGAACGGATGATACTTAGCAAGGAAAAACTTAAATGCTCCGGCATTATGTTTGAAGTGATGGCACTTGAATAACTCGCCAGTTACTAAGAGAGAACATACAGTCTTATAGGCGGTTCAGCAAATGAGAAGTAGTGAGGCATACTAAACGAGATACTTAATGTTCAGGCCCTGAGCAACGTACCGCTGCCTAAAAATAGTCCAAAAGTCGATAACACGTTATAATCTTGTACTCCCGTGACTTTCTGACAACAATTAAAACATTCGATGATGTAGAAGAGATGTTTTCAACTGTTCTGACAAGGCCAATTTTTCTCCGAGATATCCTGCATTCCCGGAAACTCCATTAGCATGAAGCGCCTTAGTGTGTAGACAACATGCTGGTCGTAAGCCCCAGGTTATCACAGCAATTATCAAGCACATCTTTCCCGTACATATCCGATCTGCCCCATTTGTCGGCCGCCAGTAGTGAAAATCGTGGAAATCACTGAGGATCTTGTAATCGTAACTTTGAGAAGAGTGTAGCTTCTGATCAGGTGCTGCGCAAACATGTACAGATTTATAGCGCACTCTTCTGCACGCTGAAATATGCAACATTTGGAATGGTTCCTTCACTCACACTGACTAATTTTGACGTCCGTAGTATCTGGTGGCGGTCATGGCGCACGGACAGGTAGCGAAGTGATGATGATGATCTGTTTTTATGGCGCATGGGCATCTGTGGCCGAACAGCGCCATGACACAAGGTGTGTTCGTCTCCTGAAGGTGGAATCGAAGGCTGATTTCTGAAGAATTTAACCCTAAAGAAGATGAGTACCAAGCCAGGCCAAAGCTTGTACCCATTGTATCACCGGTCTGAACCCGGCGGCTCTGGGGGTCGGTCTAGGCTAGATTTACTATATAAGCTACCAAAGGTAGCATAGCAGAGTTTCGCGTAGGTACGCCATCTTGCCTGTCAAACAACCGAAGTTATGCGGCAAAGCCGCACTCAGTTTCTGCAGGTGACATGCCTAGCGCATCACCGATCCACTGTGAGCGCTTTTCCGAGGTTCGAAAACCACTTTTTCGCTTCATCGCAAACAAAGGCCATCGAAACAGCTGACTGCGTAAGCCAGAAAAAATATAGCAAAAAAAGCGCTGTTCGTTCTAGCGTGCGCCGTGAGCTGCGGCAGCAGGCGATTCCAACAGTCGCCTTCCTCGAACTTTTTAATTGATAACTTAAGGGCAGACTCAGTATCCTGAATACGCCGTATAAATGCAACATTCGCTCATCTTTGCGGCAACATTTAATCGCCAGACCTGCGTTAAAAAACCTGTTTATAGACCCTTTTATTGTATCCGAAACTCCTGCAAAAAGTTATGAGCCGGAAATAAAGGAACTAAAACCCAGAATACAATTTACTAGAAACTGGACGAACTTTAGCAACTGAAGTAAGCAATAAGATGCCTAAACATGTTTTGCCTCGCTAAAAATTGTTTGCTAATCAGGTTTTATGCCAACAGGGATAAATACGCAACGCAGAGCTCTATTTCAGCGTTTAAACAGCGTACACGAAAAAGCGCAGAGCCGCAAGTTCATCCTGCTTTCGGTACAGAAACCTCAATGCATGTTAAATAGAATTCAGCGCAAAAAAACAGACAAGGGACGAACAGAGACGCACTGAGACGTTCACGAGCGCTCCTGAACGTCTCAGTGTGTCTCTCTTCGTCCCTTGTCTGTTTTTTTGCGCTGAATTCTATTTAACATGCTTCACCAACTAGCCCGGCAGCTTGCTCTCCTGAACCTCAATGCAACTTGTAGCAAAAAAAAATAACAACAACGCGAGAGCTACGCATGTGAGCAGCAGCCAACGTCAACAGTGGTTGGATAGTGGATACGCTTCGAACTTGGCTGGCTGTCAATCCAGTTCGCTGCAGCGGCGGCGTCGGGAATTACAAAAGTGTACCGAGCGTCGCCTTCTCCGCAGTACACGGCTGCTTGGACACCACGTGATGGCGCTCTACCAATGGAGTTGCGAGCGGCGTTTTGAAAACAGACGCGCAACTCTGCTACCTTTGGTAGCATATACAGTAACTCTATAGTCTAGGCACTTACCGCATGCGAGGCGGATCCTCAAACCACTAGGCCACCGTTGTGGCCCAGGATAGCAAGCTCTGCACTTCCTACCGTTTCCTTGCTCGTTGTTCCCGGAGTCAGGCTTCTGTTTTGTCGTGCTGCTGCAGCCGTCGTAGTCGTCAGGCTTCGTTACGACATGAATTCAGCATTCGGTAGCGTCGCTGCTTATTTCCGCCCCGCCGTCCTGCTGTCGCCGTGGGATCTGGCTATTCCTGCATCATCTTCTTCGGTGTACTATATACGTCATATCGCCGGGAAGCGACTTCGTCCCGAAAGGTTTCTTATTTTAATTACCCTTACAGGAAGAGCGGACAACATACCTGCCCCGAAGCAAACGTTTCCTATGGCATAGATGCTGGCCGGATGTGTATTAGGTGTCTTTCAAGAACCCTCAAAGTACGTGGTCGTTTTTTCGGTCATAGTCATGTAGGCGGCCCCCGGCAATGAAAGCCGACAAGGATGTTGATTACCTCCGGCGCACGCGTGAGTCCTACGGTAAGTCGGCGGGGCTGAGGGGTCGATCTTTTTAGACGACGGGTCCACTTCGATGAGCGCTTGGAATGTTTGCACAGACACCTGGTCTACGCGCTCCGGGGACGTAGGACTAAGCGCGCGCTTCTTGCATCTGGTAATGGTTTTCGGCCATCTTACTGCTCGCTGAACTTCACCGGAGTACCGGTGTTAGAACCCTACCATTTGGATGGACGCATTTGGATGGAGGCGAAACTCAAAAGGCACCCGTGTACTGTGGGTTATCAATGCGCGTTAAAGATCCTAAGGAGGTCGAAATTATTCCGGAGCCCTCCATCACGGCTACTCTTTGTTTCTTGTTTCAGTGCCACCTTTGTACCAAGAAGTGAGTTACTGCTCCATTTCCTTTCCTCAACAACCAGTAATTTTTTTAACTTCTTCTGGTTTATGGTGTTTAGCGTCTCATATCGACTCAGGCTATGAGAGACGCCGTAGTGAAAGACTCCGGAAATTTCTACCACCTGGGGTTCTTTAACATGCACTGACATCGCATACTACACGGTCCTCTAGAATTTCGCCTGCCTCGAAATTCGACCGCAGCGGCCGGGATCGAACCCGCGTCTTTTGAGTCAGCAGCCGAGCAGCATAACCACTGAGTCACCGCGGATCTCAAAAATACCCCCAAAAAAGGCATTACATGAGGGGTGGGTTGTAGGGAAATAAAAATTACCGTATTGTGCAGAAAGCCAACATCAAGGTACAAAATACAATAGAACAGGCTAACAGCTCACAAAATCAAAATGCAAAACGCTCAAGCCCTTTCATGGTTATCAAATAAAATGCAAAACACAAGAATCAATTTTTAGATTGACGTGTGATCAAAAAAGAGCCTCATATATTAGAAATCCTGGGCTGACATTGCACCTGCTACTATAAAAAATGGGTCGGAGAAGAAAATCTGAAAAGAGAGACTGGAAGAAAAGATTAAATTCTGGGGCTACCTGCAGCTAGTCGCGAACGATTTTTTTGCCGGTCCTGACGTGATGGACGGTTTTGCGTGCTTCAGAGTTAAGGTGACGACAAAGCTGCGGTAATGTCGATGAACGAAGTTTTCTGCAAGTATATGCCGCAAGTTTTTAAGTGCAAAATTATTCGTCGTGGTCTTTGTAAGCCCTTTTATTTTGCGTAAGAATTGTATTATTTCAAATCGAATCCATGGGCTTTTACAGAGCACATTTTTAGTTTCACTCGGAATAATGTGTTGTGCGGAGAAATGGCAAGCGAATCTAAATTTATTATACAGATTGTAAACATCATTCCCTATAAGGTTATCTCAGGCCAATTAGAAGTAATGAGAGTAAGACTCATTTTTAGCCCAGGTTAAACTTTTAGCATTGCTCCTGTTGCGAGTAGTCGATGCATTAGCTGCACGTATTCTGCATATAAAAACTAACAGCTTATGGCAAGATATACCATCTCCGGCTCCAGCCTTAGCAAAACAGAGTGATTTGCTAAAAAATGTGTGGTCTGCACTCTTGTTTTGAATATTAACGGTTCGGGTAAGATCGCAAGTCAGCATGATATCAGTCAGAATGGTTTCATGAAGCAAATTGGATGAAACGTCAAACGTAACTATGTCACGCAAGTTGAAGTCGCTGGCTATAAATATGAAACGTTTACCTGTACTGTATTCGATAAGCAGACATGTTTTTTTTTTTCAAGGCGGACGATATGCCGCAAAAAATATAAGCGAGTGTTCATGATAGTTTAACAGGAGGCATAGGCTTTCATTTGTCCCCGATTTTTTTTTTCAACCAACGACGCTTTAGCCCCATTAAATAGGATAACGGTAAAACCACCACAACCAGAGAGTCTACCTGGCATGTAAATGCTGCAGGAATCTGTTAGTGCATCCTTGTTGCTTATTTCTTCACGCAGTCACGTTTCAGTCACCAGTCAGAGGCAGGTCATGTGAAGGAGAATGCTTTCAAGGTCGGCTGTCTTGATCACTGTACTTTTCGTGTAAATGTTTAGCCGCAGCAGTTACTGTGGCAAAGAGCTATGGCATTGGCATGCGCTTTCAGGAGTAGGACATGCGCATGAAATTTTTACTTGCGCATTTTTATCATCGTCCCATGCAAATGGATCATTGCCAATTCACAAATAACCATTGACCAACAAAGCACGCTTTGCGTTTATCGCCCTGAGCGCTTTGCCAAAGCAATCTGCGTCTGTGAAACCTGCAGCCTAATTAGTTATTTTTGACGAATATTTCGGTGTTGTTTAGTTTAAGCCCATTCATTAGTACCACCTGCTTTTCACTGTAGTCCTGAAGGTACAAAATCACTCTACGGTCGACCGTGTTCGACCCTTTCGACCGTGTCAGTGAACCTGTCCAACACAGGGAGAGACGCAATACTAGCAAGGGCTTCTGACGGTCGATGAAAAATGGATGGAAAATGAATGGTAGCGCTCAATGTAAAAGTGATCACAAATTTTTGACAAAAAGCGCTCTGAACATATACTACGCAGTAGTAAGTGTTTCAAGTCATTAAAACCACTCCGGGGAAGTCTGGCATAGCGCGCTGCGCGCCGCGTGCAAAGATATAAAGCAGAGTGCTACCGGAGACGACCAAGAATTGCACAGGGTGCAGGCCCTTGCCGTGGGTTGTGTTTGAGTGTGCGTTTTTGTCCGAGTTGCGTTTGTGCACATCAGCTGTATAGGGTATCCGAACAGCTAGCGCATGCAGTCGCCTCAAGAGGCCAGCGTCTTGCCACTGCTGGAAGGTAAGGACGTATTTTTTCTCGCAGAACCCTCACTCGGCAGCCGAGGCGTTTCTTCAGACTCCACGAATATGTTGCGCTCCAGTTAGTCCTTGATATACAGAATACTTTCAAGGATATATACAGAATACTTCAAGGATATATACATAAAACTTTCAGAGAACTTACAGGGAATTTTCAGAGAACTTTCAAGGATATATACAGAATACTTTCAAGGAATACGTTCATTGAAGCGTACATCGCCGCAGCAAACACTGATTATTACTTTTCTTTTTTTTTTTCACCGCACAGTGCGCCCCTATCGTTTTCTACGTAGTAGACACACCAGACTGTCTTTGCTGCGCTTGATTGCTAGAAGCGAGTTGGTTTTTCGAGAAGGATTATGATCACGAGCGAGTAGCTCCGGATGGTTTGTGAAGGTTAGAGGACGTTAACGTCCGTTATGACCGATGCCCTAAACCAGGGGTCTCAAACAAGTGACCTGCGAGGCCTTCTCTCGTTGCACGCCGACTTACGGATGTCAGCCTCTGTACCGGGAGCGCCATGCCAGCGCCTTCATTTTCTTTGTTTCATTCGTACTGCACCTCTTCATTACTGTCAAGAGTGTGACGCCGGCCGGCTGTTCACAGCGCCTTGCTTGCAATTCAACCAGTGTAGACATAGTTTCGAATAAGGCAGTAGTGAAACTTCTGTGAGAGCTATACAGCTTTCCTTTTGCAGCCTTAAGGCTGCGCTTAGTTGAAGTTAATGAGTTAATACTATTACAAATCTACTCCATTGCGGGAGCTTTCGCTGCGCGTAAGACAGCAGAACGCTTGAATTGCCGCTTGGCGGCATGAGGGTTGGCTCCAATTTGTTCCTTTCCTCTTCTCCTTTTTCCGGGCACTGACGCGCGGAAAACACTGCGCCAATGCGGCACGAGTGGTGAGATGAACTTGACACTCCAGCTCTAAGAAATAGTTAAATGCAGCAAAGCTGACACACTAGTTAATGATATTTTTTTTTTATCGTTGCAGGGGGTTCATATTCCTTTAACTGCCTTAATTATTTACGAAAGTTCGGCAACTCGATTTACGTCCTTGATGAAACGTACGCGCAGAGACGACGGGCGCACAGGAACATATAAAAAAGCGGTATCTCGCAGCTGAAGTTTATTCAACTAAGGATATATGTGTACTTAAGCCACCGTGGAGAGCAAGCAAAAAAATTCCTTCGGAAACAGAACACACGACCAAAGAACATCACAGCACGTGTAACCGAAAGCGTCAAGAAGATACTGCATAAAAAAAAGACTTGTTTTTATATTTCACGACGGAGGACAGACGCTGGAAAGCCAAATTCCCGATGTGCCAAGGTTACTGATCGTTGGCCGATTCATGATTTTTTACTTTCGGCGTTTCTAGGGTGTATTTTTAAGCGCTGTGATTAGTTCTTAAGGAAAGTTATGGAAGCACAGCACATCATATATTCGACAGACAAAGAACTTGCCTCCCGAGTGACCAACTCATGCCATGCTACCTACGTCTGAACTGAAGTGGTTTACGAAAGCATAATAGATCTTTGCAGCGCAAAATAACACGCTCCGTTCCTCCACTACAACATAAAGCTCTGCTGCACACTCTCATTCAGGACCCCATCCTTTGCAGATCATCGCACTGTGTATCGCGCTAAGCTTCGCGGCCTACTTTCGAAGCATCCAACATCGCCCTCTCCCATTAACCGTAGCGGTTTCCCATCATGCATATTTCAAGTTTCTCCATTCACACCACTCGCTTGTCGTCAGATATGGAATTCAAAGGAGGCTCGAGTCAGTGGCAGTGATCTGAGTGTGCAAGCCGAAGCAACATGACAGGAACCATTTATGAGCGTCAATAGAAATACTACTGCATAATCATTGCTGGAAAGGTTATTCCTTGGTTTTCGTTCTCATTATAGTTTTGCCGAGACGCTTAATCGCTTTTGTAATTTTTTAGCTATACGCCGAAGTCGAACTAAATATAGTCAAAAATTACTGCAAATGCTTATATGGTCCATAAAGCCTAATTTCAAGAACCAATGCAGAAGTGGAAGTAAATGTGGCTCTTGAATGGAAACAATCTGTTCCGTTTCAAACTTGTAGCATCAGTAACTTATAGCACAATCTGCCAAATGAACTGGCTATTTAACTTATGTGAAACAAACATTACAATATGCCTGCATTATGAGGGATCCCGTAGAAAGTGGATTAATAAAGATCATGGAAGTGTGCAAAGAGCAGCTCGATTTATAACGTCCCGATATACGCGTAGTGACTCTTTAACAAAGATCCTGCGTCTTCTTAATGTACCACGTCTAGTTCTAGGTCGCCGAGCGACTAGATTAAAAGTTTTATTTTTCCTTTCAAAAAATTCCTTCAATATGATTATTTCCCGTTACTTAGTCCCCAAACAACTTCAGCACCTGAGAGCAAGCAATGAATACTTTTGCCAAAACACGAATGCACGCATTAATGTGTGCGCTAATTCTTAGTTTCCGAGGACTATAGCAGAATGGCATGATTTACCAGCATCTCTCTTACAGTCCAGCACGTTAACAACGTTCTAAAAAGCTATTTCCACTTCGCACTAAAATGTTTTGTCAATGCAACACATACGCCGAACCACTTGGTGACTAAGTTGAAGACCAGAAATATAGAAACGTTTTGAAGCGACCGCTTCACTACGCTACCTAGAGCAGCCTTCAGCGACCGTGCAGATTTCACCCTCAAGCCAGTTAGATGTCTGACCGCCGTACAGCCACGGAGTGTTGTCATTTGAATGTGCGACCTCATTGTAACGTCACACGATGACGCGGTGATGACGTCATAACACGTGGTCGACTGTTATATCTGCAGGCAAGGAGAGCGATGGAAAAAAGATGCCCAGGCTTAGCTTGGTTAAGCCAAGAATGCGTTGCATATTGCGCGGTCTTTTTGCGCGAGGTATTGCTTGGCGGCACTCGATTTTCTCAGCAGCTTTTCCTCCGTGACGTATGGATGGATGGATGGATGGATAGGAGCGCCCCCTTTGAAACGGGGCGGTGGCAACCGCCACCATGCTCAGCCGTCTTTTTTCTTGTTTTTTTTTCTTTTTTTCACGTGGTTCGGTGACGTCACGTCACGTAACCAAACCACGAAACGCCACGTGGTTTGGTGGCTGCCCGGCCGCGCCCAAGGGCTGAACTGTGTGATTGCAATATGCTACGCATAAAAGATGAGCCCCCGGCTGTGGTCGCTCGCCAAGCTGCAAGATTGAAACGACAGCGCGAAGCTGAGAAAAGGAAACATGCAGCCGAAACTGACGATTGGCACAACACCGACGGCAGGCTGCGGACGACAGAGCAGTTTTACTAGCTCTGTAATGAGCTAAACCATGCAGGAACTTATTTTCTTTCTCTTTTTTTTGGGTGCGAAATAACTGATTCCAAAGCGAACATTTATTAACACTACTTCAGTAAAATAAAACACTACGTTGCAGGAAATATTATTGTGTAGATGATGGTGACCTTTGTATTTTTGTATAATTGCAAGTGAACATGTTACTCCTCAAGTGTCACGTCCCACCTCTGTAACACCCCCAAGGCCAACAGTATTTGCAAATAAAATAAATAAATAGATAAATAAATAAATTCACATCTCACTGTTTTCATTCTGCGCGCTCTTCGTCCCCATCTTTATCTTCGCGTTTCAGGGTTGGGAGCTTCGGCATAAAATGTTCTTCGCTTTCGTTAACAATAACTGAATGCATTTACATGTGAACGCATGTATGTCGCACAAGACCATCGCAGATCAATGTCATACGTGACACTGTGTGGCGGTCATAACGTTTCAAATCGCATGCATTCTGGAACCATTATAACGGCGATGGACACGACAGATTCTCACCTGCATGGGAGACCAATAAAAAGTCCCAAAAGTGCCACAAAAGCCCGAATTTTCGCCAGATTTCTTTTAGGCAGCGCAGAAAATCTGGTTGCCAAGCAGGGAACTTCCACCAGGGACAACTGCCACTCACCTGCAAAGAACAAAAACAGATGGGTTAATCTCAGTTACACCTCATCAAAATGTGCACCTGAGATAAAAAGGTGTCCCTCACAGCGGCGAACGATTATAATGAGCATAAAAACTAATAACTGTCATCATGAAGAAAAAGCTTCTAAGATATGCAAGCAATAAGTGCCGCCGCGGTGGTTCAGTGGTTATGGTGCTCGGCTGCTGACCCGAAAGACGCGGGTTCGATCCCGGCCACGGCGGTCGAATTTCGATGGAGGCTAAATTCAGGAGGTCCCCGTACTGTGCGATGTCAGTGCACGTTAAAGAACCCCAGGTGGTCGAAATTTGTGGAGTCCTTCACTACGGCGTCTCTCATAGCCTGAGTCGCTTTGGGACGTTAATCCGCGTAAACCAATCCTAAACCAAGCAAGCAATAAGTGACGCGAACTGAATGACCACTTTACGAGCACAAATGCCCCTGTCGTCTTTCCTGAAAACATAAGAACTTCAACAGGAAATTTTCAGCTGATGTAAACGCTCTTGATAGCAATAAAATGGTACGTTTGATTCTTTCTTCTCTCTGCGTAATGGCTGTCTTTGAACGTAGATTGATGGCGCGAGGTTTAGTGTGTGTTAGCAGTAGAGATACGGAGGGGTAATAACAACTGCCAATGATATGGCCTGCCTACTGCAATTCATTTGAATGGCGATGTGTGCTTGGTGTGTGTGTTCCCCGAACTTTCAACGCAGCTTGTATACTTCGCGGCGTCTTTCAGTTATAAGTTAATGTGCGCCAGCGATACATTAACGGTGCGGGACTGCTCTTCTCCTTTAGTTTTATCTTACTCCTGTCAGTTGCTGCGAGAACAAAAATGTACGCGACGATTTCGAGACTAGGCAGTGACTTCATTTCTTTTTTTAATTTCTGCATCAGCTGAAATCAGACGTTCACCTCTTGTCATTCACCTTGCCATTCACTTCTGCTGCCCTTCCACTCTGCTGACGGGATCCGCTCTTTCTGTTTCACGTCCTTCTTCATGCAGCACAAGGATATGCTCAATGTTTTCTCGCCGCTGACTGCCGAGATCTCCTGTTATGTTTCGCTAAGAGCTTGCACTCCTTTTGCGTGTCCGTGACTTCGATCGCTGCTAAAATTAAGACATTACGTGACTGTTTTTATTCAAGCAAGGTTGCTACTTAACTTCTTTTTTGCAAAACGTGTTCTGAATACGACTTCATAGGCAAACTCTGTAAGGCTCAGGCTAATCTGGCAGGTAGCAGAAACAAGCGAAGTAGCAGGACATGCACAGATAATCTAACGCAGAACCATTTATGTACAAAATAGAGTCGCGATGCAGTTCTCAAGCAGAGTCTGGGAAACATTTCTTTGCATATCTGGCATCGAGTGCAGAGTTGCTGGCGGGTTCACTGTTTTATTTAAGTTTTGAGCGCGTTTTCTTGCGGCGGTAACTGCCACTTGAGTGAAGAAAACGACAAAACGTGCAATTCGATTTTCGTTATGAGTGCTTAGAACATGATCTGCTAATTATTTGTATGAGAAAATCCTATGGTGAAGAGGGCACCGCACTCCCAATCTATGTAAGCTGCATCGCTTTGAGATTGAGCAATAAAACAATCACGAATGCCCTTCACGGCAAAGTTACTTTAGCAAGGTGAGAAGTGCTTTCTTTACTTTGAGACTATCATTGAATAATTTACAAAAAATGCTAAATAACGAACCCTTTGTTTTCCTTATTTCAGTGTTTTCACCGATTTCAAGTTACCCCAACTTGTTAAGCTGTAAACACTTGTCCAAGCATTGAAATCCCCATTGATTGGGCTCAACTTGCATCGGCCCATAATATAACTTCTCTGGTGACCCACGTATGCCTCACCTCACTGATCAACGTTTACTACGTATCTAGTTTTCATTTCTATCTGCACAAGCAATGCAAGTCAAGAAAAAAATATTCGAGAATACAAGAAGGGCAACATTGGCTCTATTAACGATGTCCCATGTCAAATTACTTACACATCCTGTAAAATTATTTCTTAGCGAAGCCCTGCCATCGTTGTCATCATCAGTATCAACCTGAATACGCCAACTCCAGGAGAAAGACCTTTCTAGTATCTCTCCAATAGACCGATTTCACAAGCAGTTGCGCTACGCCACCGCCGCCGCGATGCACTCTGGGAGTTGTGGTACTCTGGCCGGCGGCCGCGTCAGCGCGGTGCGTGGCGCACGCGCGAGAAGCAGCCCTGTTTGCGTCGCCACACGGTGTTTCTCTTCGTGAATGCTGTATTTGCTGGACAAGTGCGTTCACCTGAGGAGTGTCGTGAGCTCCGACAACTGCGCGAAGCAGAGCGTCCCGGATTTTCCGTTTTCTAGAAGAGAAATGTCCAAACGACGCTGCACAGAAGCTGTTCACGAGATGCAGCTGAAGAAGTGCTGTTCAGTACATTTAGCCATACTGTCCCTGTTGATCAGTGGACAATGACAAACGGCAAATTTTCAAGTTCTGAACTGTATTAAATGCCTTTTACGCGGCTCTCAGCTTTGAGGCAGTCCCTTAAATTGTTAAAAAGAAGGCAATCGGATTTGCCTTCGTGCTGCGTCGTCAAGCCTTCTTTGCAGCGATTTCTGCCCGGTGCAAGGTTGTAAGGGAACAAGTGTGCTAAGATTCATTGTTACATTCAGGAATCCACAATGTTAGCTTGATGCACGTATTCACTCCTGATGTTTTGAGCTCCCATACTAGCGATAATGCTCTCTCTATTTCACGGAATGAGAAAGCGAGGCTATAAAACTGTCGAAATGTGGAATAATTTCCAACGTTTTGTTGCTCACTGGCCGTTGAGTATACATGGTATTCCAGTAACAGCCACATGCCATTTATGCCGGGATATCACCCACATTTTGTCCGTTGTTTTGGATAAAAAAGGCCATCTAGTATTTACCAATCAGTCAACCTGTTCAGACTCGTACTACGAAAATAGCGAAAGTGAGTCGTACGGGAGGCGCCCTGGCAGAAGATTATATTAACCGAAATAAGAAAGTAAATAGTTTATCAATAATCAGAATAAAACTATTCGTCACGAAATTAAAATCCCCTAAACCCTAATTAGGCGTACTCAAAAGCTCCCCGATTGGCTTCTTCTTTTCTCATTTTGTACTGAACACAAGCATTTGTCACATCTCCATTTAGAAAAACGGCATAGCTCGCTCGAATTGCTCACCTTTCCTGCTGGTGACCCGCCGAGCACGTCATGAATACATGTATGTGTTTACGTGAATAAGAAAAAACAATCGCATGGCCGGTTTTGATCAAGGGCTATGATGAAAAAACAAAGGCAACAAACGCTGTGTGACACGTCTATAGCGAATGCCTAGATGAATACAGCGAATACTGAAACAGCTAAATGAGGTGGCAAGAAATGTAAATACTGTCTGAAGACGTTAATTAAATCGCGTGCATCGCTATGCGTTCAAATGTTCTGCTGACAAAATTAACGAAAGCGGTGGTCAAGCGCGTTTTTATCACCACCTGCAGCATTTTCCAAAGCAAGGTTCGAGGAACAAACGCAGCGTCGCCACCGCGGCCCCTCCACTTCATGCGGCAACCGACCACCCTCTCTGCGCTGCTCCAACCGCGATTAGCATTGCACCCCTCGAAACTCCACCGTGGAGCCTCTGTTTCCTTTATAGAGCTCAACACAATAAACGACACGGCGGAAAGCTACTGCGATCGGGTATAATGCCAGTCAAGGCGCAAAGTAATGTAGGCTGTCGTGCAGACGACGCCACGAAGGACTACAGCCAAGATGGCGGCTGGCTACTTCCGGTAAACGCGCGCATGCGCAGTAGGCTTTGTGAAATCGGTCTATTAACCCTGTCCTGTGCAAGGCGCCGCCCCCCTATACCGGCAAACTTCTTAATCTCGTCCATCCACCTAACTTTCTGCTGTTCCCTGCTACGCTTCCCCTCCTTTGGAATTCAGTCTGTCACTCTCAAGGACCATCGGTGATCTTGCCGTCGCATTACATACTCGGCCGAAGCCCATTTCGTCCTCTTGATTTCTACTAGGATGTAATTAACCCGCGTTTGTACCCTCACGCACTCCGCCCGCTTCCGATCTCTTGACGTTACAGCTATCGTTTTTCTTTCCATAGGTCGCGGCGTTGTCCTTAACTTAAGTTGAAGCCTTTTCGATAGACTCCACGTTGGCGCTCAATAGGTAAGTACCGGCAAAGATACAGCTCTCATACGCTTTTCGCTTGAGCGATATTAGTACACTGTCATTCATGATTTGAAAGAACCTGTCAAATGTGCTCCACCTCACTCCTATTCTAGTTATTTCACGCTCGTTATCTGGATCTGCGGTCACTACCTGCCCTCAGTAGAGTTATTCCCTTACCAATTCCAGCACCTGGCTACCAACTGGAAACTGCTGCTCCCTTCCGAGACTGTTGAACATTACTTTGGTTTTCTGGAGTTTAATTTTTAAACCAACATTATTTCTGTGCCTGTCTAGCTCACTGATCATGTTTTATAGCTCACTTCCTAAGACGCCGTTGTATATGAGTACAAATGATTGCTTGTGTCGTAGTGTTTTTTGCGCAATCACTTATTTCGCGTAAACTTAGCTAACATTGTATGAATAGGAGCAATATTTTCTAAAAGTGATGTTCTCACCCAGTTTATTTGCATTGTCCGTTTGCAAACTCTTCAACACACTATGCAATGTCTGTACGTGCCTGGGAGTGAATAAATAAATAAATATTTGCAGTAAGAAAACACGGACACGAGCAAGCCATTTCATCAGCCAACTGTTATGAAAGTAGGGCAGCCAATACATTGACCTTTGTAAAAGCATCGGTCGTAGTAGATGAAGACATATAGAGAGAGGAAAACAAAACTCGGCGAATATCTGGTCCCGAAAGATAGAATCGCACATTCAGAGGACAGATTCCGGTGCCGCGTTTCTCCAACGACGTTGTCGATGCTGATGGCACATAAATGCATTTGCAGCCTCTGCGTACGACTTCCTCCTGCGTTTCTTTAGTGTTTTTCTCCTTCTCCGGTGTTACGATGCGCACCGAAACCCCGCTACACGAAAGGAAAGAAAGACAACTGAGACATGACATGAGTCGAAAGAGACGGGAAAATAACGCAGCTTTCCAAACAGCCTGAGGCACAGAGAAACAACATCGCCACCGCCAGCAGGAGGCCGGAGAGAACGCCATTCACGTTTATCTGCTTTCTTGAAGGCGTCTCAACGAACCGGACAATGATGCCTATGACGTGGTCGATGCGCGCCTTTTTCCGACGGCGACCTGCGTCATTTGCCGAATCATTCGACGACAAGGCGTCGTTCTTGGTCCTCGGGTAGGGCTTTACTAGCAACTCCTTTTTTTGCTTTTCTACCGTCTGCATCGTCGGGTCGCTTCTTTCCCGTCAGTCGGACTTGTCATCTGTTTTGTTGGTTTTTTTTTCTAGCACAGTCGGCAGCACCGAGGCCAGTTTGCCGTCCTTTATTTGCCGATATGATATGAACATGCCCCATTTTTTTCCCTCAATGCCTTCGTTCTCGTTTCTGTGTCTGCTGGAATTTTTCACGCACGTCATTTTGAGCCCTTTTCTAGTTATGTTTTGAAGAATCGTGTAGGCTTCCTCTTCGCCTCTTTATCTCACGGTTTTAGACGGCATTGCAGTTTTATCTTCGCATTGCCCTTTCTCCCTAACCAACCTTTGATTTTCTAAGAGCGCTCTTTCACAGCATCGATATCGCTTCTGTTCTGTTATTTTGGAAGCACTGGTACGCTGTTGCACTACAACTTTTTGTATTGTTTAGTATTCAAACCAATATCTGCGTGTAATAAAATAAAGAGTGCAGTTGCACGAACACTTCCGAAAAGGAGGGAGGGAATGGGGTCTTCAGTGTAGAAATTCGGGTACCCGAACGGCAGCGCTTATCATTACCTTCCTTCCGCCTCGCTATTGCATCGGTACCTTGATTGCGATGCAGTCTCCATATAGACAAAATTATACGCAGGCATGACAGCCCATTAACGTGTACGCAAAAGCAAAATATTGATGTTCTCGCCATCTGCGGGCAACATTTCCTGGAACAGGCCAAAACTGAAGCAAGAAAATTTTCCATCCAGCTCATTGCTGAGTGCAGGTAAAGCATAATTTGTAATGCACTTTGTAGTTAAGCGCTCCCGATTATTTATTGCTTCGCGGGGTGGAATGCTTCGTTTAAAATTCTCAGCAACCTAGGTCGAACATGGCTCAAAAAATACTCTGCCTCTGACGGCGAAACTAGCGCCGAGAAACAACCGCTTCCGAAGCTGAAATTTCCGTCCGAACTAGCGTCCACAACACGCAGGCAGGAAAGAATTTAAGAAAGGCCTTTACGTCCATTTTTGAAGCAGGACGTGAGGGCTCCTCCTCGTTAGTTGGCTGCAGACTCAGCGCGCTTGCGTATGCAGCAGATGAAAAAGCAGCAGACGACGCCGCTTCACTATCGGCTGCACCGTCGGACAAAGACTCCCAATATTCCTTGCGAAAACACGACTTCGGGCGCACATTTCAGCGTGCAGTTAGGATAAAGAGGGCCTCTCCAAAGCTTTTCTTTCTCCATGGTCCACAGAAAAGGATCCGCCTCAGTTCACCACTCTGCATTCCAAACAATGTCAGCGCAAAGCGTGCAGCCAGTTTGTTTGGCGGCTTTGGCCGCCAAATTACCATATACACCAGCAGTGTTACTATATACTATAGTGAACTAGAATAATATAATTCACTATACCAGGTACACAGATGCAGTATGTCGCTGCAGAGTTTGTAGAAAAGACGACGCCACCCGCTGGTGGCTAATTTGGCACATTGGTGGCAGGTGGCGCCACTTTGGATAGGCTGGCAGCTCTTGTTTTCAAAACAGGTGATACCGCCGAGTGTCCTGGCATCGTGGAGGAAAAAATGACTGGCATTAAATAAGAGATCGTAGACCACCATTAGCGCCGCTATCTTCCTTCAAATGTGGTACGTTTGCTTTCCCGTTTTGAAGCAGAGGAGAAGGGCGTCAGTTATTGGGACCATTTCCATCCGTCACCACTCATCCATCGTACGTTCATTAAAGGGACACTGCGGCCAACTTCGGCCATTTGCTGTCCTCAGCATAAATGATCTCTTTCTGAGCGTGTTGACGTTTGTCGGACAGAAAAATGCGTATTGACGACTGCTAAATTTTAATTTAAAAATGTATCACCCCCCGTTTGAAACGCGTTACGTCTAAACCTAAAAGACGCCGTGATCACCGTTTAGAAGTGAATGGGGGCGTTGCCTAGCCTCTGGGATCCGCGTATAAACTGGTTTGAACGAACGCAGTTTGCGAGTTGCGAAATCGTCGTGCGATGGCAGCACCTTTGCTTCTTTCGTGGTCTTTCATAGCTTATAAAACTTTGGTTTTCGGTGAGTGTAGTCTCTGTGTCATTCAATCGCGGTACCTATATAGGATACAATTTAACTTCTATTCGTCGTCATTGTTCCTATAGGCGCTTCCACGTGCTGGGCTGCAAGCGAGTTGCAGCTGTACACAAAACGAAGCCGAATGAGTCGACGGCCAGGGAGTGTCTTCGAGGCGGTGTGACCAAGCTCACCGAAGATGTTTCTTCAGTGCACCGAAGCTGTAGTTTATTCGCTTCCGCTTTCATTCGGGCAGGTTTAATATGCCCACATTATGTGTTGCGCTGCATCGTCCAATCTGCAGAGGTGAAAGCCAAGGTGCAGCCCACGGAGCCGAGAATCAGATTTCGCCCGATGCTCTGCAGTCAGCAGGAACCTCGGCCAGACACTCAGTGAGGTTCTGTAAGCATCAGAGTAAGCAGCTCGCTTTCTGTTGTCTTGAGGAAATCAGAATTGCGGTTGTTGATGACGTGTACCCTTGTGATTTTCTTTCGCAGTCAACTCCTTAGTGGTGGTTTTTTCGTATCAAAATCACTAAGCAATAGGCACCCGTTTGTTCGTCCTTAAAGATTTGCCCTGTAGAACGTTTGCCTTCTGGACAGCAATACTACCAGCGTTCTACTCTGGATCATAAAAGCACGCAATATATCTGCAACGGAAACTTGACGCAGCTGCACACAAAGGCTGTAAGGCGGTTCAAGCCGCTGAACGCGTTGCTGAAGAGGACAGAACGTAGGCAAGAGCAGCGGCGCGCCAGTCAGCGAAAGCAGACCCTGCCCAGCTCAAATGAGAAGCAGCTGAAGGCCACCGCCCGTTAAGCTGCGAAAGAGGAAAGGCGGCCAGCGCACAGCCCGTCTCAAAGAGCATTGCCGAGATCCATTCGGTTAATGCTGTTTTCGGGATTTACTTTTCCCTCATTTGGGGAAGTAGAAATCGAGCTGAAATTGAGGTACAAATCCGGCTATTGCGCAGAGTTGGCTGTTTCTGGTTTTTTCAGGTCATTTTTTTCAGCAAAAAACGGTTATATTAGCGCTGATTCTATATTAGCGCTGCAAGACCAATTTTTTTTCTCATCATTATCAGAAACAATACCAAATGGACGGTCTGAAACTCTTTAACGAATCAGATGGCTGTTTTATTTTCCTCACACTTGCACGGTCTTCCATCGTGCAGGTCCCACAGATCTTGCAGGTACCGCAGGCCAGATCTTCCACTGACACTTCTATGGCAAGGGCATTTTCGCGTCTGTACAAGACATGCTTACCCTTGTAGACTGCGAAAACATGCATTCAGCACCAGGCGACCATTTTGAAAGCACAGAAACATTGGACTAGGATGTCGTTAATGTGGATGGCACTATTTAAGACGATGCCACTTTGACTTCTGGTCACCACCGGTGTTTTTTACACTAAAACGCACTTTTCGAACTAATTCTCAAATTAAGCAGCATCGTTGATAATCAGCTGTAAAACAGTATAAAAATCGTGCATTATTTGAAAAGGCCTCTTCATGTGAGGCATGTGAGCCTGAGAACTACCGGAGAGAGAGAGAGAAATAGCATTATTGCCATAGAATGGCGGGATTTAGGGCAGGTGGGCTTGGTGTCGCCCCCAGGTGAGGGCGACTTCCTGGGCCCATGAAACGAGTGCCAGTTGGATGCTCTTGTCTGGCCTTCTGAGGAGTTGGTTCCATCCCTCCTCGGAGGGAGCTTGCGGTAAGGTTCGGCGGGGCGGGTTTCCCGCGCAGCCCCAGAGGATGTGCGCCTGGGTGGCGATTTCTCCCTGGTTGCAATTTTGGCAGACGGGGTCGTAATCCCCGTCTGTGGTGAGTGAAAGTCTAGAATGGCTAAGGATCGAGTGTGCGTGCAACCTGCGGAGCAAGATGGCTTGCGCTCGATTTAAGTCGGGGGGGGGGGGGGGGGGGGAACTGGCGTCTCGTCTTTCTGTGGAGGCTGGTGATTTCCGCAAAGGTCTGCGAACATCCGGCGGAACTGGGCGTTCTCAATGCAGATAAAATGCGAGGAATGAGGAGAGGTAAAATTAAAGTTTTCAGGTCAAGTCGTTTTTGATATTGTATATGTGGGTTGGTCTGAGTAAAAAGTGATATGAAATTACTTGAGGGACCTCTAGACCCCCCCCCCCCCCTTTAAAACAGGATGCACGGCAAGAAATAACTGCATATAGTATATTATTCAATCGCAGATTAGATAATTAGATAAAGATTAGATAATTATTATGTAAAACATTTTGCACGCACAGGGAATGTACATACAGCATGTTATACTGGCACGAAAATTCATTTAAACAATATTACATCGACGTTATCTCTCATGACAAGGCAGCACATTTTGCTGCAAACTGTTCCTTCCAATATCTATATTTAAAGATGGCAGGTAATTTAGTAAATCTGGCATTTTAAGTAGTAGCATCTGATTTCTGTCGTTGGTGAGGCAAAAAAAGAATAAACCATTATCGTATATTTAGGAGCGTATAGTCTGGTATTGTGAGGCATGTTAAGTTTAGAAACCCATGATCACCGCATTGCAGAGATTTTGAAGGAAAGCTGCACTACGGGACCTCGGGCTTTCTTACGGGCGCTCGCGGTTTCCGCCTTCATTCGACCTTCAGATAGAGCAAAGGAAAGGAAAGGTGCATAACTCGCCCCCTGGGACAGCGGACACAGTGGCGCCTTCAAGCTACGAAACCGATGAAGAGCGGCCGCTTCTAAAGAAAAGTAGAGGCGCATACCTGGCCCCCTGGGACAGTGGACACCTCAACCATGCTTTAAGCTACGTGGCGGTAGTGACATATGTGCGCTGCATGCGTTGGCATTGACAACGTTGTGGCAGAAACACGGCACTGAAGTCTTATAGGCCGTCGGCGTTCATTGTGTTCATTGGCGTTGCCGTTGACGTTTTATGAGTAGACTCCGATTATATTAAGGAAAAGAAGTGCGCATAACTGGCACCCTGGGTCAGCGGACGCCTGAATCGCGCTTATAGGTACGTGGGGTGTTAAAAGAGAGAGATGTGGGCTGCATGCGTTAGCGCTGACAACGTTGTGGCAGACACGCGGCACTGCAGCAATAGGCCGCAGCGTTCATTGGGTGAGCAAACTCTCACGATCAACCATTAAAGGGACACTGAGGAGAAACTGAAGTTGACTTGCATCGACAGAATACCAGCTCCTGATTACAAAAACACCATTCATACTGACAACAAAGCTCTTGTAACGTAGAAAAGAGCAAGAACCAAAATATAGGTATCGCCGCCACAGGCCAAACTCGCAAGTACAAGCTTCATGACGTCATAGGACAAAACAGTGTTGCTAGAACCAATAGTTCTAGGAGCACTAGGACACGAGAAGCCACAAATCACCGAGGCGCAGCAAATGCATGCGCAAATCTCCTTGACGTCGCCAGATGGCGCCACGTACCCAAAAGCTACGCGCGCTCCTGCAGCGCCGGGACCAATCAGCGCCTGCTCACAGCGGTATGGGGGCTCCCGGTATTCCGCTTACGGTAACAAGGTACACGGTATGCTAAAGGTGTCTATTTGCGAGAACTTCGTTGACGACTTCGAGAACGGGATCCATTGTAACGCTGGCAAAACGCCGGTGCAAACGTAAACGAAGCGACGGCCGCAATAGCCGATAGATGCCTTCAACATGCGGCCGGCGGTAGCTTTCTTTTGGGCTGCTGCTGGGCCGCACTCCTGGCTGCTAGAAATCACGGAGTCTGCGTTACGTCTTGTGCACGTCATGTTTCACGTCACTTAGTCCTCTGTCGTCATAGGAGAATCCCAAGTTTGAATCAGAGCGGCGGGAAAAACTTTTTCAACTTCGAATCCAAATTTCTTAGAAATAAATGCATCTTTCGCTGCCGGCCAAGTAGCAACAAAGCGATGAAGTGCCGAACTATCGGATTTTGGTATAAAAAAAAATATTAATAGAGCTCTCCTCAGTGTCCCTTTAACTGCCATCTGCCAGGGCGGCAGGCTGAGCGCGCTGCCTGTCCAGTGTCCGGAACGCACTTAATGTTACAGACGTCAAGCCGCGTACAGATGCCCGATACGCAAAAGCTTGCGTTCTCTGTCAGGATCAGCAGTAGTTAAACTGCAGCAAATTTTTTTTATATCTGGTTGCTAAATAGTAATCATATAAGCTATGAACAATAATAATCTGGTAATGTTGAAACAGGTGACCGGTGGGGGCACTGTAATCAACACTGGCTATGTAACGGAGTGCTTAGTTTTGTAACATGTAGATTTTGCGTATATTTGTTTCTGTACTGGTGCCGCACATCAAAAATCAGTCGTTTAAATGCAACAAAAGATGGGCTTCATATATACACTTAAATTTACTGATATAGGAAGAACTCACCGGAATTTAGCAGGAATACCAACGCGCCTCGAGAGGTCATAACAGACTTTAGTTGATTAACGCCATCATCAGCCTGACTACGCCACTGCAGGGCATACGCCTCTCTCGTGTGTATCGAGTTAACCCATCCAACATCATATGAGTGTTGAAAAAGTATTCAAAGTGTTTCGATTGTGTTCTTGAATTCTCTACTGAAGCTTCTTATCTTCATGTTGACGTTCTTGTTCCCTAAGTTTTTCACGTGGAAAAGGAAGGCCTCAAATGTTTAGTATTAAGGAGGAATGCATTCTTTTCTGTCCATATTTTAAAAGATCTAACGCTTCATTAATAACCTGAAAACCGTTTGAAAGAAGCAAAAAAAAGAACCTTGTATCATTGCGTACCTAACATATTACAGTTTTTTGTGATTTTCAACTGTCATTTGTGGTAAGTAGAAGCAGAATAGGCAAAAATATGTTGTCGTGCGGAACATCGGTTGTAACTTCTTGAGATGATGTGACACGGGACCCTTTTTGGACTTTCTGCAAACGGTTTTTGAGGTACGATTCAGTGCGGCAGAGGGGCGCTCCGCGTATACTGTACAATTCTAGTCTCAGCAGTAAAACATATAATTACGTTTTTCGTTAATAACGCTGTTTCTGTAGATTTGGTGTTAATAAATCTATGCTGTTAAAGAAAAGAGACAGAAGGCTCGATTTTGAGCACAAATTAGGCAGTCTTTCGTAGATAATTTTTCGAATCCTTTTGAAAAGGCTGAAAATTCGGTCAATAATTAGACACATCATTCTTTTCCCCTTTGCTATGAGCGATAATTTTCGATAATTACATTAACTTTTGAAAAATACCCATGGTTGAAACGAAGGTGCAAATATTGATCAGGATAGCAGCTGTGCAATCAATGACGTTTTTTATTGGTATAATATGGACCCTGTCTATATCACAGGCTCTCCCTAAATAATAATTTAGGGAGGCATAAATACTGCTAACTTCCTTTCCATTGGTAGGATATAAGAGCACAGTGTGCTCATTTGCTTTTATACCATGTTTTATACTGTTTGGTGAGGTATTTTGCCAAACGGCGTCCTTAAATTTGATTGAACTTCTGTGCGAGGTCCATGTCATCTACACTGCGGCCTTCAAAAGTAAGAGTACTAACACTCGCTGTATGCGATGCACATCCAAGTAGTTTGTTCAACTTAAGCAGGTTCATTACATTCTTCGTTCATAAACTCATGTAGATACTTCCGTCAATGCAGGAAAGGAAAATGTCAGAAAGAACAGGTGCCACACACGACCCAATGCAGATTCCTGCATTTTGTGTGTAAAGCCGGTGGTTAAAATTAATGGCAGTTGACTCTAGATAAAACTCTAAAAGGGCTAAAAAACGGTCACTGTTCACACCCGCGCTGTTCTGAAACGGCACTTCTGTGTTCCTTTCTGTGTCCGCGTTTTGTTATTTCGGCTGTTCCCACCAAGAAGAGGCACTTCTCCAGAATCCTCAATTACCGATCTAACAGCCTTAAGTAGTTCTTTGTAGGGTATGGAGTAGTACAGATCTTCTATGTTAATGGAGAACCCGATGGGGGCTGGTGAAGTTATGTTGAACCCTTGCTTCAATTCTTCAACAAGATAGCATTCTTTGCTTCAACAAGATAGCAGAAGAATTGAAGCAAGGGCTCAACATCACTTCACCAGCCCCCATCGGGTTCTCTATTGACATAGAAGATCTGTACTACTCCATACCCTACAAAGAACTGCTTAAGGCTGTTAGATCGGTAATTGAGGATTCTGGAGAAGTGCCGTTTCAGAACAGCGCGGGTGTGAACAGTTACCGTTTTTTAGCCCTTTTAGAGTTTTATCTAGAGTCAACTGCCATTAATTTTGACCACCAGTTTTACACAAAAAAAGCAGGAATCTGCATTGGGTCGTGTGTGGCACCTGTTCTTTCTGACATTTTCCGCCCCTGCATTGACAAAAGCTTGCGCAGCTTACTCTCTAATCTTCGCATTTTTAGATATGTTCATGATAAATTCTTCCGCCAATCGCCCAGGCAAAGCGCCAGTCTGCGGCTTTCTTCTGTGCTATGCCCTTCCTCAAACGTGCTTTGAGGGCAAGGCAAAAGTTCCCATTTACGAAGACTGAGCTTTTGGACGTTTCGCCGAAGTCATCTGTACTTAGCCTCACTTCTTTTGCTTTCTCAAGTACTGCGCCGTGTTTGCGGCGATATTGAAATTTGACGATGGTGTTTGGAGCTCCTCATGAAATCTGCGCAGGGACTATGTGCCACTCTTCGATGTCTGTTCCAGTTATGGGCTCGTTTACGAGCTCACCAGTATAAATCAGTCTTGGAAAGATCCTCATCTGCCATCGTACTGACGCCTTTGATCTCTAAATTGCACTTTCTTGAGTGCTGCTCTGAAGCTGTCACACGTTTTTTATGCTCTGAGGATTTCTTGTGTAATGCGCTACACCCTTTGAGAAGTGGTTCGTTAGCCTTGTTGAGAAGTTTATTGTCATTTAGAAGTTGATTTTTTCTTGTTTAGGTGCTTAAGTTCAGCACTGAAAAATCTCACGCTAGTTTTAAACTGCCGTATTACTTTCCTTACGACAAGTACACTGCTTGGAATATGTAGCATGCTCTACAGCGATAGCCGTGAGAACACTTTCGCGCTTCTTGTGTTGGCCTGTCGGAAATTTTATGACGGGTGCACGCTTTGAAATGGCTTCAACCAAGTCTTTAGGCGCATATTTTCTCTTGAGTCGTAGAGACGCTATCGGCTCCCTTCTCGCGCACAGTCCTGTTGTTGCCGAGCGGTGGGCCTATTTCCTGCTCTGGTATAACTCCGCATCGTATTTCAGGTTCTTACGGTGCTTGCAGGCTCCCTAGTCATTCAGCTCCACCTATCGATTGCAACGCTACTGTCGCAGAGCACACAGATGTGGTTGAAGGATAGAAACACCAATTAGACGCATCGTTCGGAGGATCGCGGCGATGACCGAGTGGTCCTGTAGGCATCGCTCAAAGAGGTTACTGTCGCAGCATCGGCATGAATTTTAATGCCAATCACGACACAGAAAGTTTCTGGAGTACATTAGGCACGTGGTGTCCTTTCATGCTTCCTGAAAGTACGTGTCTTCGTCTTCGTAGAGGCGCTGGTTGGCGCGTATTCTCGGCGTCAGTGCTCCTGCTCAGCACCCGAGCTTTTTCTCTCCGTCCACAGTCGCCATTCTTCCGTTAACGTTCCACGTTTCGCGCCACGTTCATAATGGTAAATGGCACCAGACGTTCGACACGCGTGACCAAAACTGCAGGCCAGTCTTCTTTCTTTTTGTTTTTTCGCCCCGCGACCACTGTGAGGCACTCTGGTTTTCTGTACAGTCGAGTACCTCAATACAGCTTACTGCATCGAGGCACAATACTGTTCAGAGGGCCGGCGCCTGTGCCTTGGACTGGAGGCTAAATAACCACCACGGTAAAAGAAGACATCTCACACAGCCTTGTGCGCAATCGTACATCTGGAGATGTGATCATAAATTTACCTTACTTTAGCCACCAGTATTTCACGAGCACTACGCACAAAGTTACTGTAACTATATATCTCGTTTAATGGTAACATAACTTGTATTTTGCCTACCGCATGCTTCCATTAGCAGTATTAGTAGCTTCAAGGAAGTGCCACATAGAAAAACCAATGTATCTGTCTCCTCAGTGTTTTTGTTCTGTACAGCTGTCTGCTCAGAAATATAGGAACTTTTAGAATAAAAAAGGTGAATAAGAGTCTTCGACTTCACGTAAAACAGCTGTTTTCTTCAATAGAGGCCACACTTTCAACACTGCATGTTGTATAAATCTATGTTTTTTCAGCTACGCGCACATAACAGCTAGTAATACGTGCCAATATTTTCAGTCAAACTTTTCGCACTGCAGTGGGAAATTGTGAGCACATGTTCACGGCAAAATATAAGAAGAAAGCAATTACTTGTGCACGAACGATATTGACAGCCGAAGCCAGAGTGTAATTTTTCAGGGTTAGCATTAGTAATAGAAGATAAGGCTACGACTGCACTGGCCATAAGAATAATGTTCGTTACTTGGAAACATATGCTTCTATAAACGTTCACCGAAGCACGGAAGCCGCCCTTATTAGTTTCAAAACAAAGAATAATCGAGCAGAAAGCTAAGCGACATTTCTGCAAGAACGCAGGCAAGACAGTTTGTGCAAGCGGCCGCAAAGACTGAACCTCGAGAGCACCTCCCTTCCAGTAACGCAACAGAGCTCCAGCCAGGTGCCTCGCGACCTACGTCAATGGGCACTCGAAGTAAAACATTCAGTCCAATGGCTACGCGTTGAAAGCAGCTTTAAAAGCGACAGCACCCCGCTTCACTACGATAGCGCTGTACTGCTGCAGTCTCGCATGAATCCAGGGGCCTGAGCCTCGATAATGCATAAGAGTATCTAAAGCGGTATTCTTGGGACACTCAAGCCCAGCAAATGGAATACGCAAGCTGAATATCTTTATTGCTGAGCACACAATATATATTTTGCTGCATCTTGGAAGACGACGAAAGGATCCTCTTTAGGGGATTTTCTTAGTGCCAAGCATCCAACATTGGCAAGAGCCTCTCCTGACCAGATTCACTCGGCGGAGGCTTCGAAGCGTAAAGAGCTTTCGATGATGTCAAGCGAAAAGAAAAAATGCGATGAATATACAGGATATAAGAAGAGGATTCATTCTTCGCGAAAGACAGAAGGGAACATGGCTTCATGGAACATGGAACATATCTTTCGATGATGTTAAGCGAAAAGAAAAAATGCGATGAATATACAGGATAGAAGAAGAGGATTTATTCTTCGCGAAAGACAGAAGGGAACATGGCTTCATGTTTGACCATAAATAAAAAGGCGATAAAGACATATGCCTTGCTGTTTTGCGCAAGAGTAAAAAAGGCTTCACTCAGCCGCAGCGGCAGCTACGCATGGTTTCACCTGAAGAGTACCGCAGATGAGACACCAAAGAGATTTGCAGCAGGCGAATTGAAATGGTAGGAGTATACCGTTTTTATTATCAAATATTTCGCCAAAACGTCGTGAGATACGTCGATGCTCTAAGTGCATGTCGATTGTACGGTATTACAAATATAAATTTCGTTATAGATGGCAATCAAAATGTTTGAAGAACGTAAATAGGTTATAAAATTTTTATTTTAGTTTGTTTTAGGAAACAATATTATATTCCCGAATTCAAGGCCGCAGCCATCTAGGCAAGCCCACTTTTATCATGCGTAATTTTGCATCGAGGTTCAAGACACCGCCAGAACATATGCGCTCGAAATTACTTGACGCCTACGATAAAAGCGCCACCCGTACTAAAAGTAGTATAGCCCAATTTAACGCAAGGGTAAGGGGGGGGGGGGGGGGGTGCGGATTGCGCTTAAAGGCCCAAGCACAAAGTTGTTTTCTAGGACACCTAGCCGGTCTCCCAGACTTCTGTTGTTGACTTGCTGCAACCGATGCCGTGAAGAATCGAGAGCACAGCCGGACGCCGAGAAAGCATGGGCCATTGTGGTTGGACATCTAATGATGTTCTATACCGCTTTGGGCAGAGGTCATGCACTTCGGGTTTAAAGCAGAACACAAAGAATAAATCAGGCTGAAGAAGGAACGCTAGGCAGCTGGACAGCCACTGGCTACTGGCTTATTTACCAGCATTAGGCTAATTTTTTGCTCTCAAGGAAGCATAAATTTATAGCTCTGGCCACCTCTACGGGCGCAGCAATAACAACAGCAAGATCATTTTGTCGCATATCTAACTAGGCGGATTTTCATCGTACCCTCCACAAACAAACAATCAGCACTTGTGCTAAAAGATAGGACAGTACACTTCAATTAGCAGTGATAATAACACAGCTCATGTACGTACAAGTATAAGTAAAAGCGAAAGAACAGCACGCTACTCGGAACTTAGGACAACAATTTTCAAAGCAGCCAATTTTGAGAACATTAACCGTGGACCTGGGCCAAAAGCGCCAAAACTACTTCTGCAAGGCAGCGTTAAAGATGTCATCGAAGCAGTGACAGCTCTTTCTTAACAGGTACGTTTACAGCTGCTATATCCCTAGAGGCCACTTTTTAAGCCTATGCAGTAGCCACGTATTTTCTTTATTGGATGATTTATTATATACGTAGAATGTGCTTTTTTAATATTTATTAAAAGGAATAAACACTGCCTATTTTGAAATTTTTATTTTTCAAAAAGAAATAGTATTCATGAGTAGAGAAAACAAGAGAAGCATGCTAGCAGTGCGACTTAGAGCTGAAAGCAACAAGATTTGTGCGCTTTGTGAAGCTTAGAACAACGCTTGTTTTTCCGAACTTGCACCTAATCGGCGAAGCTACTTTGACGAGCTAACTGTGCGGAGCCCATACGACGGTCTACCAAAGAAGGCGATATGCAAGAATTGTGCACAGGCCAGCGGTTGCTGTGAACCTGTTTCTCTTGGTGTTGCTGAAAGTCTCAGGAATTTTCGCTCTGTACATTGTTTCTTCAATTTTTGCCGAATGTACCTAGTAGCATTATTCATTCACGCTCCGAAATCCATCACCGTATTCATTGGAATTTGCTATCACCTATATCGCGCAGTCGCCATTGGTGCATCATCGAAATATGAGTTTTCCTTGCATGAAAAACAAATTTCATCTATTAAATATGCGCGCGGCCTCTCTCGGAGTCATCAAGTACTTCGCCTGAAACTTCTATCATACTCCGAGCCAATACGATTGGACGAGCAAAGACTGCCGAAAAACGTAAACAAAAATATTCACAAGAACGCCGAAGCGAGCTGTTACGCTCTTCATTTTTACACGATGGCTCTCATTTGTTACTAAACAACAAACGTACCAGTGCCAAAATGGGGGAGCGACGGAATTATAAATGGAATACAATTCATTTAACAAGGATTTTGCTTCATTTTTTCTGCGAAGTAGGTGACGGGGTTCGCTAAACGGAGCGAAGCAGGGAAGCTGAAGAAGCGGCATATATCAACAGGAATGAGTAACTAATACGCCTAGCGTCCTCTTCGTTTTTTCAGTGCGTAGGACGTTAACGGATGAATAATTTATTCAATTTCAGAGTGCAGATTACAACAAATTGTCATTTTCTAGCAAATATCAGGCGAGTAGTAAGACGCACAGTGAGTACCGGTGTTCCCTTTTTGTAATTAATTTTCTCTTTAATTCATATACACGCCAATATGGGCGCGGTTGTCTAGAGGAGGCACTGCACAGCTAACGCGGCAAGGAAGCCCCTCCTTTAGCCGGAAAGCGTGAAGAAATTTATCATTAAATGAGATTGTATGCTTGCGAGAAAGGCCGCCTGTAAACATTTTGTTCGTTTCACTGACGTACGTGCCTTGAAGCCTCTGCCGCATTTAAAAAAAAATTCGTGCGCGCAATTGATGTACAGAAATCGTTTTGCACATTTACCTCGGCACTCATATGTGACCGAACGGGAAAGAATTTTTTTCTATATTGCATGGAAGAACCACCGAAAAGGAAAATTTGAATATGGTCAAGCCACAAAGCATCGGGCTGCATGAGAAGTATCTAGACAGGGGAGCCGGCTAGGTGGTTCTTCCAGGGCAGCATATACTATCCGTACCCAAGCGCACTGCTCACAGAACAAAGACTTCAATGACTGCGGTGATTCTGCGTGGTGGTCCATCATACTGCCCTTCCATAGACTAAATAGTCGCACCAACTTAAATAGGTCCTATGACACAACACTGTTGTTCTCCACAGGCAAGAAACGGATACTGTAGGGTGTGGTTTCAATGTAATTCCTTAGGCCTTCGTTGATATCCCGGGAGAACACAGCATCGCTACACAGAATAAAACAAAGGTCAATAGTCTCTGGCGCGTTGCAGAAGCGGCTATTCACCGTCGATGGCGCAAACGTATCCGTAGCGTGAAGCCATGCTTTGACAGGCAGCGTCGATGTGCGCAGATTAATAAAATCCGGTATGGTGGCCTTGAGAAGGGTAGCTCCAAAATGAAGGGCGATGTCTGCCCTAACGGCCGACGAATTGCAGGCGGGCCACCCCATTTCAGGGAATGGTGGACAGGCACCAAAAATGGCGACTGCCGCAGCATTTCAAGCCGCTACCCACAAAGTTGGGAGTTTGCGTAATCGTTGAAGGCAACATCGGTTGCAGAGTGTGAGCATGGCAGCCATCCAGGAAACCAAGCTGTCCTCTGATTAGAAGACTGAAGCTGATTTCGAGCCATTTTTGCCAGAATTCAATATTACCGTTAGCCACTCAAGAAGCTACTACAGAGGGTGCATGGTATTCCTGGCCCAAAACACTCCGAATTATACTACCATGTCGTATTGCACAGATGATGACGGGTGACTGATTAGCTATGATCTCGCAATTTCGGGTGTGCAGTGGAGAAAATATTTGTGCTAATGTCTCATTAGTCTACCATTTGTGCGCGCCACGTCATAAAATGTATACAGTCGGAAGATTTGATTTGTGTTTGTAGGGATGTCCGCCAAGAAGTGCTGAGTAAGCGTTATGATCTTAGTGCTACTTTACTTACTAACTTGGCATGTTAATACAACCTTGTGGATGTTGGACAAAATAAAGGCCACATTATTCATTTTACTCATTTTACTTGTTCCTCAAGCGTTCGGCTTGGCAGGATTCGCGATCCAGCAGACGCGTTAGCCAGCGTTTTTGGTTATTGGATGCGGCCCATATTCTTCAGTGATCACTGCATGCTTTCTCTTCAGGTTGGAAGCTACAGTCGGCGCATGCTCCACCATCGATAGGAGCTGTAGACGCTGAATAACTGCCTGCTCTCAGATGAAATATTTCAACGAACAGTACCTAATTGCTTGAAGGGCATGTGGTCACGCAGTGATATCTCAGTTTTTGAAAAATGTGACTTATTTAAGCAGCAAACAAAAACCTTGTCTATTGAAGCCTCAGAACGAACCATGTTCTATAGAAAAGACATCACCTTCGTGAGCTGGAGTGTACTTTAGTTGAGCTACATGGGGTGCAGAGTGTTAGCCGATGTCTATGTAGAAAGCATCACTACCGTAAAAGCAGAGCTTCAACAGTTTGCAGCCGAAAGATACAAGGGGGCCTCACATGGTGTAGGTCTCGTAGGTTTCCGTGTGAGCAATTATCTCTTTAAGGCCTGGGTGATGAAAGACACTCTTTCAAAGGAAATATTGGAAATTAAATAATGGAAGTTTCACGAACAGATTCGTTCACGTACGTGGTATTCTTGATACTTTTGATACTTTCTTTGACTATTATCTGAAGCTATTTGGAGATTTGGGAGAAAAATTGGGATATCGACTACAGTTGCTTCCCTGAAGCCTTTCTTCGACCTGACAACGAGTAGCGTGCTGTAGCAAAGGAACCTGTCACTTTAGACGAAATTAAATCTGGCATTTCAGACCTACAGAGATAGAAATGCCGTAGGAGAGATGGTATTACCTGCGAGTTCTATTAAGCGTTTTTATCTTGCGTTACCCTCGTTCTGATGGAGTTTTCTCAGGCATCTTATGATGTTTTTTTCTGCCTCCCACATTCTATTCCGGGTAACTGTGTTAATTACAAAAAGCACAGATACCAAGCGGTTGAAAACATTGAAGGTTATCGTCTCATTTTTCTCTGTACTGTAGATTACAAACTTTTTGCAAAGCTTCTTTGTGGTCATCTGCAACTTGTTGCCGCTCACTTAATAGGCTCGCATCAGGTCAGCAGTACCACAGTTCGCGCTATGCAGACCCCTATCCATATTCCACGTTCGGTATTGGAGACAGTATTAAATGAGACTTGCCAAGTATTTGTCATTAAGATTTACCTTACGAAGGCATTTGATAAAGTTTGTCATCACTTCTTGTTTGCGGTCTTGGGGCATGCAAATATTGGTGTCGTTTTGCGCAGGGACAAAAACGACTGCGCTATAAGGAGTTCTATACCAGGCCAATTGTTAACCAACAGCTGACCAAACCTATAACACTGAAATCATCTCTTCACCAAGGATGTTCATTAGAGCTTTTGTTACTTTCCCTATACCTCAAACCCCTTTGCCCCAGCCTTAATAATAGCGTAACTATACGTAGTTTCTCCTTGGCTTAATATGAAATTAAAATTTTAACCCATGCTGATGATGTCGCCCTCTTTTGTTCTGACAAAAAGAGTGTAATTGTGGCATTACATTTGACTGAACAATTTTGCGAGGTATGAGGTGCGCCTGTTAATTCATATAAACCCAAAAGATTTTGGTTAGGCCAAAGGGGTACGAGGCCAAGTCATTTTGATGGCATAAGCTGCGACTGCGGCGCTCTTTAGTACCTTGGGGCTCCTCTTCAACAAATTCGCAACAGTGTTGCCTACAGGGATTCAGAGATAATCTCCATATAGTCGCAACCCCAGGCTTGGATGAGGAGGACATTGTCGGTGTTTACTTCGGCTCTAGTCTGCAATATTTTCTTGTTTGAAAAACTTGCCTATCTCCTGCAGGCTCTGCGTTGTGCGAAGAAGGTGAGGTGATGCACAGGATATTCGCTCCCTTCATATGGCGCTCCCAATGGGAGCCCATGCGTCGTGACAACCTGTTTCTTCTTCTACAGTCTGGTGGAACAAGCCTTGTTCACTGATTCGTGCATCCGCTTGTTTCGCGTTTTTTTTTTCTTTTTCAAAACGTCAAACCACTTTTTTTTTAGCAGCTTTGCTTATTAGGCGTCTTAGTGCTCATTTGCTTACCCTATCCGCACTGACTGGAGAGACTTCTGAGGGGCCTTTATGGGAATTCCTCATGGAAGTTGCTCACACCTTCATTTTCCTTGCAGTGCACTTTTATTTAGATCACCTGTAAACCGCTCCAGAAGTCACATGACTCAGGCACTTACTGAGTACTTGTTTCCTATACCGCTTTAACGACTGCCTTTTCTGGAGCTTCTTGACACCAGTGTTTTAAAGCGTGTTTAAAGCTACCGCCACAACCATTCACCCCTCGTATTTAAATGCCACTCTCTCGGCTGTGTATTGCATATCGTCGTCTTGCTCAACTTTCATCCGTGCGCAGTGGATCCAGAACACACTGCTATCACAGTGCGTTAAGAGGTGACCTATTAAGGTCCGTCAAAATATTATGGTGCGCTACCACTAAGGCCACCAATCACTCATTTCTCCAAACTTTGCCTCAAACTTGACCTAGAAACACCAGCCTCGAATAAGCCGCCGCGGTGGCTGAGTGATTATGGTGCTCGGCTGCTGACCCGAAAGTTCCGGGTTCAATCCCGTAAGCGGCGGTCACATTTCGATGGAGGTGAAATGATAGAGGCCCATATACTGTGCACGTTAAAGAAATCCAGTTGGGCGTAATTATCTGGAGCCCTCACTACTGCGTCCCTCATAGACCGATCGGTACTTTAACCCCATAGAACAAACCAAGCCTCAAACCGAATACGAAATGAAACACGATGTGCTACTGCATATACTTTGCATTTGACCAAATAAGCTAAACCGGCAATAAATTTTTGGATAACAAGTCAGAGCCCTAGACAACTGGCTTCACCATTCCTGAATCACACGTGCTCAAAAGTATAATTGTCGCCCCCAAAACACAGAATTTGATTACTCAACCAGTCATGCTCAGCTGAAAATTGATAAGGTTGTTGTGTGTCGGCGATAAAAGAGAGCATTGACTGAAAAAAGCAACGCAATCAAAGTTCGTTCACCTAAGTATAACTGTCCAGTGCGGGAGCACCACATGTTAGGTTATCGAGTGAAAACTGAATTCTGCAGCTGCTACACAGAGTGCACAGAAACAAAACTATTGAAGGGGCAACACAAGAATAAAGCTCACGGTGCATTACTCAGAGAGCTTGGAAATACCCGATGTCCCTGCCGAGGCTAGGGCACTTTCGTTACTGGTTGAAGCAAGGGGGGGGGGGGGGGGGGGGGGAGTGTGTCCGGACAGCGCTATGGATACAGCTTTCAAAATGAGTACAGAACCTTCGTGCTTTCTGGTGCGCACCACTGAAGCACACGGCAACTTCGGATGCAGAAGGAGGGCCGGGCTTAGGATGCCGCTGGTGTTCGAAGCCCGACTGGCCAGTGTGTCCGTATCCTGGTCACGTTCGAGCTCCTCCGGGCGCCTGCCCTCACTGGCCATGTACAGGCCCTCTTTCCCACTTTCCTCCGAGAAGAGGCTCCCTAAAACTTGCTCGTTCGCAGTCCGTATCGTTTCTTGTTATTAGTTTCCCGCTCAGAAATGCTGGCTCCAGAGCTCCGTCCTCATCGCCGCTTTCCTAGTGCATCTCGAGTAATATCCTGATCAAAACGCCAAACTCATCACCCCACCCTTCCTTGCGCCGCAGGATATCCTGTGCTGGTTCGTAGCAACGCCGAAATTATTAAAACGGGAATCAGTGGGCGGGAACTATATCAATGGGCTGATTCCCGGAGCGGGGGCACAGGAAAGTTGGCCGAAAATTCCACCCCGCTTAACGCCACTCCTGCGGCGTTTATAGGAGACAACCACAACCGTGCTACGGCTGGCATGACACCAACAACGCACGAGAGACATTAGGAGGTTTGAGAGTGCCCGATGGTGGTGGTTATGTTAAGATTTGGCCTGCACCTTAACATCTCCATCAGCACTGCGTGCCACGCAAAACCGGATCACGCGACCACAGCTCAATCTCTACAGCACCCTTTTGCTGGAGCATCGGAAGCCTACAAATACAAGACTCCAACAAAACTTTGCCGTCCTACGGTGATCTTAAGAGCCATAACTGCCTTCACCATCACCAGACAAAAAATGCACAGGACAGTTACCATTGTGAAATGCGAGATTCAGTGTCAGCTGTTTGCAGTGATGAATGTAACGTGTTGATTAATTTTACATGTCTTTTCCTCCGGTGAGTGTCATTACACCACTGTGCTTTCACGCGTTCAGTCCGTATGTTCAGACCACTCAGCGTCGGGCGTTGCAGTTCTGACATCATGCTCGACGTCACTGCATGCTAACCAATCGGCATCCAGTGACACTAGGCCAGCATTACTGCGTCCTTTGTGCTGCGTCAACTTCGCAGGAGCGGAAACGTAGCCTTTACAGCTGTCTCTAGAAACAAGACCACTGCAGGACGAAATGCCTCGTCAAGCGACTCCCATTTACGCGTCTCTTGCGCTAGCCACGCTCACCCAGAGGAAGTTGCTAATTCCTTTACCCCGCGTATGTTAGTGTTTATATGGGCTACGCTTCCCTTCGGCTGGTACCCACTATGACACTGACTGGCAGTCATCTGCTGTGCCATGTTGCGCGGGATGTACAATCGCGAAAACTTCAGCAAGAACAAGACATGACTGCCTACCTTTCATGCAATCGCCTGGTCTCTCATTGTCTGCTGATGCCATTGTTATCAATTCGAACTCTATACCATTTCTTTCGCTTTTTTAGATGTGCTCTTTTATTGGCCTCCGAATCTCGGCGAAACAGGTGAGCTCTAATATTATGTGCAATGTGGTATTAAGAAACTAGGGCGAAAAATAAAACGTTTCATCAAAATTCTCGGCGCATAAGCCCTACTTAGAAGCAGGAGACTACAAGAAACAAAGATCATAAGTGAAGCGCTGCTCGATCGTCGCATTTACGAACTCTACACCACCCCGCTCTGCTTCCTTTTTTTTCCTTTCGGGAACCATCGATTCCAGCCAGCCATAAAAACGCTCCATCATCGTGAACAAGGAAAAAACACAGGCTGTACCCAATGGGCCACGCAAGAAGAGCAGCACAGAAGCATCATATATAGCGACGACTTCCGACATTTGGTCTTGTATCTGGCAAAGCAACGGGAAGGTTTTCGACAGCAGCAGAATGATGGGATACAATGTCGGTGAAGGTGCAGATAGAGAGGCTGAAATGATGCACGGAAACCAATATCTGCTCCGGATCGTAGTGCACGCCTGTAGGAAAAAACTACTAAGGTAGTAAACTTCACTCGTAGGCTTGTATACGGCAGATGGGAGAGAGAGGTCTGTTTTGAGAGGAATGCAGGGAATGACGAATGGAGCTTTATACACGACCCACCGTAGCAAAAAACGTCAATGACAAAGTGTAGAGAAAAGATGAAAGCGGAGGAAACATCGCAGGGCTGAAAATGGAACGCATCGATTCGTCGCGAAAACAACCTACGGCGTCTCCAATAAGCACAGACATAAATGCACAGCTGGCACGTCACTGATTTCATTCTTGGAAATGAAATAATCTACCATATTAGGATATAAAAGAACACTCCAACATTTCAACCAAGGGACACGGCAGACGATAAGTTTTATTGACTATCTGCAGATTTTGAGAAGACAAACAGCAGAGGAATGAGGATGTAGCATTCCGGTAGACAGGTGCTCGAACAGAACTGCCCTACGGATGGCATGCAAATTACTTATCACTGAGCGGCATACCAGAACCAAAAAACAATTACGCTTCCATTTCGCCGCAGTTGGCATTGGCTGTGTCCGCAGTCTGGTGCTGATTTTCTGTGTGGAATTTACATTACTTTAGCCATTCAGATTGAACAACAAAACCACACCGAATTCGTCGTAGTTAATTAGTGCTGCTAGTCAAGTAGTCCAGGGGATGGATTACAAAGCATGAATTGCAAGGCACTGCAGAACGGTGGGTCTAAAGAAAAACATGCAGAGAACCAAAGTAATGTTCAACACTCTCGCAAGGCTAAAGCAGTTCACAACTGGTAGCGACACTGTGGAAGTGGTAAGGGAATACGTCTACTTAGGGCAGGTAGTAACGGCAGATCGGGACCATGAGAGGGAAATAACTAGAAAAATAAGAATGGGGTGGCGCGCATTTGGCAGGCTCGCTCAGATCCAGAATGGCAGTTCAGCAATATCATTAAAAGCTGTATATTACCGGTACTCAAATTTGGGGCAGAAGCATGTGAGGCTAACAAAAAGGGTTCAACTTAAATTGAGGACAATGCTGCGAGGTATTGAAAGAAACATGATAGGTGTAGGGCTAAAGGACAGGAAGAGGGCAGAGAGGGCCACAGAACAAAAGCGGGTAAATGATATCGTAGTCGAAATCAAGAACAATAAATGGGCTTGACCAAAAAACGTAATGCAAAGGCAAGACAGCCGATGGTCGTCAAGAATAACGCAGTGGATTCAAACAGAAGGCAAACTTAGCAGGAGACGGCGGCAGAAAGTTAGTTGAGCGGATCAGATTAAGATGTTTTCGGGTATAAGGTGGCTGCAGCTGGCACGAGACAGGGTAAATTGGAGAGTGATCGGAGGGGCTTTTGTCCTGCAGTGGCGAAGTCAGGCTGATGATGATCGTGATGATCAAGCAGTGATGCTACGCTCGTCGCAAGTAGCCCATCAATTTCAATACAGGGCAGCGCGTAGTCTCTCGTGGCGACGCTTTACTTTGCGTGAGTTGCCAGCCCCATGGAAAAGTTCTGAGACTTCTCGATGCACCTGTGAGAAGGATAGATGTTCGCCTCGCACATCCAAAGTGCCTGATTGTGTGCTTTTTGGCAGACGTCTGAAACAGGTAAGAAAACTGAGATTGTTGAACTAGGTGCCTTAGACAGCCCGGCCACTCCGGAGGGTTAGCGGGGCAGGTTGGCGCTCCTGCACAGAAGCATAACTAGCACTTTTATATTCCGGAAACCTGGACCCATTTTCTGTAACGATCCTTTCAATTGCATTTCGTCTTGTGTCATTGGTCGCTGCTTCCTTTGCAGTAGGGCGTTAGTGCAGGCGTCACCTTGGTCGTGGCAGAAACACACCCATGAAGCCATTTTCTTGCATAAACCCATCTCGGGCGCAAATCTAAGTGGCCGACAGGCGCCAACCCTCACGAGTGACTGAACATGACGATGCATTTGACACACCTTAAAAGCTTCATCGCCGCCAACTCAGTACCGGAAAAGAAATTGGGCGCAGCGTGGTACGTGCGACTCAGCCGGGCTGTATGCGATGGCTCGAGACTGGCTAGCAGCGCATATGACTGTGACTAGTCGTTTCATTTTCTACCTGCTGTTATTTTCGTCACATTGGCGCCCCGTCTAAATGAAATGGAAAATGAAATGGATGGTCACAGAATGCGGCCTCTGTCCTCCATTAGCCATCTAGCTGTCGTCATTCTATTATTACTCCTGGTAAAAGTTGTGTGCCAGCCTCTACATGAACCACTGCTCAAAGTGCATCCCATGAAAACTAGGCAGAGAAAAAGCTCGCCTAGCATGTCAAGTGCAGATGCAGAGATAATTAAACGGAGCACGCAGCCATAATGAAAACTTCACTCAGTGCCGCCTGGTTGGGCACGAGTAAACTAAAATGCGCGGTGCGCACAGGCCAGCCCCCTGCAGGAGGGAACTCTTGCACTGCCCCATATGCCTTCCATTTGCACGTCACCGATTTAGTGCATTCAGAACGACAACGCTGACGGTTCTCGCGGCGATTCGTCCGAAGTAGCCGCTGGCAACCCTAAAAGCCTGCGTGTTGCCTTTTGTAGACGCCGCGACTGTGCGATGTCACGCGAGTGACACAGCGTGCGCGACACTCCGCTCGTGCAGGTGCTACCTTCGCTTGGTTTAATGGCATTACATTTGCTCCTTACCCTGGGGCTTACGGGTGGTGTTTCAGCAAGCATGCGCCGCTGAACAGTGGGCAGTCATTCAAAGCTATATAATGGCAATTTTCCGAAAAAAGAAGGGCCTTTAGAAAGCATCGTAGTCTTTAATGATTATGTTTATGATTTGTGATTATGAGATAACACAAAAGTCAGTTCAGCTGAATGGTTCTGCAGTTGCTGGCAGGCTGAAGTTTCATAGAAACCGATTGTTAAATATCATAGCATATAAATGAAGAAGGTTCCATATTGACATTGCGCGTATGATGCACCTGACTTCCAGCGTCCCTAAAAAGTGAAGACTTGCAGCTGGTTGCATGCCTAAGCCAGGTGTTGTACAAACGAACGCAAACCTACGTTTTCGCCGATCCATCAAGTCCGCCGGGACTTGTTGTGAACACGCTCGAGCAAGCCCCTGCAGAGCAGAGCACGCCTGGATCGGCGACCACAGAGATGCGCAGCTATAGAGATGCGAGCGAGGAGAACAGCTCCAACATTCAGAGAGAGCTCCTGAATGACGTACCCCGTGTAACATGCCTTTCCAGTCACTGTCCATAAGCCGTTTTCCTCCGCCTACGTGCACAATGCAGACAACCGGCAGAGAGCTCAGCCGCGCAGCAGCGTCTGCGATATAAGAACGGCTTTAAACAACTCAGCTCAGATAACACGATGTAATTTCCTCACGGAAAATAAAACATTATGACGAGCATGGTTGGCGAAGAACCACTGCTACATCGAAAGCTTGAATAATTGTATTAGGAAGCAGAGGCTTTTTCTTCACTTCGGCCGTTAATCCAAGATAAGGCTGAGGTCAGTCTGGAAATTATCGGCTAAACATTTCACAAATTTTACTATATAGGTAACTGCTTGCTACAGGTCCCGTAATCAGATTTCTTTGCGCGCGCCTCAATGCTTAGATAACGGGCGATAACGGGCTCTTTTCGCTACCGTGGCTGGTTCTGTGAGAATAACTTGCAATCGATAATATCCGCGGATGGCCCCAGCGCTCCGGTAGCATAAGTAAACCTGACACACATGCCTGATACACATGCAGAGGCTACGCTGCACAGCCATTTTCCTCAAATTGGTGGCCGCGGCATCCTTTCTGGTGCACATGTCATGAGTTTACTTGAGTGGTCGCAAGGATTTGAAATTAAATTTTGCCAACAATAAGTGCGTCTTCTACAGCCGGGCAAACATAAACATGCCCCGTGAAATCCATAGAATCGATGAAGTATGAGTAAAAATAGTTGTTTTCAGTGTCCCTTCAAGGTGGGGTAGGTTTATGCCCAATTCTCTGCTTGAGGCTGTTTTCGGTAAGACATTCTGGTGACTTCAACAGTGCGTAGACGAAATGTTTTGGGCGTCCGCTTGTTCCTCTTTAAAGAGGCCTACGGGTCTAGTAATCATGAGAACGAGCTCAATAAAGTTCTGGCCTCGGTAGGCGCTAGCTCTCGAGTGCACGTCGACGGCACGGCCGACCTGCCAGCCTGGATTCAAGATTTCTGATGATGTCGGCGTTCCCGGCAAGCACTTGGCTTGGAAACACCACTCGGTTTAGTGACGTCACATTAATTGGTGAATGTACTTCATGACGTCACCCGACATAGGTGTCGGACAACTTTGAAAATCATATTAAATTTTGCTCCACGCAATGCCTGCGACTTAAACTTGGTAGAAGGCATCATCTTACAGCTCTGAAACAAATCGTATCGACTGTTTGCTTCAAAACTTTGCGTCTGTGCCACTTTGACAAATAGGATCAACTGCCGAGCCCTGCATCCAAGGCATATCACAAAAAAGACCAAGGATTCTAAGCGCGTCAGGAACCTAATGCCTAATATTTTGAGTGTATTGCTGCCAGCTTGTGATTGGGTTTGGGCGGCGGGGGAGAGACGGAATTCAGTTTCGCTCATGTTGTTTAACGTCGCAAAGCAACTCAGGCTATGAGGGACGCCGTAGTGAAGGGCTACAAAAATTTCAGCCTCCTGGGGTTCTTTAACGTGCACTGACATCGCACAGTACACGGGCCTCTAGAATGTCGCCTTCATCGAAATTCGGCCGCCTTGGCCGGGATCGAACCCGCGTGTTTCGGGCCAGCAGCCGAGCGCCGTAACCACTGAGCCACCGCGGCGCCTTTTAGTGCGCCACCACTTATAGTGGCCATTCTCTGGATTTAGCCGCTCTGTGTTTGTGTATCTGTTTTCCTGAGGCCGGTATTGTGACAGGCTGCTCACCTGCCCAGGTATATATATGCCTAGCAAACTGCCCATCGTGTTAGGCGACTACTCAATTAATCGTGGGAGGCTGCTCGGGAAGAGCAACCTGGGTCGCAACCCAACCCAAGAAACCCAAGTCCCACCGCTGACAACAGCTGCCATAGAAGGGTAGTGCTGCACCACTGCATCAGGAGTGGTAGGAAGACTACCATATATGATTGGAGAGAATGAAGGCTAGACGAACTACGCAAGTCGGCCGTATTTTTTTTTTGTGTAGGGAGTGTCATCATTTCATTGCAGGCACATGACTAGTACATTATGTACTTAATTGTTTCTTCGTGCAGAATGCTTTCAGTTCATAGCCATCAATTATTTTGTGTTGTCTGTGACGTCGCTTTTCCCACTGCGGTGTTCTCCAAATGATGACGCAGAAATTTGAGAAAAATGGAGCAATATACATATTGACAACAAGCAGCTTGCATCTGAAAGCTCACCTAAGTTTCAGCTCTTTTATATACTACATGTTCGAGTTTAAAATCTTGCAGAGTTGTCTCTTTGCTATTAAAATCCGGAGGAGTCAAACAAGCCAGCGTGCCACACTAGCAAGCTCTAATGTCATCGCTTCACGCTCCTATCTGGACTTCACTTTCCTAGCAGTTGAAATTTCTTTCCGCTGAAAGTTTAAAGTTTAACTGAGCAAACAGGGAAGAGAAAACGAGGATGAAACGCAACGCATGCGGCTTGCCATTGTTGACCTCTCGCTTTGACCGTGGGTGCGTACACTTTCAGCGCAGCAAAATTTCAACTGCAATGTCGAGTCGACTGGCCCACCAAAAGCTCTCTTTGTCTTAGCGTTTGCTGAGTTCTCACTCCCTGTCCAAAAATGCGGGATTGAAGAATCCGTTCCCTACCCCCGAATACAGGCGCGAAAAGTTGGCTAATCGGCTAGGCAAAGTGGACGCAGACTGGGCGACTGATCGTAATGGCCGGGCATGATGACAGCGGCTTCTGGGCGCAATGCAAATGAGAGTCCGACACGCTCGAGAGAACTTGCAGCGCACAGATAGTGCGAAACAATGTCGCCTCCCGGGAGGAAGGCCCGCCCGCTGTGGCGCGCTTCAGGCGAAGGGAACGAGTTTTGCGCTAGCTAAGGAAGCGCGGACGCTTCTTGCAGAAAGGGGCGCAACTGAGCAGCGTTTAATATGAAGCCGGCTCGCCAGTTTGTTAGTCTCTGCAGCCTTGCTCAGACGGGTGCGAAGGCCATTCTCTGAGATATAAGCTGCTTTGATTTTAGCTGGGGAGTTACTCGACTTGCAGTCGCGAACACGAGGTTTCTCGTATTGTATGCGCATTTTTGTCTAGAGTGATACGTATAAGAGATAAGCAATAAAGAAGTAGTGCAACGCACGCTTACTGCATTACAGTAAGAAATGAAAATGATTTATCGCACAAATGGTCATTTCTTGGTTTACCCAACGCTATTTCCCGCTGGATACAGGATTGCTTGTCGAACATAAAGCAATGTGTCGTAGTCAATGGCGGATCCTCTTCGTCTGTTGATGTGACTTCGCGGTGTTGCGACGCTGGACGTAGGGCCGGAGCCGAGGGTAGCGAATGCCAGTAAGGCGTCGATGAACCACGGAGACGAGGAGCTCTCGTAGCAGGAATAGAATAAATTTATTGATATCTCTACTAATTGGTAGAGATTTCAGAAGAATGCCCATTTGCAAACCTGAAACGACAGGTTCTGAGCCATGCAATGTCCTTAGGTCCCTAGGCAGAAAATTCATTGTCCTTGGGCACGGGACAATCGAAGAGCACAAATTGCCGTTTTTTTCCCACGGCACCGTAAAGACTCGCCCCCAAATTCCTGCACATATGCCACTGCACGTAGATACACACATTCACTATCCTTCTTACGCAAGAAAGCACGGTTTCTCAGGACGCGAAATTGAAGATCGTGATCCAGGCGCGCCGATACGTCCTGGCGTGTGCCTGTGTATACCTTGTCCACAGCGGCGTGAATATGTATTGCAGCTAGTGGGTAATGGCAAACCGAACAGCCTGCGGAGCTGGCGATGCTTTCGTCATTCATCCGCCTCCACACCTCGAGGTAGATCGCCGTTTCAAGGGGTGCTTCTGCCGCATACGGACATCCGATACGACACGAACCGATCCGTGCGCGGTCACACGAGACGGCATCCCTTGTCGAGGAGTACTTGCTGCAAGACCAGGGTTGCGAGCCCCTTCTAAGCTCTCCAAGGTGCCCTTGGCATCAATGAAGACACACCGGCGCCGCGCCCTCGGAGACATAACAGCTCAGCTATATAACAGAGTGTGCCACAAATGTCAGTTTTAGGATCACTGCCGTTCTTAATCTGTACTAGTGTTCATGCTGAAGGAACGTTTATAGATACGTCCGTAGTTAAAGTAGTGTTCAAATTTTTGCGAGGTGCTTGAAATAGGTTGGGTAATGGTATGATACGCGAAAAATACGCATTAATTTAATAAAGTTTGTTTTGTGGGATTCACACGAAAGCAAAAGCCCTTTCTATCGCAGTACCACATTATTGGGAACTTTCTTGAGCCTTCTGATAATGTTAAGTATTTCGTCTTATATTCCGCGAATTACTGTAGGTGGAATACAAAGCTAGTGGTGTGTAAAATTTCTTCAGAGGAAAGTTCGAAACTCCCCCACTCACCCTCAGTCAGCGCTCTGTCAGAAATACACGTCCTGTTGTTGATTATCTATGTTCAATTTGGAACCCGCATACGCATAACCTAATTAATAAACTAGGTGCATCCAAAATGGTCAAATGTTTAGGGGAATCCCCCAAGGTGGAGTAGATTTGTAATAAGGGAGTAATTACTCATTGGCATCCACCCGAGCGCAGCCATACGGCTACAAAGGAAAGCTATACAGCTTTCTCAGAAACTTCGTAGTTAAAGAAAAATTCGTCCTGGTCCGGGGTTCGAACCCAGGACCACCGCTACACCGGAGCAGTCGCTCTACCAATTGAGCTAACCAGGACGGCAAACTTATGGTAGGACGAGAGCGAATTAATCAACAACTCGAAGTGGGAACTGACCAACACAGTTCCCACTTCGAGTTGTTGATTAATTCGCTCTCGTCCTACCATAAGTTTGCCGTCCTGGTTAGCTCAATTGGTAGAGCGACTGCTCCGGTGTAGCGGTGGTCCTGGGTTCGAACCCCGGACCAGGACGAATTTTTCTTTAACTACGAAGTTTCTGAGAAAGCTGTATAGCTTTCCTTTGTAGCCGTATGGCTGCGCTCGGGTGGATGTCAATGAGTAATTACTCCCTTGACCAACACAGTTCCCACTTCGAGTTGTTGATTAATTCGCTCTCGTCCTACCATAAGTTTGCCGTCCTGGTTAGCTCAATTGGTAGAGCGACTGCTCCGGTGTAGCGGTGGTCCTGGGTTCGAACCCCGGACCAGGACGAATTTTTCTTTAACTACGAAGTTTCTGAGAAAGCTGTATAGCTTTCCTTTGTAGCCGTATGGCTGCGCTCGGGTGGATGCCAATGAGTAATTACTCCCTTATTGCATCCAAAATCTTGCCGCACGTTTCGTCACTAACGATTATTATTCTGGTTCCGGTATAACAATCATTAAAAGCCAGCTTGCACGACAGCCCCTTTACCCGGGAAAAAATTCGTGGGATTTCAATTTTTTGACAGCCTATTTTACGACAACACTGGCGCCGACAAAAATACTTACTTGAAGGCCGCAAACTATATTTCCCCCAGAACGGACAACGAAAAAAAAAAAAGCTGGACAGCACGAATGCCTTTGCTCATTTCTTCTTTCCATCCCCAATAAAGGAGTGCGGCCGTTTCAATGACAGCCTAATAAGTCTTCCTTTCAGCCCGTTCTGCTCAGCCTTGCATAGGGTGTGTAATTTTTTATCCTTATTCTATTCTGCTCATCAGTTTTGACGAAAACAAGTCGAAAAGACGAAGGGCAATACGAGGTAGGAACGCAACGACGACTGGACTAAAAACTGTGCTTTATTAAAGGGAGCACTTTCCCAGCAAGGCAAACAAGTCATGTCCAGCCCAACCAGCACCATACACCAGAAAATGGCAAAGGGAGAAATGGATATCAAATCTATCGGCAGCGATCTAAGAAGACGAAATCTTTCTCGAGCAGGCGCACCGAAGTCGTGCTAAAGCGGTCATCGCCATGCATACTAATCATGTGTTCTTCAAAAATCTCGCGCTTCAAAAAACAGCGGGTAGCAGTCTCTCACTGCAATGGCGAGGAAAGTTTGCGTCATCATCAGAATGCCAGTAATTGTGGTGTTCGCGCAGCCGGTCATTGATATACAGGTCTGTTTGAGAGATGCATACCTTTTCGCATGAAAGGAACTTGTACACCACGCCTGTGGCACATTCCTTGAAAAAGTTTTCATTCTGCGTTGTACTAGCAGGATTTCTTGACCTGCACGCGAGATACGCGAGCACAAACCCGAGAACTTGAACGAAGCTGAGAACACAACGTTAATGCCCTGCTTGACCGCTACCTTCTTGATGTTGTGGGCTATACATATGCGCACGTAAGACAGAACTTCAAAATTCCTTCGTTCAGCTGCGTCAGTGTCAACGGAATTCGAATTGTCTTTCTTTATCCCCTGAAGCATCGATTCAGCCACTGCTTCTAAAAATGGTTTAGGGACCTCCACGGCATTCAAGCGTTGAAAATTAGGTTGACAAAGCTCCTTTGATAGCGAGTGAAAGCTTTTTTACCAGTGCCCAGCGAAACCCATTCATTGCAATTCCTCTTTTCACGATGTTTGATTGTGCGGACCCGAAAGACAACAGTGCCTCCCTGCTTCTAAGTAGAAATATCCAGCATAAACGGTCATCGTCATGGTAAGTTAGGCGGACCTCTAGGAGCCTTACGGAATAGTGATTAGGAAGCCCGCGGGTGAAGTTTACAGTTATCCTGTGCTGTGAACGAGGTCTTTTCAATAATGCACAGCCGTTAGTCCAGTCGTCGCTGGGTGCCTTCTTCCCATCCTTCGTCTTTTTGACTGGTGTTCCATAGAAATATGTACCAACTGGCCAAGATTTCGACCATCCTGCTCTCTTGCACACCTGATTTTTAGGTTATGTAGACTGCTGATTTTTTTCTAAGGTCACGGGCCATCTAGCTGTCAGGATAAATTAATAAATTATTTCCATTTCTCTACTAAACTTCAAATTGCATTAAATAAAACATATAGCTAGCGCAAACTTACTCAAATTATTACGAACTAGGCTTTTATATTTGCATAGTAATCATTGAATGGATGTTAGCAAATATTCCTTGCAACTGTTGTGTGCCATTCTGAAGCAGATAGCTGACATGTTCTTTGGCAATATTTCCGCACAGGAAGCCACTGTTTTGGTGGGAATTGATTCTAAAATTTGTTCTGTAACCTCATATGCACCTTATGAAAGGAGCTGTGAAGAAGCCTGGCCTGACCTATCATCACTTTATAATTCAGATTACAGTGTCCCTTTTTGACGCACAGTATTCTGCATGCACCCACGTAAGGATGTCTCCGTCTCACCCACTAAATAGACAGGTGCTTTGCTCACTTCCGCCAAGACATGCCATGACAACCTCTACTAGGTCCGAAACAGCTGTGCTTCTAGCAGCTCTTCATCGCATTACTTCAAAGAAGGGCTGTATTCAGCGACTCTTACGATATTATTCAAGTTGCTAGGCTATGCTCGAAAACAGCCTCACACCATGGAGATGACAACCTGCTGATTGTGGAGATCAGCATATACAATATTGTGCGCTTTAAAAAGGTTGCGACACCATTTTCCGCTGGCCACTAGGGCACAGTGGAATAGCCTATAAAAGTCTAGCTCACAATGCTGCCCGTTCGACCACGGGAGTGCGCAAAAATTCTCGCTTTCAACTGATTATTGCCGACACTACGAGGCAGCTACTTGAACGCTCGCGGTGCCACATTCACAACCTCGCATCTTAAAACCCCCGCTGAGCTTCTTTCCTGAGATGTAACGCTGTTGTGTCACCTGCGGCTGCAAGTTGCGTTCACAAACGCTTATTTCAAAATAATGGCAATGCAGGCCACTCCATCGAGTGAGTACCTTGGGCGCGAAGCTACAATTGCGCGCCTGCTTTGTCAGTGCTGACCCTTTCTCAGTGAGTGAGTGTCTCTGGGGTGGTATTCTGCCGGTGTCGCCTTTTGCGACATGTCGCATATGGGCGGGGCCTAAAAAAGTGCTTACAGTTTCTCGAAGAAACGCAAAACACCGCCGGTACTTTCGTCGGCGGTGCTTTCATTCACTCCGAGAAGCGACAATTTACCACTGCTGATTCACTAGCAGCAGTAGTTTCGTATCTTTGATAGCAAGAATATTTGCCATCACATGACGTCTAATGTTCAAAAAACATTTGCAAATTTAATATAAACTCGCTTTACTTCATTTAAATCTATCAAACAGCGCGAAAAAGCTCCAAATCTATTTTTGTTTCGTTCCAGACGAATGTGCTAGGTTTCGGCAGCGTTTCGGGCAGTTGCAGACGGTAGCAGTGTAGCTGGAGATCCCATTAGGCTTGCACGCTCCGGAATCGAGAGCGTATCTCAAAAACTAGGCTGAATTGCAGCTAAAACTTTATCGTCGAAGCAAGGTAAGTCATAGCGAAAAGCAAAAACACCAGTAGTTGCCGGTAAACACGCCGACCGGAATCGCAAGGAGTGCTGAATTGGCTGAAGCGGGCCGCTCTCGCTTGGAAGGACGCCGCCATGTTTTCACCGTAAGGACGCAAAAGCCGCAATTGCCGATTGCGTTCGTACGCTAACGCTATTTCCCCATTAATTAGCGTTCTGCGCATGCGCACTCTGGACCCGCCATTCCGCTATGCACGCAATTACGCAAAGCCCGCAATACTAAAACTCTCTAATGTTCAGTTGTAGGTTTCTAAAAGCGCTGCCAAGGCCATCTCGTCGCAGCGGGCAACGTATGCTTTGTCGTCTGTTTAGGACGGTGCAAAGTAAGTTCGCATGGCGAGTGGCAGTCCGGCTCAGCAGACGGTCGCCACAGTGGTGTGCTCTTCGACAGCCGGTAATGCCGCCGACAAGATTCGTCGGCCAAGGCAAACTGGTCGCAATATCCGCGGACACTCACTCTTCTTCGCAACTCAAAAACCAGGCAAGGAGAGTGGGATCCATGGCGTCTAGTATCAATTTCGTAGCCCGTCGCCCGCGCGAATCGCTTCAGCGCATTCCGTTGTTCGACTAAGCGTAGTAAATTGGGGCGACGTCACGATGACGTAGCAGGAAGGCGAACCCGTGTCGTCACGCCGCCGTCACCGCCGCTCGAGCCAATCAGCGAAGAGCGAATGCGACATGTCGCAAAAGGCGACACCGGGAGAATACCACCCATGGAAGCAGCACTCCACCACCTGCATTCACGCACCACAACAGAGGCCAAGATTCTGCGACCTTGGCCTCAACCTTCGTGTTGACCCCGAAGTCATCCGCGCTAGGAAAGCCATTAAGGTGCTCTAGAGCTGTTTAAGAAACAGGCTTCAGCGCCTTAATATAGATTCACTGTGGATGTCCTGCCTTTTCACAAGCCGCCGCGTGGCTCAGTGGTTATGGTGCTCGGCTGCTGATCCGAAAGACGCGGATTCGATCCCGGCCGCGGGGGTCGAATTTATATGGAGGCGAAATTCTAGAGGCCCGTGTACTGTGCGATGTCAGAGTACGTTACAGAACCCCAGGTGGTCGAAATTTCCGGAGCCCTTCACTACGGCGTCACTCATAGCCTAAGTCGCTTTGGGACGTTAAAGCCCATAAACCAACCACCCTACCTTTTTATGGACCAGAGCACAGCCTGAGTTGGTACTGTGTGCTGCGTACAGGAAGCTGACAATAATTGCCTTTTCCCTGCATTTTCACTTTTTTTACTCCCCTTCCCACTTGTAGGGCACCCGACCAGGCATGGCCTGGTTAGCCAGCTGCCTGCCTTTCCATTCTTCTATCTCTCTCTTGCAGAGTAGAAACGTTTCTTAGGATGTCAACAATAAAGTGGGTGGTTAATGAACACAATGGATGTCGTGAAGTGCAGCATATTCTGCTCCCCATGCGCCTGTCATTACGTTCCGTGGTTCCGGTGTGTCGGCGTCGGTGTCTAACAGCGCTCAGTTTTGACACCTGCGTTTCGTTTCGTCCTTGGGAATTGAACTTCTCCATGCGAACTCAACCGCAACGAGTGCGCCAGTACTCTGCAAGCCAGGTTCATTTCGGCACAAAATACCCAACTCAAGCTAGGACTGGATTTTGGTTTGACGCCTTGCAATCGGCGATGCATTGGACACGTCCACAATGCTATAGTTTGATGTACACCCATCTATGAGTAAAATAGACGTTCTTAAAACCTGGAGATGAAATGTTTAACAGGAAACCTCATGTGTCTGCCGAAATCTGCTCAATATCTTGCTGATTGCTTAGCATAGATAAATTGCTGTATAGCCCAGTTTTGTAGAAAATACGATGCCGCACTGCTCGTCACCTGAGCTCATATGTATGAAAAGCTGGAAAGAACTGACAAGTTGAAAACTCAAATCCATGGAATATGGGGATTGCAGGACACGCGACGTCGGCGGTCCGAGTGACTCGCAAGCGATCCGCTTCGTCCAAATTACATACACACCGCTCTAAAGTGTCGTAAGCTTTAAAGAATACGACGACTTGAAAAATGCTCGTGGTCCTTTCACCGTGCCGCTCGAGGAGTCATGATTACACAGTCAACTTTACAGCGTATGGCTGCTATATTCACTTGCAACAAGCACCCCAGACAGCGTAGACTGAAGCCAATGGACGTGAAGACAGCAACTTTTGCAGTGCTTCCTCCAGGTGCTCGGCTTTGTTGTTTCAGAAGTCGATAATTTTGGGCAGATATGAGGATCAGCGCACGCTTGAGGTGTTTCTTAGGATGTCAACAATAAAGTGGGTGGTTAATGAGCACAATGGATGTCGTGAAGTGCAGCATATTCTGCTCCCCATGCGCCTGCGCCTGTCATTACGTTCCGTAGTTCCGGTGTATCGGCGTCGGTGTCTTACAGCGCTCAGTTTTGACACCTGCGTTTCGTTTCGCCCTTGAGAATTGAGCTTCTCCATGCGAACTCAACCGCAACGAGTGCGCCAGTACTCTGCAAGCCAGGTTCATTTCGGCACAATATACCCAACTCAAGCTAGGACTGGCATCTGACGCGGCCTGCGTCAGATGCCCGGCTCTTGTTCTCTACGCTTAGATCCGGCAGACCTCAGTCAGACTCAGTGTGGCTATTTAGTAGCAAGAGCTACACTACGCCAGCTATTCGAGCCTTCAGCGTGGCACCCCTCGAGCTCCGTGGCGGCGCCGTGGCCTTGAGCAGGTTGGTCACGTGGTGCGGAGCAGCTGCTGCTGCCGGCGGCGCGGCACACCGGCGAAACCTAGCGAAACCAAGCTGCAACAGCTGTGCGCATGCGCCGTGCCGGGGGGGGGGGGCTAGGAGTGGAGATGGGAGAGGTGTCGAAGCCATGGTCGCAGCTGTAGAAGTAGGCGGCTCGGCGGAGCTCTCGCGTCACTCCAGGTTTAACCAGAGCTAAACAACAGCCAATTTTTCCCTTCCTCTCGTCTTTACTCCGCTTTCATATTAGTCTGCGTTGCTGTGACACTATTTGTTTTTTTTTCACCCCATTTACTATCACATTCTCTTTTTATGCCCAATCCTTCGGGCCTCTCTAGAATAGTGCTCGTTCCTTTCTCCATGTTTGTGTTACGATACAGGAAAAGGCCAGCGTGGAAAGTTAAGCTCACATCTGAAAACAGCAATAAGGATGGGACGTGCTCGACTTCCGTCCTTGCAGCTGTTTTCAAGAATAGGGCGTCTATTTGTCTCTTATTGTCTTAACATCGCACCCGTCAGATCCCGTCTTAGCTTTCACTGAACGTTAACTGAGTAGCCCCCCTTCCGGTTCATTTGCTTCTGCAGGACAAAAAAAAAGAGTTCCTGGGCGGTATTTTCCCTCTGACTACAATTTTATTAGGAGCGCGACAAGGAAACAAAACAGCTCTGAAGAGTGAGGGAAGAGAAATGAAGCTACCACCAAACAAGGAACCGCTAAGGGCAGCAACAGGGCTGAAGTCAACCGTCTGCCAGTGCTGGAAGGCAGTGCAAGAGCAGAGAAGGCGGAAAGCCGAAGAAACAAGAAAACAACGTGTTGACCGTATTTTTGCAGTGGTGTTGTCGAGACGGCAGCCTAGAAAGCGTTGGCTCACTGAAATTTTATCTCCGACTTCTTGCTTCACAATCTGTTCAAGCAGCGCCAAAAGTAAAGGCGCGCGCGCGTGTGTAGAACTTTCTGCCGAAGCCCAATGGGGCGAAAACGAAAGCAGAACCACGCTGTTCGCTTGCGAGAAGCGAGGAAGTGGGCTTGGCTGGCATTGACTCCTCTCACTGCTCTTTTCTTTTTTTGCGACGATGACGCGATAAGCTGCCTGCAGAGCTCCTCGCTGCGCTTGCGTTAGACCTCTCTATTCTTCATTTTCTTGCATTTTATTTTTATCTTCGGCGGTGGCTTGAGCTAGAGTGCCGAATTAAGGGGCGTTGCTTGCACAGCCACTGCCTACGCACACATTCGGAAGCGCTCCAGGAAGCCCATACAGTTCCTGTTTGCGTGAATAGGAAGCAAAGTATATTTGCGCTTCCTTGTATCCCCCTTCAGACACGTACCTGAAAAAATTCTAAACGCTACACCGATATAACGCCATTGTCCTCCGAATACATTCCCTGCAAAAGGCATATGATTGCTGTGCAAGAACAGCGCTTGTCTCGTGCACTCATCTCGTACAAATCGCCCCCTACCAAGTATTTTGTGGGAATAAGTAAATTTTGAACTGAACCATTAAATTGGACAAGGCTCCAGTGGTACAAGCTGAAGCACGCTGTCTTTTTTAATTTGTCGACTAACGTGGTCCTGAAGTACTGACGAAGAAAAAACGATTCGCACGCATAAGTGCGCAGCTCCTAGGAGCATCAAGAATAAAATAAGCAGCATTATGCAGCACGGAGCGAAATAAGTGTGTAAGACTTTCAAATTCAAATTCAAATTCAAATTCAAATTCAAATTCTTTATTTCTGCCTTGTAAAGATACAGACAGCGGAGGCGCAGAAAAAGCTGAGAGACAGCTTGACTAAGCCGCAGCCCCCTTTCGCTTGGCAGCAGCTTGACAGCAAGGCTTTTAATACAAAAGGCAGTTGCAAAGCGTGATGACAAGTATACAATAATGAGCAGGTACAAGAGAAAACGAAAGAACATTATACAATATTGACACAATATTCACATTGGGTAGACACAGGTAATGGCAGCAAAGAAAAAAAAAGAGAATGAAGAAAAAAAAGCACAAGACAAAAAATCCTACATGCTAGGATGTACCCATCAAGTAACCGTATAACTAACCCAATCGCTTTAATTAAAGATGTTCGTTTTCATATAAAACAGAGTATGCAATTAATTATTAAATGCAAGCAATTTTTGCAGACACCCTTGTGAAACGTTCCTGGTGCGAGCTAACATACTTGATCAATGTAACGTCAGTTGCACGTGCAAGAAAAAGTCGCATAAAAATAGGCAGTAAAGAAGCTATGCTGAATGCCTGCGTTAGACAGTACGCCCAGATCCCTCAGAAGTTAATGAAAGGACCTCGGGACTTAAGTAACTAATAATCTCGAGTGAAATATTAGCAGTTTCTTTTGTCGTGGTCGTACGTTGGAGGCTGCTCGAAATGGACGCCCTTGAGACCACCACTCCACCGAAGCAGTCACTCTACCAACTGAGCACATGGTAGGGTGAGAGCGAATCGACCGGTATTGCCGGGCTCAAAACCCGGTGCAACACGAATTTTTCTTGGAGGCTGCATAGCTTACCCTTCTAGCAGCATGGCTGCGCTTCGGTGGACGTCAATGAGTAATTACCGCCTTATTACAAATCTACTCCACCTTGGCGGATTCCCCGAAACATCTGATCAAAAGATAGAGCAGCGGCTAAAAATGCCAACGGAAATGGAGATTACATACGTCACCAGCAGCAGGGATTCCGCTGGTAGAACGCGAAAGAGGAAAGAACCGTTGCGGCACGCGAGGAAGAGAGAACGAAGTGGGACAAACGCGTCCGAGCAAGGAACGGACAAAAGAGAGGAAATCGATCTGCCTGCGCTTTCTTTACAATGCTTGAGGCATTTTTAAAAATTTTTTATTCTCCGCTTCGCGGACAGGAAGCATAGAGGAGGCGCGTGGCGTGCTCTGCGGTCGAGCCCCGGTCGCCGCAGAGGCGTGGTTGAAACGCGAAGCGATCTGGCGACCATCGTCGGTCAAGCGAACGAGGGGACGGCGCAGTCACGTCGCCTAGTTTCGCGTCGGCGGCAGCCTAGGGGGCGTGTTCCCGCAATGGCCACCGGCAGGAAACAATGTGTCTCTCTGCGAATCCGCCGTGCTCGGTCCACGGCACTGGGAGACGCGGAATTGGCGCATGGTCGGCTTCCGTGCAAGTCACGCCAGAGCGGTGTGCGGTTTTGCCGCTTGAATCGGAAACATCCTGGTTGCTCGGGAGAGGCTCATTTCGCCAGATTTGATTGGAGCGATTTAACAGGCACGCAGTGCCGCAATGGGAGGATCGCAAGAGTGCGTGCCAGGTGGGATCTTGCATGCTATGGTAAGCTGAGGTTCCACCAGCTTTGTGGTCTTTCGCCCTCGCGTCCCTTCCTATCGATAGCTGAGCACTGACTTGTTAGCACGCCAGTAGCTTGTGTGCTGCAATGGGAAAGCAAAATCACGTATAAGCGGAAGTTAAGGTGAATTTCCTCACGGGGCGACACGTACGGCGCCTGTAGAGCTGGCAGGAAAAACCATGCTATGATCGAAGCATAAGAAGAGCTCAGGTATGAACGTACCGAACGACTTGTTAGAGACAGATGATCGCCGCAAAGTGTACGTAATAAACAGCACTAAAATGAATTTCAGGTCGGGCGGCCAACCGCAGCCGCCGTTTTGTACGTGCTAAAACTCGAGTTACTTGCGTTGCGCCAATTGAAATCACAAATACGAACGTTGTCCATCACCTGCTGGCTTGAGCAGACTGCGTTTACTTGCAGACAGTGTTTGTTATGCCTCCGAACAAAGCAAACCATAACGGAGGGAATGCAGACTACAAGAGGTGTAAATGCAAATTCAGAATTGCTGAATGCGAATCTTTGTTCTAAACTAGAATTGGTTCCTTTTTCGATAAACATTAACAGCTAAAGGAGTTCCAGTGTTTTAATGCGTATTTGCATGCAAAATGTCCTTGCGTTGTTAACACGACAGAATTAGACGCCTCATCACGGCAAAAATAAAATACGCTGATCGGTCCAGGCAATGATGACGTCACCAGATCACGTGACGTGCCATCTTCCGACCTACCACTTCCCCCCACGGGCCAATCTCAAACCCGGTGCCGTGGCCCACATGCATCCCAGATCACGTCACCTTGTGATGTCATCGCAACCTACCCAACATGGCTGGTGCAACATGCCCATCGGATTGAGGGTAAACTGTCCACTGTGAGCGGTGACAATTAAATTAATGACTGGTCGCGAGAGGTGGCTCAGGTCTCGCAAGCCCCACCAGTGGCTGTTTGAAATATCCCCCTGCCGGAGCAGTGGGGCACCCGCAGCATCACTGCGCCAGGAGTGGTATGAGGACTCCCTGCAATCTATGAATGTAGAGTATTGAAAGACCAATTCCCCATGCATAGGCATTATTAGCCCAATAACTCTATTAAAACATATCCTTGAGGCGGAGCTTAATCTCCTCCAGTTTTTTTCCACTGTTCTGGAGACAGTCCCTCTAAAGAGCAGTTCGAGCGAGAAATACACGAGAAAGTGAAATGATGCGGAATTACGGGCAGCAGACAACTTGCAACAATCGTCAGCCCGAAAGCCGCGCATAAGATTAAAGGCACGATGACGACAAACAGAAGTTGGCCAGTATCGACAGGACACCGCGTTGTGATCACAAAGCGACCGCATTCAACGAAAACGGAGCTTTTATAGCGCAGAAAAGACCAGAAAACCACAGCTGGTGTCACAATCAACGGTCTATTTCCCAGGTAGAATAAACGCATCGACAAATTTTTGGCGCGCATCCCACACCGATGGCCACTTCAAAAGCGGTGGCGACAAGTCCTTGCTGATAAGAACGCCAAGGGTTTGAGCCTACTGTCTATTGGTGGGAAGATTTTTAAATCATTTTCTCGATGACAAATGCGTCTTCCGCTTCTGGACAAATGTCATAGTAGCCACAAAATGCAAGATGATCAGCATTTACTCAGCGAAATAACTGGATGAAGTTGTCCTCACCATCATCATCACCAGCCTGATGACGCTCACTGCAGGGCAAAGACCTCTGCCATGTCTCTCCAATTCACCCGGTCCTTTGCCAGCTGCGACCACCGTATCCCCACAAACTTCTTATCTCATCCACCCACCTAACTTTCTGCCGCCCCCTGCTACGCTTGCCTTCTCTTGAAAACCACTCCGTTAGCCTTAAGGGCAAGCGGTTATTTTGGCTTCGCATTACATGCCCTGCCAAAACCCATTTCTTCCTCTTGACTTCGACTAGCATGTCATTAACCCGCGTATGTTCCCTCACCCACTCCGCCCTCTTCCGATCTCTTAACGTTACACCTATCATTTTCCTTTCCATAGCTCGCTGCGTTGTTCTTAACTTAAGCTGAACCCTCTTTGTTAGCCTCCACGTTTCTGCCCCATAGGTGAGTACCGGTAGGATACAGCTGTTATATACTTTTCTCTTCAGGGATATTGGTAAGCTACTATTCATAAATATCGCCATGAGTGCAGATATTCTTTATCTAGTGATATATCTCTAATCGTTTCGAAGAAAATTCAGCAACTAGCGGGCAGTGTATAGTCTGCCTGTTAGTTCATTTCTTGGCCGATTGGTGTACACTGAGTTTTCTGAGGTGCACATTCGCCTCCTCTCGGAAAGAGGACGCCTGCTTCCTCCCAGTCACGGAAGCAGCGACGAGTTGCGAGTCACAAAAGCCCATAGCTCTGGTGCATAACCTGAAGCGTAGAAAGTAGAGACAACCTCCAAATACTTCCGCCCTCAAAGACAGTGCGCAGGTTATTTCTTTCCTTGCCGAAAGAGACGTCAGCTCGTATTTCACACTTCCGGCAGTTTAGACGCAAGAAGAAAGCTGCTATAAAGAAATAAACAGATAGACGAGTAGCAGTCAGTTTGACTTCTTGCTTGCAACCTGCAGTTCAGAAGGGGAGTGTTTATTTATTATTCAACTTGTATTTTATACTTGTCCGCATGGAAATGTCCACAAATAAATCTACCTCCCCTCGTATATTGCCGCCTAGGGGTAACAGCAGTACAGCGGTTAGGAAGGCACCGAACGGCTGCTAAAGTAAACCCTCTACTGGGCTGACTTTCGTCAACAAAGAACTGAACAACACAGAAGCTGCGACAGTAACAAGAGGATCAGAGGCGCTGTAGGACGTGCTGAATTTAAAGCAAACAAAGAACTTTCGAAGTGCTACACGCATAGACCAACATGATTGTTACAACAAAGGGAGTGTTCCTGGCACCTGGACTCACCTCTGGTTGAAAAGTACGCTTAGCGCCCATAGGAATATGCGGAAGCAAAAGTTTTCAGAACAGTTTTGCGATTTCACAGCGCACCTATGATATCGTCCTTTTGTGAGCAGCCAACCAGTTCATCCTAGAACAAATTCTGAAAGTATGAAGCGTCATTTGAAAGGCGATGCATCCTGAAAACACGGCGAAACGAGCCCACGAGTGTCGCCCGCCGCTGGCGGATACGAGGCGGTTGAGAGGCCCATAAAAACACATGTGAGCAAAACTTACCTTATTATATTTCTCGTTCGACAGAGCAGCGATGGAGGCGGTTGGTCGTTAACAAGTGGCGAGTGGATTGAAGAAGAGTGTGTCAAGGCACGCTTCGTCATTTCGATGCTATCTTTGTAAAACGCGGTGGTGCGGACCGTCATTTCGAAGCTGGCGCTTTGTTTTTCAGCCGCGCGATCTTAAGCATTCAGTTTTTTCGCGCATAGGGACAATTTTAATTGTGAATATCTTACAGAGATATAGTCTGAAGTACATTTTTCAATACTGACTTTTTCGATCTCAAAACCTACATCCCCCCTTAACAAATAGAGAAAATGAAAGCATCGGTTAAAACCTTGCTCACTGCTAGAACTTCGCTTCTCATGAAGAAAAAGTTTGTTTCATTTCCGAACAGTAAGTAGCTCCTAATTTTAGTGATAGAAATCTACCCCAGAGCTTGGGCGCTAGAGCGCGCTAGAGGGAAAGGGAGTGCGCTAGAGGTAAGCCCTGCTGAAAAAAGTTATATGATGCAATAATGTTATACAATTTATCATAAAAATATCATAGTGGAGTAAAACACGTTTTTGGGCAAGTTGGTAACATTCTTGATTCATCTTGCAGCGAAGAAGCACACACACACAAAGAAGGAACACGCAAAAAACACGGACGAACGCTGCATGTTGCTTCTCTGTTTGTGTGTGCTTCTTCGCTGCAAGATGAATCAAAAATATCATATACTTATCATACAAATCATAGAAAATTATCATTCAAATGTCATACATTTTGGTAAAATCATACAGTCATAATAGAGATGTCATAGAATATCATACGAATTGTATGATATATCATAGAGATTGTATGATATTCTATGATGAATGATCTATGAGGTTACTGCATCATAGAACTTTTTTTCAGCAGGGAGCTTACTCCTTTTTTACTACACTAATCTGTGTTTAGCGTATACTAAGTGCAAACAACAGGGGGGAGGGGGGGTTCTTTCTGCTATAAGACGACTAAGTTTATTTAACCCGCACGTCCGGGCGCAACTACGAATGCATGATTACAAAATGAAATTAAATTCCACGAGTCCGTAAAAAACAGTTTAGTTTCCCGAAGGCTAGCGAGAACTTCGCCACAGAAGACACTGCCGCTGTTGGAGGATTCTATATTGTCAACACCTCCAGTCATGCGCCGTTAGAGCAAGTCGCGGCTCCGACAAGTCTCTGTAATCTGAATGAACTTCATGGCAGGATATTTAGTGCTCTTCAATAATTTCTGACAAGGACACGGCCACTTCTTTGCAGGTCTTGCGCCGCGGTAGAGGATGATTTATATTTAGGATGTGTACTTATATACACATGCCCAACTAGACCAAAGGCATAATTTAATGCAGTTCTTTGATACCCCTCCCTGTACTGCTCGAAAGCTTTCTTTCAATTTTTTTTCTGCATGTTGGCTTCTTTCGTTTAGTTGAGTCTGTACATGTGCTTACAGCGTCAAATTAGAAGCGATGAAGACAGTTGGTGCCGGAACAACAAAACAAGATTTTTCTGAATACTAGCATGCTTAAATTTCACTTCGATAGTGCAAAGAACACCGTGTGGACTTGTTAATGGACCTCGCCTGCATTTCGTCTCCACGAGGTAACATTTCTCTATACTTGTGTTCGTGCAGCAGTTATCCTGTCTGGTTTCACTTAAACCTCACAGCACATCCTTGGTCAAACGTTTTTAGGATACAGGGTTTGTAGTTGAAGAAATATGAAGCTGCGGCACCCTTGAAGTGTAAAAACTTCGGAGTGCTGATGAGAAGTTGTACCACCCTCTAAGGAAATGCGAAATTCCGGTGTGCGGGAAGAGTTTAACGTTTAACTGCTCGGTGGGATTAGGGTCACAGCAGGAAATCAAGCCCTGTCGCCTGTTGCCGCACACTCTTAAACGCATTCAAAATTAGAAAGACAATTGTAAATAGCGTTACTATTGTGCGCGACTGTTTCTCCCTTGTGTGGAGCTTTGCATGTCTTGCGTATGTTGCGTTTAGCGACTTCCAACGTGCGCAATTGCTTCCTAAAGCGAACAAAGGTGAGAGGGAGAGATGCTTGGAAATTACAAGCTGCGATGTAATGCTTACTGGACCGCCGATGCACGAGAGCGATGTCCAGGCAAAAGTGTCATCAGATTACAAGTGATAATAGTTTCTTCTCTTCTTTGCGCACCTTCAACGCATAAACAATTCCGCGCCTGAGATTCCGCTATATTTTCGGAAAAACGGTGACTTCATCAACAAACCTAAAGCTTTTGAAAAGCAGAACGTTTAAGCTGTTCACAATCTTTGTGTCGACAAAGTTTGCTGTCAAGTGTCTGCCCTTGAGCCTGCACATAACCATTGTCACTCTGCTATCTTTTGCATTTGCAAGGAAACGTAGTAAAAACGACTCTTTCTTTTTCAGTTGCAGGAGCCCAGCAGCCGTAATTACCGGTGGCGTTCATTTTCGCTTTTAGGCGTAAGAGCTTGACATTGTTCCTTGAAAGGAGAATCGCTTCTGCCCTTTTCCCCGCCCCCGCTCGCCCCAATATAATTCAGCTCGTGAATCCTCCTAGACTCCTGCCACCACGAGGTCTCGCCAGCGGCCGCCACTGCACTGTGGGGAACCCGATAAAGCGCTTTCCCAATAAGCTGGCCTTAGGAGCTTCGCCAGGCTCCGCGTAGTTTCTGCGATTCTTCTTCGATGCAGTTCCTTTTTTGATGTACAAACTTATGGCAGCGCCAGTATTTCTGTATTTTGAACTCCTCAAGCTTCTTTTTCCCAGACGGTTTTCCGAAGAATGCAAAGCTTTGTGCTCTTGAGCACAAAGCTTTGCCATAAGCCGAAAGTTTTTTGTTTTGGTTTTTTGCCATGCTGCTTTAGAGTCTCCTTTTCCTTCCCGGAATTGGGCATTTTTGCGCCCCACGAATGAAACGCCAATAAAGCTGTATATCTGCTGTTATTATATGTGGTGACTTCAACTGTTATTGCTTTTGTGGGTGTTTAGCCATTCACTTTCTCTTTACAACGACCTTTTTTCAGCACCCTTTCAACAACAACGCACTCGCCTTGGATCAGTTTATGTTGCACGCCAGCCGTATACAATTGTTGTGCAGAGTCTCGTAAATCTGCCTTCCTTATGTCGTCCTGGCATGGAACGTATACAGTTCATAAACAAATCTTTCGCCCACTGGGCACGTCTTCCTGCCCTGTCATTCACGACAACGCTATGACGCCGAGCCCTCTAGAAATCCAGCCTGCCCCTATAGCATGTCTGCGCATTCAGTGCCGCAGCTCACATGCACAACTGATTAGTTTGAAACGAATTGTGACATATTTCGCACTATTCAAAACATGGTGAAGGCATCTTGCGCGTGTTATCTGCGGTGCTGCCAAGTAACTTGCTTCTTTAGGCTGCACTGATGGCTGCTTACATTTTGAAGTCTCTGTAGCAATACAGGTGACCAGAAATCGTGACAACCCACTTCAAATATCTTTGTTAAAAACCTAATAGGAGAAGACATTGATCAGAGTTATAAGGTAGACATACGTTTTGACCTCTCAGCAAAACTGGCAATTTCATTCGTGCCAGCACTTTACTGTTCCGATTTCAGAAGCACATGAAACCTCTTGTCGCCATAGTGTCTGCACAAACTATTTTAATTCTGAGTGGCTACCACCTATTGCTCGTATGAACCAAGAACTATGTGCCCTACTTGGGCTATATATATATATATATATATACATAGCCCTTGGGCTATATATATTTGAGAAAGACTGTACATCATTGCCCGAAATCGCAGTGCTCGGCTTGTTGCTTGCGATCTACGGTCGCTTGATGGCGTCATCCTATTTTTCTTGCCATCGCTGATATTTCCTGCTCCATCTACGAGTGCATATTGCCACACTGTTGGCTCTCTGCCGGCGCCACCTGGTGGCCGAACCTTGGCTCCAGGCGCGTGGCCGCGCGTGGCCGCGCGTAGTCTTCGTTCTGCATGAGCTCGGCGGTTCGGCGGGCTTCGTCCTAGGAAACGCTGTGACTTTTGGTGTGAAATTGTCGGTGACATTTGGTGGAGCCGTGCTGGGTACCATCCCATGTACGCTGACCCCGACGACAGCCGTGACGCTTCTCCCCGACCCGCGGACGCCACACCCGTCCACAAAACGAGCCGTCGCCTGCGAGGCCTGCAACCCGAGTTCGAGCCACTAACAAGGCCTGTCAGAGCGATGACGTCCACCACTGGCAGCCAGACAGGTCAGTACTCCGGCAGTGCCCCGCCGTGCGTCCTTCTCGCACCTCGGTCGCCACCATCCTTCCACGGCGACCGGTTTGAGGATGTAGAAGACTGGTTGGCCAATTTTGACCGTATGGCCGCATTTAACCAGTGGGACGACGAGCGGAAGCTGCTGAATGTATATTTCGCACTGCTCGACTCGGCGAAAACGTGGTTTGAGAACCACGAGGCGTCCTTTTCCAACTGGGCAGCTTTTCGCCGTGAGTTGCTCGCCACATTCAGCTCGAGCCAACGGAAGGAGAACGCTGAACTTGCCCTTCGCTCCAGGTCACAGCAGTCCAACGAGAGCGTGGCCATGTTTATAGAGGACATGACACGCCTCTTCAATCGGGCCGACCCTACCATGCCAGAAGCTACAAAGGTGCGGCACCTTATGCGTGGGGTGAAGGAGCAGCTGTTTGCTGGCCTCATGCGCGACCCTCCGCTAACCGTCGCCGCCTTCGCCAAGGAAGCTACCTCCATGGAGCGTTCGTTGCTGGAACGGAGTGCCCAATACGGCCGTCAGGCAAATGTAGCGGCCACTCAATACTTCGCGCCCTTGCCAGGCCCCGGGGATGAGGCGCTGCGAGAGATTGTACGGAGCATTGTCCGCGAAGAACTGCGACACCTCCGCATGGATGCTTCGTCGGCAAGCATACCTTCTGCAGGGGACGTCATCCGTGACGAAATTCAGCGCGTGGTGCAGCCACCACCAGCACCACTACCGGAGCCACACGTCATGTCCTACAGCGATGCCCTGCGCCGACCTGCTCCCATGCCGCAAGAGTTTCGCCCAGTTGCCGGACCTCGAACATCCCACCGTTACGTGCGCCCCATCGAGCAGCAGCAGAACCTGCGCCCTCCTGTCAGCAAAGCGCACGTGTGGCGCACGCCCAACGACCGCCCGCTCTGCTACCACTGCGGGGAGCCTGGCCATATTCTGCGGCATTGCCCGTACCGGCGTATGGGTTTGAGAGGCTTCCCGCCCGACGCGCCTCGACCTCGCTATGGTGAAAGACCGCAGGACATCGACGAGTACCTCGCCGCTCACGTGCTGCCCCCGGCCTCGCAGCAGCGCCAATCGCGATCGCCATCCCCGAGGCGCTTTGCTTCGCCCAGTCGGCCCTCAACATCTGGTCAATTCAGACGCACGTCTCCTCGCCGGGAAAACTGAAGACGGCGTCCTCCGGGGGTAGGGCCGCCGCTACTGTACAGAGTCAACAGCCTCCACCCGACGATTCGACGCCCCTGCCCGGGGGGTGGCGACCCGATCCGACGACCTCTCCGACGACCTCTCCGACGACCTCACCGACGACCTCACCGACGTGCTGCGAACGATTAGTTTCATCTGAAATTTTTGTAACCGCCGACAGTTATCAAGTGACCGCACTCGTCGATACCGGCGCTGATTTTTCTGTGATGAGCAGTCAACTCGCCACGACTCTCCGTAAGGTTCTGACGCCTTGGTGTGGACCCGTCATTCGCACCGCCAGTGGCCACGTAGTGACGCCGATCGGCGCCTGCACCTGCCGCATCCAGATCCGGGGTCTTACTTTCACTGGCTCCTTTGCCGTCTTACGTGACTGTTCTAAAGACCTCATTCTGGGCATGGATTTTCTTCAAGAGTATGGTGCGGTCATCGACCTTCGGGAACTCATGGTGTCTTTTTCCGCCCAGCGAGCCGTTGACACCCACAGCGAGCCCTGCCGAGTAATGTTGCGCCTATGTGACGACCATGTAACGATCCCTCCGCGAGCCAGCAAGTTCGTCACAGTCGAGTGTAATGGCAGCACCGGCACCCTTGGCATCGCTGAAGCGAACATGTCGCTGCTACTCGCTCGGCAAGTTTGTGTAGCTCGAGGCCTAGTAGATCTTACCAACGGTCGCACCGACATCTTAGTTACGAACTTTACCCGTGAACCGCAACATCTCACGAAAACAGCGGTCGTCGCTTATTTTGACGAGCTCGGAGAGTGTACCAGGCAGTGCTCTTTGTCCACGACGTCAGACCACGACGAGGCGACAGCTACAGCCATCCCGACCGACGTCAACCCGCACCTCTTGGCCAGTCAGAAACGCTGCGTAGAAAACCTCATCTCTTCCTTCCGCGATTGTTTTGCATCAACTTCCAAGGTGCGACAGACGCCGCTTACAAAGCACCGAATTGTCGTTTCTGACGACCAAAGACCAATATGTCAGCGCCCTTATCGGGTATCTTCAAAAGAACGTGAAGCCATCCGCCGCCAAGTTACACAAATGCTCCAGGACGACGTCATACAACCGTCCACGAGCCCCTGGGCATCACCTGTTGTCCTCGTCACGAAGAAAGATGGCACCCTCAGGTTCTGCGTGGATTACAGGCGCCTCAATAACGTCACGAAAAAGGATGTGTACCCTCTGCCACGCATTGATGACTCTCTAGACCGCCTGCGCCATGCCACCTATTTTTCGTCTCTTGACCTCCGCAGTGGGTATTGGCAAATAGAGGTCGACGAACGCGACCGAGAGAAGACCGCCTTTATTACCCCTGACGGTTTATACGAGTTTAAGGTGCTCCCTTTTGGCTTGTGCTCGGCCCCTGCCACATTCCAACGAATGATGGACACCGTGCTATCTGGACTGAAGTGGCAGTCGTGCCTCGTATATCTCGACGATGTCGTGATCTTCTCCGACACGTTCGATGAGCACCTGAAACGTTTGCGTGCTGTTTTCGAGGCCATACGTTCCGCTGGTCTCTCTCTCAAGCCAGAGAAATGTCACTTCGCGTTTCATCAGCTGAAGTTTCTTGGTCACATTGTCAGCGCTCGAGGCGTTAGTCCAGACCCCGAAAAGACGGCCGCCGTAGCTGCCTTCCCCAAGCCCACAGACAAACGGAGCCTGCGTCGTTTCTTGGGCCTCTGCGCGTACTATCGCCGGTTCGTTCATAATTTCTCCAAGCTAGCTGAGCCTCTGACCCGCCTGACGAAAGACGCTGAACCCTTCTTGTGGGGGCAGGACCAGGAAAGAGCCTTCACGGAACTCAAGTCCCGTCTCCAATGTACGCCTGCGCTTGGCCACTTCGACGAGGACGCCGACACGGAACTACATACTGATGCCAGTAACGTTGGTCTCGGTGCGATCCTTGTTCAGTGGCAGGATGGTCTAGAACGCGTGATTGCTTACGCCAGTCGCACTTTGTCTCGTTCCGAAGTCAACTATTCCACCACGGAGAAGGAATGTCTGGCTGTGCTGTGGGCCGTTACGAAATTTCGTCCGTACCTGTATGGCCGCCCATTTCGGGTTGTGAGCGATCATCATTCCCTGTGTTGGCTGGCGAATCTGAAAGATCCCTCGGGGCGGCTTGCTCGTTGGAGCCTTCGGCTTCAAGAATTTGATGTCACCATCGTGTACAAGTCCGGCCAGAAACACAGCGATGCTGACTGTCTACCCCGCGCTCCTATTCCCTGCCCCATGGGCGAGTCCGACGACGATTCCGCTTTTCTGGGTGCTGTCACCGCGTCCACCCTTGCCCGCCAACAGAGGGCCGACGCCGAACTGCTTCCTCTCATCGAGTATCTCGAAGGAACCGCTCCATCTCCTCCTCGAATCTTCAAGCGCGGACTGTCATCGTTTTGCTTGCGCGATGGTGTCCTCTATAAAAAGAATTATGGCTCAACGGACACTGCCTATCTGCTTGCCGTACCTACAGCGCTTCGTGACGAAGTTCTGCGTGCGTGCCACGACGACCTTCCTTCGGGCCACCTCGGATTTTCCCGCACGTTGGCGCGCATACGTCACAAGTACTACTGGCCCAGGCTTGCTGCGGTTGTCCACCGCTACGTCCGAACCTGCCGTGAGTGCCAGCGCCGGAAGACGCAGCCGACTAAACCAGCCGGGCTCCTGCAGCCGATCGATCCCCCACGCCTCCCATTTCAACAGGTCGGCATGGACTTACTCGGCCCATTTCCGGCGTCTTCCATGGGTAACCGGTATATTGCTGTTGCCACTGACTATCTTAGCCGCTACTGTGAGACCAAGGCCCTTCCCCGTGGTACCGCAGCCGACGTTGCACATTTCTTCATTCACAACATTGTACTTCGTCACGGAGCCCCTACAGTCGTATTAACTGACAGGGGCACCGCCTTCACGTCGGCACTTACGAGCGAGGTACTTCGACTCAGTGGCACCAGCCATCGAAGGACTACAGCTTACCATCCGCAAACGAACGGACTGACTGAGCGGCTTAACAAGACAATTGCCGACATGATTTCGATGTATGTGGACGATGACCATGGAAACTGGGACCGGATACTGCCTTACATCACGTTCGCTTACAACACTGCTCTACACGAAACGACACGCTTCACTCCGTTCCATTTGGTGCACGGTCGCGAAGCCTTGACCATGCTGGACGCCATGCTTCTTCCGGATCCTGCTCCTTCTTCTTTCGAAGCGAACCAATTTGCACGTGACGCCGAAGCCGCTCGCCATGTTGCTCGACAGCGAATCCGGCACCAACAGCAACGCGACGCCGAGCGTTACAACCTCCGCCGCAGGGAAGTGATTTACACACCCGGTGATCAAGTCTGGGTGTGGAGCCCGATCCGCTTGCGGGGGCGCTCTGAGAAGCTTCTTCGTCGTTACTTCGGTCCCTACCAGGTCTTACGCCGCCTCAGCGCGGTGACCTACGAGGTGCTCCCTCAAGGAACTGTCCGGTCCTCACGACAACCGACGCCCGAAGTAGTCCACGTGGCGCGACTGAAGCCGTATTACTCCCGTTAGCCCCTTTTCACGCAGACACTCGCGCTGTTCCCTTTCCGCCTTCCCTTAATTATTTTTTTTCCGCCCGCGCGGCATCGGGTCGATGCCTCTTGAAAGAGGGGGGGCAATGCCACACTGTTGGCTCTCTGCCGGCGCCACCTGGTGGCCGAACCTTGGCTCCAGGCGCGTGGCCGCGCGTGGCCGCGCGTAGTCTTCGTTCTGCATGAGCTCGGCGGTTCGGCGGGCTTCGTCCTAGGAAACGCTGTGACTTTTGGTGTGAAATTGTCGGTGACAATATTACACACAAACACAGTAACACATGCCATTGGCCTTTCTCGCAATGGGACTAATGATGTTTTCGATATTCAAACCGGGTGAGAAGTTCGGGGCACTGCGCATATGTGCCGCGATGGCTTCAGGGCAGAGATAGGCGGTATGTCGAGCATCGTCTGTTATGTGGACGGGCGAAAATCGTGACAGCTGCAAAGGCAACGTCACATCGAAGCTGTCCTGGTTTCCACGTGTTGTGGAAACCAGGCGGTGATAAGACGGCACGTGAACTATTAGAAGCCTTTCGCATCAGGAAGAGGGGGCATGACTGTGTGAGTGACACGTCTGTTAATCTTTTGCACGCAGAGTACAGGTATCTCGAGCAGGCATTGTGAACTGACGATGTGTTTCTTTACTGCGCATGTCTCCATTTATGTATATAATCTGCTCTCTTACCTGCGAATAAATCAGATGAAATTAGCGCCTGTCCTGTGTCTTTCCTCTCTTGTGTGCGTGTTGTTGTGCGATTGAATTCATTTCAAAATAAGTCCACGTGTTATCTTGTCGATATTCTGTCAAGGCGAGATGCGATGGTTGTACTGTATGTTTTGCAAGTTGATTTGTTGCGAGGTACGCCTGTTACGTGGACATTGCACTGCTTTCTTAAAGCGTTCCACAGGAGCCGTGCATATCGCAGTATGTGAATATGAAGTCTATATGGTATGCCTAATGCATGCAAGGTGATCCATATGCTTTCTGTATCTTTCTATAAAGGTTTCGTACAGATTTCTATGCGATTGGTTTGACGCCTTACAAAGTGCATATATATTTTGATTGTACCGTTTCTCTGTCCACGTATACCATATAAATTTCATATGATCCGTTTCGTTTACTTTGAGTCACACTGAAAACGTACAAGTTACGCGAACCGCTATGTGGTCGTGTCATAAGAGCGGCGCAAAATATGTGTCATATGCTCCGCATTCTTCACGCCGTCATCGCGTCTATAAAAAGCTCCTGGTGCCTCCAGGTTTCCTTTCCTACTTACTTCTGCTCGATTCTTCTCGAGATCAAGTATCTTTCATTCGTGCCTTAGTGAATGTGGATCGGCATAGAGCTTCAAAGTTCTTTCCTCTATGCCAAAGCGAACCTCGCAAGTGAACGATGCCTGGCAGGAGTGAAGAGAATTTTGCCACACCAATGCTAAACCGAGTACGAACAAAGCAAATTAGATGTCTCTTTTTCACGTCCTTTTTATTTTTTTTGACAATGATCGACCGGAAAGAATCCCAGGCGCGCAACCTAGCTCGCGTCCTGCACAAACGCCGCGCATTCAAGCTCCCGTCTTACTTTCGTATCCTGAAGCGCAGCGCGCTCCCCTTTAAAGTCCCGGTCTGCTCCCTCATCTGCGCGCGCTTCGTTCATTTCATCTTGAGGATATCATCTCGCGCAGCTTCTCTCTCGCCCTCATCCAGACTCCCTCCCTGCCCTCAGCGCGGCCGTCAGAGCGGCAGGAAACCCCAGAGTCGTGGCTCCGACAGCCGCCCCCGCTGCGGTGCGCGCGAGGAGCCTGGAAGAAGAAGCTGACGGCGTCAGTTCGCTATACGGCACCGATTCTAAGTTTAGGACGCGTCCCGGGAGCGCGCGTTTCCGAGTGTGTGGCCACAAAAAAAAAAAAAAAAAACAACCCTACAGCAAGGCAGCTCTCTTCCTGGTGCTGCTTCATAACACGGACCGACGGCTGTGCCGGAAGAACCCGTAGGATCACAATGAAGGCACCTAGCTTCAGTTTTTCGTTGTGACAATCCGATGTTACCTCACCGTGAGCGAGCTTGTGACAAGCCTGCCATCGCTGCTAAGCCCATCGCTCGCCGGGCGAGCAAGAACTCTGGAAAGCAGCAGCCGTGTTTACTTGCGATGCGGTATTCCAGTCTTCTTCGCCAGCTGTTGTGTTCGCGCTAGAAGAAGCTGATCCCGGCATGTAACGGTAGTTATCCAAGACTCCACAATTGCATACTTCCACTGGTACTAAGCTGCAACAAGGAATGGATATTTTTGGCTCTGCGGGGTCTATTACAATCTTAATTAGCAGAGCTAGCAAATGCTTCCTCGAGAGCTATTGCACAATGCATAGCCAATAGTCCAGGTCGATCAATATATTTACCTAGCTATCACCATCACTATACGCTTGAAGCGTACCAGCCACATCACAAAAATCTGCTAGTCAGCCTTCAAAAAACTACGCTTTCTTCGTTATAAATTAAATATAGAACCCTCGCTTTGAAAAAAATATGTGGGTAAATTAGAAATGCTCTAGAGAAAAGCCATTTTTTTATATGTAATGCATATCGCAGATTGGAGTTATCATTGTCTCTCGTGGCTGCAAAGAACATTTCGACGTTAGAAAGTTGAATAATGCTCGCCAGACTGCGGTTCCTGTTTCTTGTCTACAACCAACGACTAAGTATCTAGTTGGGATTGTTCATTCAGCCGTTTGTGCGTCGCCAAGCTCGGCACTCCCATGATTACAACCTGGAACGATAGTTTTGAAACGTCATTTTTTCCACGCACTATCTCCGAGTGAAACAGGTTTCCATTGGATACCAATTTCAGTGACGATGTAACCATATTTGGAGAACGTGTGCGAAAAGCCGTGTGTTAAATTGTCTTCTTTGCTGTTTGCTGACTTCTATATTTTTTTATTGCTACATCTTTTCTCTCGGTAAGGATAAGCTTTTCACGCCCTGTGAACACCGCTGGAACATTACGCTTGCATAAAATCTTTTCCTGTTCTTGCACACATGCTGAAAAACGTTTGAGGCACTGTGCACACCAAAGCAACATCGCATATGCCTGCAATCTTCTCTTGCTGTTTGCGCGTGACACCCGTTTGAGGCGCTATGAACACCGCGTCAACATTATATTTGCTTGCAAACTTTTCCTGCTCCAGTGGAGCAGCGATGGCTTTGAGGTGGAGAATACACCTCGCGTGCAAGAGGACCGGGGTCCGAATCCCGGTGCCACGCAATTCTCCACAACATTTAAAAAGCAAATCTTCGCGTGTCGATGGAATTGCATAATCCAGGTCTGGGGTGCGGCCTGATCACGGTGACCAAAACCGACAACGCGCTCCCTCACCAGAACAGGATTTGGCCACCCTGGTGTAGTAATTAGCCGGAGCCTTCTATGAACGAGGCAATTAACCCTCGGCCATCTGTCCCCATTGGCTGCGGAGCAACTGACCACGGCGGCGGTCAGACCTGTGACGCAGCGGAGGGTGCTAAGAATCTCTGGCTCCGGACAGGCCGCCATTGTAAACTGAACCCGGCAGCGTTTAACGCTTGAACATTGTATGTTATTAGCGCTGTTAGAGAAAGTAGCGGGCGTTAAATGGAATCTCATAGGGATTAGTGAGGTTGGGGAACAGACGAAGTGCATACAGGGCTAAAGGGCGGGCACATAATATTCTATCGTGGATTAGCGGTCGTACGAGAACTAGGTGTGGGATCCCTCATCAGTCAGCCTACAGAAACGCTCCACACGAGTCGCTCGTATGCAATTATAGGACTATGAAGTCCATATTATTTGGAAAAATATATGAACGTCCATACTTTGTTAAAAAGAAAACATCCGCGTGCCGATGAAATTCCATAATCCACGCCTGGGGTTCGGCCTGATCTCGGACTGTACATGAACTGTATGGAGTCCATAAACTTTTCATATTCTAAAGTCGGTACCGAGTCGATCCACTCCATACTAACTCCATATATCCAATACGGAAATATATCGAATTACGTAACTCGCCTTATGGAAGTTTCCAGTACGGCAGGATATAGTTGCCAACATAGAGGAATTCTACAGTGTTACATTTTTATTTTTAGGTCGAAAGAATGAGCAGTTGAGTAAGGTTCGAATTAATGACGACATTGTGACCGACTGCAGAGTGTTTGCAGAAGGTTTTAACTCTTACCTTCAAAGCGTATTTCTGACGGAGAGGGCAACCACAGCTATAAAATTCGAGGTGAAGATCTTGGTAACGTACCGGCTATTTCTGTGAATGGTGTTCTGTCGATGCTGCGTAAACTTGATAAGAAATGTTCTGGTCCAGATGGCCTTGCAAATGCTTTTCTTAAACGTTTTGCAACACAATTATCCGAGTTTTTAACAGAGATATTTCGTCTCTTTAATTTCTGGTGATGTGCCGGAGGACTCCAAAATGGCCCGCGTTGTACCAATCCATAAAAAAGGAGATAAGTTAAGTATTTCTAACTACAGACCAATTTCAATTACTTCTTCTTCTTGTAAGTTAATAGAAAACATAGTCTCTGGGTACCTTAATTCGTTTCTAGCTGAAAATATCATTTTATCCCCTTTGCAACACGGCTTCAGAAAGGGAATGTCCACCGTGACGCAGTTGGTTTCTACGGTTAATGAATTCCAAGTTGTTCTTGATAAATCCGGGCAGGTTGATGACCTTTTTTTAGACTTCCGCAAAGCTTTTGACACTGTTTCTCATGGCAAGCTCATTTCTAAAATAGATAGTATTGGCGTCCCTACTTATCTTGTCAACTGGATTCATGCTTATCTTAAACATAGGAAACAATACGTAGACGTTAATGGCTGCAGATCTAACGATCTTCCAATTACTTCACGTGTACCTCAAGGCAGCGTCTTAGGGCCACTGCTTTTCCTAATCTATACAAATGATCTGTCTGCTTCCATCCCCGGAAATGTCTCTTTAAAGCTTTTTGCAGATGATTGCATACTTTTTAAGACCATAAATAACCAGAACGATCACTACATCTTGCAAAATGCGCTTCTAGCTGTTCATCAGTGGTGCGTACAATGGGATATGCAACTAAACCTAGATAAAACTGTTCTCTTACGCATTTCGCGCAAAAAGCATTTTAGTTCTTTCTCTTACACCCTGCAAAATCACGTAATCCACGAGGTTACACAATATAAATATTTAGGGGTAACGTTAACTCATAACTTAACATGGACTTCACACATTGCAGACATTTGTTCCTCGTCCTTCTATGCTTTGCTACTTAAGGCGGAAGCTTAAAGATGCCCAAGTAAAGTTAAACTCCTTGCATACTCAACCTTGATTAGGTCCAAATTAGAGTATGCTTCGGTATTATGGGATCCATTCATAAAGAAAGACATATACAAGATAGAGATGGTGCAAAAGAAAGCGGTTAGGTTTATTTATAACAAATACAGGAGGTTAGACTCACCTACAACACTAATGAAAACCAACCATATTCCATTACTTGAAGTACGCTGAAAAATTTCCCGTCTGTTGTTTATGCATAACCTTTTAACACATAAACTAAACATACGCCGCCCTGTAATTCTCAAACAATTGTCGCGCCGAACACACCATTCACGAATTCATTTGCTGGAACCCATTTTTGCAAAGACTAACTCATTCAAGCACAGTTTTTTTCCACGGACTGTTTCCGACTGGAACTCTCTTCCCGAGGCCATTTTCCAGTCCTCAAATTTTAGTAAAGGTCTCGAGAAGCATTTTCTCGAGCGAATGAGCGTTGTATTTCGTTATTCTGCTCATTGTTTGTAACCCCATGTATTTTCTTAGTATTTGTCATTTTCAATGCCTTGTATAGCCCCTCCTGCATGGGCCAATCTATTGGCCTGCAGTATTATGAAATAAAATAAATAAAATAAAGGGTGCCAGGTATCGTACTAGGCTTGAAAAGAGGTACAATGTGAAGGTGGTACAGGCCTATGCACTTGCATCTAGCTATGATGACCAGCTTATAGAAAATCTCTGAGGACGTGGAATCGGGAATGAGCAAAGCAAAAAAATAGTGCACTGTAACTGATGGGCGGCTTGAATCCCAACGTAGGGAAGAAGCAGGGCGGATGCCAGGCAGCAGACGTGGCAGTAATTGAATTACTGTAATTTGATTACTTTAGCTGAACTTTGTAATGTATTGAATTCATTTCCTGGGTATGGTAATTTTGTAATGTAATTAATTACTTTTCGAAAGAAATTTCACAGCAGAAGCAATGATGCTAATTATTTTCATTAAAATGCACTACTCTTTGTGTCGGAAGCGCACTGGTCGCTTGTGCGCCAGGTTGGGCGCCTCGAAAGCAGGAACTAAGCGCGATAAGAAGTGCATAGAACTGTGCCTCTGAGATCGCCGATGTCATCTGCAGTCGGTTCGCTGACCGCGGGTACATTATAGATGAGCGGGAATTGCTAGGATTCACGCCGGTAGCGTGATCGGGGTCAGAGCAGGAAAGGGAGGCCAGGGACGCGGTTACGTCGAGGAAGACAGGAAAGGACTTTATACGGGGTATATGCATCTTGTCAGAACGGAGACATGCCGGTCGGAGACTGAGAAGACAGCCTGCCTCCATTATCGAGTCTGGTCACGCACGCTGCTAACACAGCGCATGCTGTCCGGTGACCGCGGCGTCTGCCTCGCAGCTCGGTCCCCACCCTCTGTCAGCACTGGCGCGCAGCAGGAACCAGGGCCCCAGCTAGAGTCCATATCCTCCAGGCAGCAGGTTCTTAAGACGCTCGCTTTGATGCCGGCCGCCAGCTGCATCATCCTAGCCCGCGCAACTCCAGTTAGTGGCACTTTCGATCCTTCCCTCCCGCTCGCCGCTCCTTTACTCCCGTACTCGCAGTCCCGTAGGTGAATGGGGGTGTTCTCGAAACAGCGACGCAAACATGTGGGTTGCAGAGGCCACGTTTGCCGCTGCCGCTATTTCATTGAGACACTCGGGCCAAGGAGTCCGACGTGCAGTGCGTTCGGAAGGTTCGGGACGGGCAGTATCGCCACGTTGCCGTTGAGGGTAAAAAAAAGGCGGCGAGGAGGCAGCATACTGCTCCATGAACGATGGTGCCACGCAGTCTTGCCAGATGGAAGGCTGTGAATGGAAGCAGCAAGATGGAAGGCTGTGCTTGGGGCGCCGAACGGGCAGGTGGCCCACGTCGCAGTTCAAAATTTATCAGCAGCTCGCCTAGGCCCTGCCGAGGTTACTTCATCGGGACAATGGTGCATGGTTACCCTCGTCACCACAAGGAAAGGGGGGGGGGGGGGGGGGGGGGGGCGGGGGGACTGGCGGAAATGCGCATGACGCGAACATTACCGAGCGCAGGCTGCCGAGGTCGATTCTTGAGACCACCGAGGCAAAAATAGCTTGCTTTAGAGACTTGTAACGGCGGAGACAGATCCGGGCAGCAAGATGTTGTGTTCATCGCTCATTTCCTTCTTGAGCGCGGTAGAAATGTGGACTGTTTAGCCGTCCTTCTGTTTTAACGCGGGAGCGTTAAATATACTGTTCTACAGGAAATCCTGTGTCGGGGTTGTGGGCGTCCGCGTTGTGAGCAGAAAAGCTCGGGACATGGCTATCGTAGGTGGCGTCGTCACAACCTGCCCATCGGATAGTTAGCAAACTGGCCACTATGGCAGACGGCAGTTAAATTAATGACTGGCCGCTCGGGAAGAGCAAACTCGGCCGCACAAGCCCCTCCGGCGGCAGCACCTGCTATCGCGGGGCAGTGGCGCATCGCTTAACCGCTGCACCACTGCGCCAGGACGGGTATGAGAACTCCCTTGGATCTGTGACTGTAGAAATCGAATGGCCTTCTGCATATACGGGAATAAACACGTTATGCTATCGGGTCATACTCTTAAGGCGGAGGTTAAGTATCTTGTTGTCTTTTATTGGTTTTGTTGGCGCTGCCTTATTTTTGGATTGGTCCCCACTGGAGCAACGGCGGATGGTATGACCAAAGATTGCGCCCAGAGTGTTTGTTTTTGTGCTTTGTTTACTTTCGTTTTTAGTATGCATGAAAAGCAAAAAGTAATTTAAGCGCAATTGCATTACTTTTTGGAAGTAATTGTAAACGTAATTTGATTACATCCGCATATGTTTTGGGGAAGTCAATTAGTAATGTAATTTAAATCTTTTTCAAAAGTACTTATGCCATGTATCTAGGGACTACGCGACAATGGCATAGGCTCTAAGAATAGCAGCAGAGAGTTATTAGTATAGCTCGCAGAGAAAGAAATAATTAAAGAATCATCAATACCTTCTTCTTCCACAAAAGACAAAACAGAGAATGGACGCGGAATAACCCCAATATTGAGACTAAAAAAAAGAAACAGACTGCATAATATATGCCCTCATCCGACATCGTGCAGGAAGTGGAGGTCTTCGGAGACGTGAGTTTTAGCGATAAACGGATGGTAAGGTCTCGAATTAGCCTATAATTGAAGAGGGAGCCGAAGAAACTAGTGAAGTTTGGTTTATTGGTTTATTGGGGTTTAACGTCCCGAAGCAACTAAGGATATGAGGGACGCCGTAGTGAAGGGCTCCGGAAATTTCGACCACCTGGGGTTCTTTCACGTGCACTGACATCGCACAGCACACGGGCCTCAAGAATTTTGCCTCCATCGAAATTCGGCCGCCGCGGCCGGGATCGAACCCGCGTCTTTCGAGTCCATAGAGTTTCTTACTATTACCTAGAGGGAAAGCTGGCAGCCCGTCTACGGGAGTTTGCATGGCGACCCCTCGAGACCACTTCAGCCACCATGGGCGCTCAAAGCATCATGGGGCGGTGAGCTACTTGTTGCGGAACTGCAACTTTTTGCCAAAAAATAATAGAAAAATAAAGCTGTTTGATAACTACAAACGTCCTAACATTCAATATCTTGTCTAATGATTGCAACAAACGAGCAGAAAAGGATTTAAGTGCAAAGTTTGCCCAAAATAAGAGACGACTCGCTCTCCTATTGGCCAAGTAGAGAACACTATAAAAGCTAATATTGCGTAATTAACAGTAGCACTTTTAAAAGTTAATATGTTTTCAAAAAAAAGTGTTGTTGCTTAGATACTTTAAGAGGTTTTTTAATGGCATTTCGGAAGAGTAAAACCTTTTATTGGCGTCGTGTGTCGTCGTGTTTTCACTACTATGGCTTTTGCACACTGCGTTCGCGCGAAAGTCGTCTGCGCACACACGAACAGCGTTTTTGGAATGAAACATCTTAGTAATGACACTCCGTGTTCCTGAAAAGCTACAACTGTTCCGCAACAAGTAGCTCACCGCCCCATGATGCTTTGAGCGTCCATGGTGGCTGAAGTGCAGCGCCGCCAGCTTTCCCTCTAGGTAATAGTAAGATACTCTATGTTCGGGTCAGCAGCCGAGCGCCGTAACCACTGAGCCACCGCGGCGGGGCAGAAACCAGTGAAGTGGAAGTACATTAACGAGTTAGCGGTTAGAAGGAAAGTACAGGAACTCAGGACATCGTTGCAGCACAGATACTAAGCTATTACTGAGGACGACGACCTTAATGTTTAAGCAGAAAACGATAATCTCACAGCTATCGCCACGAAATGCGCAGTAGACGTAGGCGGCAGATTGGTTGAACAGGATACCGGCAAGCTATCTCAGGAGACGAAAAATGTGATTAAGAAACGCCAAAGCATGAAGGCAACTCACAGACAGAATAGAATTAGCAGAGCTATAAAATTTAACTGCAAGGCAGCCGGTTTAAGGAAGTTTATTATGTCGCGAAACAAGCATGCTCTAAAGAACAAAAGTAGCCTAAAAGAGGTGAAGAGGAAACCAGCCGTAGGCAAAAACGAATGTATTCGATAAGAGACAAAGAGGGCGTTGCCATTAGCAATATGGATAAAATAAAGTAGCTGAAGCGTTCTACAGAGATACAGACAGAGAGAGAGAGACTAATAAAAACCAGAGTAGTTAGCCCGCGTTTATAAGTTGCTGGCTTGCTAGTGTGCGTGGGGAAGGGAATTTGGGAAATAAAAAGACGGCAGGAGAGTGGTGCGCAAATGGTAAAATAAATGAAATGAAAATGGGAGGAGATAAAATTCGGCCATTAATTGCGCACTGAAGAGAAGAATCCCTGAAGAGAAAAGTATACAACAGCTGTATCCTACCGGTACTCACCTACGAGGCAGAAACGTGGAGGCTAACAAAGAGGGTTCAGCTTAATAACAACGCAGCGAGCTATGGAAAGGAAAATGATAGGTGTAACGTTAAGAGATCGCAAGAGGGCGGATTGGGTGAGGGAACAAACGCGAGTTAATGACATCTTAGTTGAAATCAAGAGGAAGAAATCGGCTTGGGCAGGGCATGTAATGCGAAGGCAAGATAACCGCTGGTCCTTAAGGGTAACTGAGTGGATTCCAAGAGAAAGCAAACGTAGCAGGGGACGGCAGAAAGTTAGGTGGGCGGATGAGATTTAGAAGTTTGTGGGGATACAGTGGAGGCAACTGACAAAGGACAGGGTTAATTGGAGAGACATGGGAGAGGCTTTTGCCCTGCAGTGGGTGTAGTCAGGCTGATGATGATGATGATGAACTGCGCACTAAGGTGCATCGGCGAGTAGTGTTGTAACGTATGAAATGAAGTGCCTAATGCAACAAATGGGCTAACAAAGTTCACTGCAAGAGTGCACGCGGGTAACATGAAAGTGAAATTAGAGCTTGTGAAGATTTGCAGTGACATATAAGTATGAAAATAAAAAGTCCATTGCCTGTCTCTGTTGCTTAAGGCAAGCTTAGGGACCTAAAGCACTGTTCATTGTTAGAGGCACTGGGTGGAGCTTCTCCATAAAATGCTCATAGTACTGACGCTCGTCAGCATGCGAAGGGCACTCAAGCAGGATATGTTCCACAGTTTCGATCTAGCCGCAGGTGTCACATAGCGGACCGCTCATCTGACCGAAACGGTATCGCAAGCCATTTGCAAAAGCAGTGATTAGGTGCAGTCGGTGATAAAGTGTTTCCAGATGACAAGGACTTCTGGGTGCGAGTCTTCATCTGAAATGTGGGTCGACTGAGTAAAGTAATTGGTAGTGATGCGTCGGCAAGCTCCAGAGCCGACACATTTCTTCAGAAGGGAATCTTTTAGCCATTTGGGACGCATCAGATTTCGTGAAGAAAGTCCAAAATGTATCTCCTAGGTTGGTGACCTTTACGGGCCGCTTCGTCTGCTTTTACATTGGCCAGGATGCCACACTGTGCTGGTATCGACTGAAATGTTAAGCAGTGGCCTGCGGCAATAGCCGAAAGATGCAGATACCCGATTTCAAGCGTGATGGGCTGACGATTGGCTTTCTTCAGCAGGTTGGACCGGATCTGCAGAAATGCTCTGTAGTCGCTCAAAATAACCGATCATCCGGTGGTTCTGACTACGATATAGGAAACAGCTTCCTTAATGTCGTGAAGCTCAGCTGTAGTACAGGATGTCGTCCGCTGCTGCCGGTAATAAAAGACATGGCTTGTTAAAGGGCCACTGCCCACGGTCCGGACATTTTTGAAAAAGAAGCCCACTGCATAGATGAGGCATCGAAGATAACCTCTGCAAAATACTAGAGCCATGCGCGCCCCGAAAAGCTGCGAAAATTCAAATCAAAGCCCGCTCGTTCTTTCCTTCAACAAAAACGGCCCGCCCCACTACTCTGAACCCCGTTGACGTCATGGGGGGTTACTTTCGCGAAAGGCACTCCATTGGTGCATCGTTCTGACTGACAGGAGAAGGTTGGGCGTAGCCTTGGCGCCGCGTCGCCTGCACAACGCTTTCCGCGCGCCTTCTGTTCTGGCTCATGCCTACAAACCCGCATGAAGGAACAAACAAAAAAAAAACTGCGGAGGGAGCATGCGGCGACAGCCTTGAACCCTAGCCATAAAAGTAAAAAAATAGTAAAACTGAGGGAGTTGGTTCGCCCCCCGCAGTGATCACATCACGAGACGCTCTGCGTGCGCGCTCCCTTCTCAGTTTTTTTCTTCTATGCAAGCCCCCCAAAACAAGGTTTTAATTAGTAGTGCAGCAGAGCCTTTCCCTCGCTCGCCCACTTGACCGCTCCGCACAGACACCGCTTGTCCTTCATACATCTTGCGTACGCCTTGACTCCATGAACGACATGGGCTTCGGAGAGGAGAAAAGACACAAACACACAGAACACAAACACACATGAAGAAAAGCAAACGGGCGGTTGCCGGGCCCGCACTTCCCCATGTGTTTCGAACAGAACCGACTTCCGCCCCTCCGCTCGTGAAGCGGAGGGGAGGCCTAAAAAAAATTGAAAAGGTGGCTCGCTAACTGGGAATGACAAACAGATGTATGAAAGGATGCGCTCGCTAACAAGTCTAGGTGGTCGAGCCGATTGCGCCTCTCGATCGTTCAGTGTGCGCGCCCGCAGCGCCCCCCCTCCCCTCGAACAGACCCAGCAGCAAAAACCAAGAAAAGAATTCTATTGAAGGCGGGGCCGTGACGTACCGTGTGACGCACTCCACAGACGCCACGCCTCCGGCTTACGTCGGAGAAGGAAGGGGTGATTTTGCCTTGCCGAGTCTACTCGGCGAGGAGCGGGAGAGAAGAATTTCGAGGAGGGAATGGAAGGAGAGGAGGCTCGCTCAAAGAGAGGTAGAGAGTGTCTGCTGCCCGGGGGTGGGCAGGGGCCCTTTAAGGGCACATAAAGACCACAGGAAGAAGTTTCTTAAGTAGTTGAACCAGCGTGAAGATCTGGGTATGTTGCGTATATTCCTTGGTTAAGTTTGCGAGAGTAGCTTGTAGAAGCTCTGCCTGCGGCATGCTGTTCTTTGCATTCACACCTGGAACAATCTTCTTCACTTTTAGACGAGAGGGTGTCAGGGGGAAAGGTCAGAGGTAGTAGTTTCTTTAGGGAGGGACAGGAGCTGCACAGCTTGGCCAAAGCTAGAGTTAAAGTGAGTTAGGTGGACCCGGTGCAGGAAGTGTTTCCTCCCTTGGAGGACATGGCAAAAATGGGTGCGCATAGTTTCCTGGGCAGCAATCACATCTAGCGAAAGACAGCCTGCTTCCGCTACTGTTCCTGGTGCAGAGGAAACCTTTGGGAGGCCAAGGCATATCCGCAGGGAGTTGTTTCGCGCGGCCTCGAGAATCTTCTTGCCAGTTGGAGATAACATTTAAAGCACCGGTACACAGTAGCGCAAGGTTCCATCAACGTAGGCTTTCTCAAGCAGAACCATTAATCTGCAGTTTCTGCCCCACAGTGTTCCGGCCATGAACCTCAAAACTTGCGATCGTGCATTGATCTTCTCGCGGAGTGTTTTTATCTGAAGTGACCACGAGAGACTGCTGTCTATCACAACACCTAGGAAACGCTGAGATCGTGCCTAAGGAAGTGACCGTCCACCTAGGAAGATCGATATCGAGTCATCATTTTTCTAAAAGAGACCAGGAGATCTCTTTTAGTTATAGGACACAACCGTGAAAGATGCCTCGTCCATGTCCTCTGCATGCTCACCAAGGGCACGTCGCTGTCTTGTTCGCCGCATGGTCTCTTTTTCGTAGAGCCCTGGTCTGTAGCCGCGACTACAGGAGCCGCTGGACTCGCCGTTTTCGCTGCTGCCATCAGTGCAGCATGGAGTTCAGGTGGCGTTGATGCTCCGTGTAGGTGTGGATACGGCGCAGTGCGGTAGCTTGACGTGCTTCTGCCGCCGGCCAGGGAGCCCCAGGTAGTCGCACGCCGAGGACACAAACTTAAAAAGGACTGATTACTATCGGGGTATGAAAAAATTGATAGGGGCTTAACGTAGTTAAACTGAATATACCTGCGAAAGCACGTGTTCATACTTCAATTGGAGGGGGGCATTGAAACTGCGCCTTACGGGTGTGGCATGATATCATTAGTGGGTTAACGCCCATGTATGCTTAATTGGTAATACCTACTTAAGATTCACAGATGGCGGCGAGTCCTCATATATCGCTACCAGCGCAGTGGCGCAGCGGTTAAGCGATGTGCCACTGCACTGGCAGGTGGCTGTTTCTATCCCAGGCACCCGTCAGGATTTTGCGACCCATGTTGCTCTTCCCGAGCAACCTCTCGCGCAGATGGCACGACGCTCGTCCTAACTTACTCGAGCTTACTGAGGCGCCATCTGTTGGAGCGCAGCTGAAGTGGTTGCTGGGCAACGGCGACTCGAGGTCATTTGGGAGCCGCACCACCACGAGCATACGCGACGAGCCGAGCTGGGCTCCAGTAGTGCTGCTTTCGCAACAAAAACAAAAATGAGGGACCGCCCCTAATCATCGTCTTCTTCCACCTTCTAAGAGTTCTACGCAAATCTATACAGTATCCGATAATCCGGACGTTAATGAGAGAGGTACTGAAGCAAAGCACTGGGACATCCCGTCAGTAACGAAAAAGGAAGTAAAGAACAGCAATGAAAAGGGGGAAAGCAGCTGCTGAGGATCAGGTAAGAGCATATCTAGCCATCCTGTATACGCAATGCCTTATGACCTCGAGCTTACCAGAAGCTTAGAAGAACGCTCACATAATCTTTATCTTTTGCGCAATAATCACTTCAACTTAAGCACAAGCCTCTATTTGCAACAGCGTTCGTGTCGCCCTGTAAGAAGCTCCCACAGTTACCAGGTTACACCCATGATGGCCCGTATTAACTGTTTTAAATACTCCTTTTTCCCCAGAACAATAACAGAATGGAATTCCCTGCCTCAGGCCCTTCTGCAAATAGACAATCTCCCCAAATTTAAAAATTGCTTGTACCGCCACTTACCTGAATAGACATCCCTGTAATTTTGTTTTTCTTTTCATACGTTTTGTTTCCCTACTGCTATTTTATGGTTGTAAGCCAAAATATTTACCCACTAGCGTTTGCACTTTAGGCCTGTATCTGCAGTGCAGGACAGCTGTGTTGCGACGATTGTCGTTTTCAATTTGACTGTTTTGAATTGTGCACTGTTCATACTTGTGGCTGTGTGACTTAAGTTACATATGTATCTGTTTCCACCCTGTAACGGCCTACGGCTGACAGTATCAATAAATAAATAAATCCATAAGAACGAAGACGCCAAGGGCTTGAAAAACTACAGACCGATAAGCTTAATCTCCGTTGCCCATCAAGTATTTACCAAGATCGAATTTACTAACGGAGAATAGAATCAGGACAACCTTAGACTTCAACCAATTGATCAGGCAAGATTTCGTAAAGGATACTCGACATTAGGCCATATTCCCAGTATCTGATAGAGAAATGAGCAAATATACCCACCTGATAAATATGGCCTGTATAGATACGAGACAGCATTTCACTCAGTGGAAACTTCAGCAGTCATGCTGTTATCGCGGAATCAGGGTGCAGAAGAGGCTTACGTAAAAACGTTGGAAGATGTCTATAGCGCATACACATCCACCATAGTCGTACATAAAGTGAGCCATAAAATTCCAGTAAAAAAATCTGTCAGGTAGGGAGACACGGTCTCGCCGATGCTATTCACCGCCTGTTTGCAGGAGCTATCCAGAGGCTTGGAGTGGGAACAGTTGGGGAGAGGAGTTAATGAAGAATAGCTTAATAATCTGCGATTCACTGACGTCATTGCCTTCCTAAGTCACTCAGCACATAAAATGCGCAACATAACCGAGGAGTTGGACAGGCAGAGCGGTAGTGTGGGCCAAAAAATTAGGATGCAGAAAAGCAAAGTAATGTTGAACTGTCTGGGAGGGGAACTGCAGTTTACAAGTGGCAGCGAAGCGATGGAAGAAAACGTCTACTTAGGGCAGGTAGTGACCGCAGACCCGAATCACGAGACCAAAATAACTAGAATAACAATGTAGTGATGCGCTTTTGGCAGGTTATCTCAAATCACGAGTGGCAGTTTAACAATAACAGTCGAGGGAAAAGTATAAAAAGTGTATCTACCAGTATTCACTTATGGGGCAGAAACATGGAGGCTAACAAACAGGATTCAACTTTAGTTACGGAGATCGCAGCGAGCTATAGAAAGAAGCATGATAGCTGCAACGTTAAGAGACAGGAAATGGGCGGAGTGTGCCAGGTATAAAACACGGACTAATGACATCCTATTCGAAATCAAGATGAAGAAATGGGCTTGGGCAGGGCAGCGCACGCGAGATACCCGATGGTCCTTAAAGGCCTACTTGACCGAAATTTTTCAAACCGTAAAAAGGTTGTTTTTTCATAGTACACCCCCGCATTATGCTACCCACAAAACATTACGCTCCAGTTTCAAGCAGTTACGGTGAAAAAGGCACGCAAAAATCGGAGTTTTCAATACCGAAACTGGAAAAACGGGCGCCATTGCCGCCCGCCGGAAGTGACGCATGTTTGAGACAGGAGTCCGGACAGGTTCGGAGCGTCTGCTCGTTGCGGCTCGAGCAAAGCGCTGGTAGCGGTAGCGCGTGCAGCACTTTGTGCGATAAATACTGGTTATATGTGAAAACACACATCTTGAAACGGATGAAACGCACTAGGAAAAGTTTTAAACGTGTTTTATTTGCTGTAGTAGACTAGAAAAGTCCTGGCTCAACCTCAGGGAAGATGATCGCGCCGCAATGCTTGTGAGCGCTGTTTGCCTGGCAGTATTCGATTACAGCTTGTGCAAAGTTCGGATATAGACCAGATTTTTTAGCCTCTCCTGGGCGCGGCCATTTTGCACCGACTGGCGCGCCGCGGTGCGGGCGTTTCTTTGGGGACTGCGGGGCTGCGGCAGTTCCGCGGCCGCGCCTGCATATAGCCGCGCTTCGGGCGCTAAAAAAACATTGTCGAGCATACTTCCGCTGCGTGGCTGTGTTGCAGGAAGTATTTACGTTATCAAAGCGATAACATTGACGCGTTTTAATGACATTTAGTTTGACATTCAGGTTAATTGTGCCGGCGCTTAGAACGCGCTCGTGCTTATATCGAATTCCGTCTTGATGCTCCACCGCAAAGAAACTTTTTATTCAATATCAAGAATTAGGTGTGCGGCTAGTATGCAGTTCCAATTCCCATGCACTCTTATTCCTTCCTGCCGGCCATAAAGCCCCCCCCCCCCCCCTTCCACAAACGGCTTTCTTGTCGCCGCGCCAGTTTATCAACAAATTACCGCTGTGAGCTCAACTGAGTCGCAGCGCCAACAGAAAACAAATTTTGTCATGGTTTATGCAACCTTGTGCATAAAAACGTACTTTCGCTTAATTTATAAAAGCTTGAATAGATATGAGCAGCTAATCCAGCTTTCACTAATTCTGAGGTCCGAAGTAGCGTTATGTTATTCAGGAGCTCTCGCCGCGTGTGAGAGCGTTGCGTAGGCGTTTGGCTAAGTGTGGAAAATGTAATGAAATCGCGCATATTTTCCTATGAATAATGTAGATACCGCACCGCTGCGGTGGCTCAGTGGTTACGGCTCTCTGCTCTGGCCTAAAAGACGCGGGTTCGATCCCGGCCGCGGCGGCCGAATTTCGAAGGAGGCGAAATTCTAGAGGCCCGTGTACTGTGCGATGTCAGTGCACGTTAAAGAAGCCCAGGTGGTCGAAATTTCCGGAGCCCTTCACTACGGCGTCCCTCATAGCCTGAGTCGCTTTGGAACGTAAAACCTTAATAAACCAAACCAAGCTAAGGTAGATACCAACAGCAGAAAGATACTATAGATAAACCTTTACCCCCCAGATACCTCTGACATATGTGCGGAAAAAGCAGCTGGATTCGGTAGCGGTCGTGCTTACAATCCTGTGCATGAAATGTGTTTAATGGGAACAAGAGCAAGCTCAGCGCAAGGATGCCGAACACGTACTAGTGATCGAAAACACGCGCTCCGTCGGGACAACCTTCAGTCTGCAGCTCGCCTATCCAGTTACTATTCCACTGAGTCAAATCAATAGATCTATATTCTGATGCATAAAATTATCATAGATGATATCGGACGTAAAAGGCGACAACAAACGACACGACAGCGCAGAAATCTGCTTCGAAGTGCCGGTTTCCAGTCCGTACACTACCTGGTCGACTACCCTCGGATGTCACGTTAACGAGTAACTGCGCACAAGATAACCGCAGCACTGTCTGGAAGAGGGCAAATGTGAGTAGTGACGCACAGCACACACCCTCATACGTTAGCTGATGGAGCACAAAACGGCAGAAGCGAACACGTAAACATGCGTTCTATGCGCGGCGCCGGCGCGACCCGCAGTCCCTCGGGCCGCGCGCGCCGACAGATGGCGACTGGCGTCGAGAGTAGGCGCGCGTCCGCAGCCTGCGTGCGAGGGTAAAAAAATCTGGTCTATAGCGGAGGAAGGAAGCATATTCAAATGGAGGCCAAGTAGAAGTGCTTGTATTATAAAGTCGGCTTTTCTGAGCGGGCACACGCGTGCCAACAGCACATGTGCGCTCTGCTGTGCGTGCAATATGATTTTTGTTGTCTTGATAAAAAAAAAATGACCTGCCTTCTCCTTTTCCTTCTCATTTTTCTCCCCGGTCGAAAGGTATTCCTGCCTGTGCACAGAAATTTAGTACAGGTGCTGTGAACGCCAGTTAAATCAATAAAAACAGATGGATGTGTAAAAAGAGAGCTGAAGAGAATTAAGTGCTGCGTTAAGCGAAAGAATATGCCAGAAGCAAAATTTGTGCTGCAAAATAAATATATATTTTTCTCTTCGAGGACCGTGGCATCAGTGCGGTGCCGATGGTGGACTGCATGGTTTATCTTTGCGTGGCTCGGTCGGGCAAGCCACTGCGCGTTGCGAAATACATGTCGATTCAAATGAACAAAAACTTATGCGTTGCGTTCATTACAGTATTTACCTAGAACCACTTTCCGTGTACTGCAGGGACGGAAAGGTTTTTCTAATCTTTTCAAACCACACAGCTGGGCAGAACGACGTGGTTGCCGAACCCCAGTCGACCGTATACGCCCACCGCGCAAATTACCGTAAGTGTCTCTAACCAAACATATAAATTTGATATTTATATGTTATGGATCACCAACTAGCCCGCACCCTTACCCTACTGAATAAAATCAAAATTCTTTGAAAAGATTATCATTCAAATAACATGCGTGCAGTTCTCTGGGGTCTTGGAGACGCGTCTCGAATGGTAACGCTGAAGCTTCCTGTAATCGACCTCAAGTGTGAATGGCGTGAGGCAGTAAGAAAGTCGACGTTTTCAGTAACGCTTGTGTGGCCTTCCAGGATTCTCAGCCCGGCCTGCAAACCTTCGAGGCAGCAGATACACTCGGCGCACGACGGCATTATTGCGCATTGGGCAGAGCTGTACCTGCAATAAACGGGTGTGCATATGTTGATTCCTTTTCAGACTAACCAGAGACCTCTGCCTGGTGTAAATAACATGCCGTCAAAAGGGCGTTGCTCGATGAGCAAAGCTGTCCACTTTAGCTTCTGAACCGGCTTAGCTAGCTTGTGACAAGCGGTTCCCCCCTCCTCTTTATTCTCCCGATTAGAGACGCCTCGAAGCCTTCGGTTCGTGGCATGCTTTGCCGATCGGGCCAGAAAGACGTAGGTGCTCTGATGCATGATGTAGACCGGGACGGGTCTATTGACAAAGCCCAACCCACAAAAGGGGTTAGCGCGAGGCAGAAGCGTCAGTCACCCAGCATTATCTTTTTTGAAGAAGAGAGGGGAATTCGCGTTAAAACCTGAGCTCCAGACAGCTGACACCAGCTTTCGAGATCGGGGGGTGTAGGGCAGTGGACGAGAGGTATAAATGGTACTTTCCGCATTCCTCGTATTCCCTTCCGCGGCCATGCACTTCGTCTACATGATGCCAGCAGTTTATTTTTCTCGGATACCATCGAGCTTCGCGGTGAAAACAGCCAGAAACGCGCCAGAAGAAGAGCTTACAAGGCGCGCGCACTCACTTCAGAACGCCTGAAACTGGCGAGCCGGCGATGCCGGTGTCTCAAATGTGCGTCATTTCCGGTCAGGTTTGTTAGTTGTTCAGCACACCGCTAGGGGTCTGCGTCGTCTGCTACAGAGGTTTTTGAACGCTTCTAACTAAAATTCTAGACGCTTCACAGCCCTAATATTAAATATAAATATTGTTAATAACATGCACACTATATCGAGCGCAAAATTAGCCGAAGTAAAGTTTCGGTCAAGTAGGCCTTTAAGGGTAACGGGGTGGATTCCAAGAGAAGGCAACCGTGTTCGACGTGTCAGCTTCAATATATCGGCTTTGTAATAAATTATATCCATAAATCGAATAATTACGCTAATGATGAAATGTCGTTAAGGTTACCATTCTGCTGAAAATCCGGCGTCTTCATCGTCGTCATCGTCAAATGTGTCGTCGGAGTTGTGAGCGAATAATTTCCGGAGAAGCCACCAGTTTGAAGAATTAAAAACAGTGCCGCAAGGTGATCGTTAGCAGAAGGCGTAATTTCGCAAGAGCAAGGTAATGCAGTCAAGTGAAGTGTCAATAAATTGTGTAAATATTTTCGATGACAACGCACATCGCGAACGCTCCTTTAGTGATTGATTCAGCTGCTTGGTGGAGTCATGTCAGTGGCTAATAAATTTGAAATAAAGACTGCTAAAAAAAAAGCAGCCTCTACATACCGCATTTGCCGTCAGCCTCTGGTAAAAGTACATTTTCGTGGCGAGAAACCTGGCTATATTTATGTAGGAGAGATGTGCCGGAACAATTAAATTAGTAAGCATTTAAGTGTTGCGAGAGCATTTCTTCATACTTGTAATTTCCGCCTATTTTCAAAGTCTCAAGACAAAATCTCTTGACTGCTGTAACTATGAGAAATAGTTGGCTGTGTGGGGAATAAGCACGACCCAAAGGTTCGTTTTGTAAATGACGATGGAATGGTGGGTTAGTGTTGTGTGGCTGTCAACGATGATAGACAGTAAATAAAATGTCTGTGCATGAAAGGAGAACGAAGAACACAAAGTTGAATATGTGATGCTGAAATGTGTTGCTGAAATATGTGAATAGCTGAAATGAAAAGGCATAAAAGTAGTTTTCCACGGTTAAAATCAAACACGTACCTTTCTCCCTAAAGTGCAGTCTGCACAAGATCGCAGCCTAATTTAGTGGCAAGTTTAACGATAACATGGAAGAAAATTTTCTACCAGCATAACCTCTGACTTGAGGGTTATTGAGACAGATAATGAAGAAATATGGCCGCAAAATTGACTGCTTACATCAGTTTTATTTGTAACCCGGATTAATAACTGCTTGGTCAGAAATTGTGTGCGTAAACTAACCCATGTCAAGTATGTCAGTAGGATTGCGACCTATCAAGCATTCCAAAAATTCGCAGGGCTTTTATAGTTTCGACGAGAATATTAAAATCAACGCGTGAAATCTATAGGAAAAAATGTCTCCAAACGAATGATTTAGAGGGAAAAAAAGAATTATGAAGTTCTAAAACGAAATTCTAGACTTGTTGCACTTCTAAACTTGCAGCAAACTTGTTTAAACTTGCAGCAAATGGCCAGGCTTTAGCAGAAGCGCATTCTAATTTAAGGATTTTTTTGTTCCCCGAGGAGACAGCGCTACCGGCACTCAGAACTTTACTAACGCACCAGTTAATTCGGGTACTTTTTTTTTGTGCAGGACGAGTGTGACTCAGAAGGGACAGCCCTTTTTCAAAGCCTACAAAAAAGACATTGCCAGGACTCAGACCGATTTGAAATCTGGCCGATGAAGTATGTGCTGAACCTCATTGCACCAGTATTAACTCGCATCTTCAGCATCGCGTTTTCAACGGGTATCTCTCAAGAAACCATGCATATAGCGACAGTAGCTACGATTTAGAAAGCCAGACATAGGAGTCTAAGTTACTACCGACCGATATCAATGCTTCCCTTACTGTCTAAAGGTATCTCTGAGGTATCTTTTTCAACGGGTGTCTCTCAAGAAACCATGCAGATAGCGACAGTAGCTGCGATTTAGAAAGTCAGACACAGGAGTCTAAGTTACTACCGACCGATAGCAATGCTTCCCTTACTGTCTAAAGGTCCTGAAAAAATAATTGCTGTAAGAGCAGACAACTTCTCTTGTAAATACTGCTTATTAACGCAATGCCAGGTTCGTTTCAGAAAACAACTATCTTCAGTATCTTCTGTCCTTGCAGCAAAATATTCCAGTTACTTTTGCAGTAATTGCGTGTCTATATAATCGTTTTTTTTTCCGAATACATGACCGGTCTCTATTGTTATGAATTATATCACTGTCACTGTACGCTTTACCGAGAGAAGATAAGTGAGGCGGTGTGTTCACAGCTTTTTTCTTACCTAGCCGTTTGCATTTTTGTGAAATAAAAATTATTTCATTGATTAAGTGATTAGAGTTCAAAATTGCGAAGTTTAACATTGTGATTCGACACATAGGCTATAAGCGACGCCATAAAGAGCTCCGCATTAGTTTAGACCATCTGGGGTTCTTTACCGTGCACTGACATCGCACAGCACACGAGCATTTTTGTATTTTAATCGTGCTAAATGCGTTGCCAAAATCGACAAATACTGCTCCGGAAAAAACACCGTTATCTAAACACCCTTTCATGAAATCTTTACACTTTGATCGCAAGTTCGGCGCAGCAGTTAGGTCGGAAAGAAATCTGATGATAGAAGTTGGTATTTCAAGAATAATTATTAAATTGACAAGATTCTTTCGGTAATGTCGAAATTTTCTACTTTCCTTGCGTGCTTGCGAAGCAGGTCGTTCCCATAACTTCTTTTTACTTAGACATAAGCTTTTTCAGCTCAGATGGATGTTCTGCACCTTTGGAAGTGAATTCCCAATACGGTGGATGTCACTAAATTTGCATGAAATGCTGCCGATAAGAAAAAGAGGACATGTATAGGCTTATAGAACGTTTATGAATGCCACATATTTCAAGTTTCTAAGTAACATGGACGGCTGAATTCTGTCAGGTGCTATTAATTAAGATAAACATCAGCTTTTGGCATAAAATCAGCTTTTGCTGAAGTAAAGGTTTCTCTATGGCTTTATTTTGTTTGATATCCAGAGTTGTGTTATTTTAGTCCTTCAGATTATAACAGTTGCAAAGAAATAATGCCTTCAGTCCACATAATATTTGGATAACCGCTTTTAAATCTACAACCACATTTGCAGTCTCCGTCTTTTATAGAAAGAAGAGTTGAACAGAGAAATGTTACAAATATGGTTTAGATGTGGAAAAAAGCGTCAAGAACTTATTTTGCTTCGCCGAAGTCACACATATATTACGCAGACAAAGGCTGCAGTTTTCCTCTGTGCTTCGAGAATTTCATAAGTATCTCTACGTTGGACATCTTCCAGCACACACTCATAAGTTTGAAACGCAGCCAAGAAATCAAGTCTGTATCTCAAAGTATCATATCTCAGAAGTTGGGAAAAATAGCTAACGCAGTTTGTAATCTGGGTCTCAGGAAGATATCACCGCGCGAAGGCATTCTCAGCCTGTGGGACAGCTCTGATACGCTTTCCGAAGACGCCTCTGCGGTGAAAGAATGCCAAGGCGCCTGGTGAACCCACGAACAAACTGGAGGCGTCCATCGCCATGGTTCGCACTCGGAGGGCTGTCGAGTAACCTCAGCGCAGGCCGCTCTCACATGCCGCGGGTGCTCGGAGCGCGAGAACGACCGCCGCGTTCAACTAATTGCGGCCGTTCACCATTAGGGCTCGTTAGGACATCAGGGCCAACGATGCTAGGCCGCTTAAATGGACGCGTCACGCCGTTACGCGCCGCAGCTGCGCTCTACTTTCATGGCTTCTTTGAGCTGCCTTTTTGTTTGTTTCTTTTCTACTGTTCTCCAAGATTCGAATGCCCAGAAAAAAAAAATGAAAAAAATTTTAGGTGCGAACCAGATAACGACGCTGAAAAGGCACACTACAAATCTAACGGGAAAGTACAAGACACGAGTACCATATTTGGACAAATCATTTTCAAAGCTTGCGAGGATATTTTTGCAGGTTAGTTTGTGCATTAATGGAATTGGTTGTTTTAAGCGCAGAGAAACAGGACAGCAAAAAAACGAACCTGACAGGACAAAGCGCTAACAACTCAGGTATTTATGCACAGACCACATGCGTGTGTGATTTCTTTTCTTTCATTTTGTTGATAAGAGCTGCAGCGTAAAAGCAAGTGATCTGTCAATAAAAACCTGAGTTAGCGCTCTGTCCAGTCAAGTTCGCTTTTTTGCTGTTCGTTTTTCTGCGCATAGAGCAACTATTTGCCTTTTCACATCTTTCAAGTTGATATTCAGTGTGTGTCGAAGGGTCGCCGGCTGGAAGTTGTCGCTCACACCGCAGTGTTCTCTGAGTTATGCGCCTTTCCTTTGCTTTCGAAGCTGAAGGTCATTTGAAGGTCAGAACTAGTCACTCGGCGATCGAAGCACGAGGCCCCGTAGTGAAGCTTTCGCTTCAATAAACCTGTTCATCTCTAGCACGAAATGTCCCAATCGGTAGCTGTCATTATTACTATATATCTACCTCTATTTTTACTGTGTATTTACTAACTATCACTACTTTCATTACACATATGTAGCTTAACAACTGTTGCTTAATAAATTTTCGTATTTTATTTTATTTACCATACAACTTATGATTCACAATTCGTGCGGATACTTTTGCGGACAACTTCCCTCTATAACTTCGTCCACGCAACTCATGAGTCAAGAAAGGCTTACGCCATATAAGTTATCAACAATAGAGAGTTTTAGAATAGCGTCGGGGCGAATAGGGTGACCCTATCCGCATGCGCTTAGCGTCAGGGGAACGGGTTCACGTTTTCCGTCTATAGAATAGGGTCGCGGATGGTCGCTTTGCGTTGCTTGAAGGCAGCGCCATAACGGCGGGAAAGAGAAGCTCTTAGAACAAATAATATAATATATATGCTCAATTTTTCATTGTGTAAATAAAACGACACGCAAACTGTTGCAGTTACCAATTACTACTCAAGAAATGTGAAAAATGATGCAAATATTTTTTATAATGCGGACATGTTCAGTCCGAGCCAAAACTATCCACACAGGAAGTTGCCGCCGCTAATAGCCGATTGCCCCTCCATGAGCGCGCCTTGCTTTTTCATTTCATTTCATTTAATTTATTTTTCCTTTAAATGCCCGAGGGCATTACATAAGGGGGGAGCAAACTCAAGATAAGTTCTGCGCTCGCTTTGGCGCTAGCTGTGCAAGAAATGCTTTTCAGATTTTTTTTTGTTTTTTGCCACATGCAGAACAATCTTGGGCGGAACACGCAATGGTAACTCTCGCAAATGAAATTATCTTCAGTTTTATTTACGTCCGCACGAATAAAATATACTGCGTAAATAAGAAAAGTGTGCAACCGCGATGCCAATTCTTCGTGACTCCTTTTTGAGACCAAAATTGCAAACCTCTTAGTGGAGATCAGTGGTTCAAACCTCCTGCGCTTTCTGACGTCAGTCGACGCGTACTCGCTAAGCCTAGCAGCTCTGTAAACACGGAAGCAATCTGAAAATTTGGCGTGTTTTACCGTTAAAATTTTCTGGCTCAGGCAACTTCAGCCAAAGCGAAAGCCTCGTGCGCCTTTAGTTTTCCGTGAGCGTGAGCCACAGAGTAGCATCAACGACGAATCGGTGATGAAGCGAGAGGGCCCGCTTCGAGAGGCGCCGCCATGTTGACCGAACGTAAAGCGGCTTTCGGGCGCACGCTATTCCCGCCGATTTAGCGTTACCGTCGCCCGCTCACCCAAAGACCCAAGGGCCGATAGCGTTCTGCGCATGCGCAGTAACGTCCCGCTATTTCCTTATGACCCAAAGCGATAGGGTGACGCTATACTAAAACTCGCTAATATGTTAGTAATCTCCGATTCTTTGATGACGACTTGCAAAGCCTGGTAGAGGACATACATGGGCAGAGCACGACAGTGGGTCCAACACTGAGCATGAAAAAATGTTTTATAATGTTCAGTACTTTTGGAAGAGCAATAATGTTTGTGACAGGGAACGAATCATTGGAAGTTGTTAGGGAACACATCTACTTATTAGAGATAGGAACCACAGATATAGTACATGAAGGTGCAATGACCAGGGGAAAAAATGAGAGGAAATTTTTGCCTAAATTTTTATAAAGGTGCGAAGGCAGAATTGCATGAATGCTAACGATGACAGTGAAGAGAAAGAATTCTTTATGTCTTCGCGCCGCAGGTGGAAGTTGATGTAGAGGACGATGTGCAATGCAGAGTGCGAGAGTGCGTTGCAGTTTAACACGAGGCGTGATCGGTTGTGTCGGTAGCATACAGTGCCCTCGTGCACTTAACTGTTCGCGCCTCCGCGGGTTAGGAAACCGGTCGCGGCAGTATTTGTTTGTTTCGCTTTTGGTTATTTATTTTGCTTGGCAGAAACCCACAAACATCGGAAGATGTCGCTCGGTGTTTACCCATCTTAATAGTGTTTTCGCCCTTGTAATGGTTTGGTTTATGGGCTTTAACGCCCCAAAGCGACTCAGGCTATGAGGGACGCCGTAGTGAAGGACTCCGGACCTTTTAAGTTGAGAAAAATAGCAACAGCTGTACAAATAACTCACACAGCCTGAGAACCACCGATTCCATCTAATGAACAAAGCTTAAGGAAAAAAATTGAAACATCTATAATCGGCACAAGTAAGACAGGGCATTGAGCCTGCACTAATTAACTCACAGGAGGTATCCTCGGAAAAATTCGGCGAACACGCGTTCGTTAAGAGAGCGGGGGGGGGGGGGGGAATAAGTAAATAAATACCTATGGCCCTGCCCGCCCTCCCTTAAGAAATTAAGAAGAATTAGGAAATTTAGAAAAAAATGAAAGTAAGAAAAACATGAGTCACGAGGCAAATAAAATTTTCCATGGCACAAAAAAAAATGAAGAAACACTCACAGGATGGTTTTCACTCTGTAACGCGTTGTTAGCGAGAATTGTTACAGTATTTTTTTTTTTCACGATCCAGTGAGGTTTGAAATCAATTGCCAGCGACATGCATATTAGTATAGTTATCGAGCACTCTCTTCAGTTTCCCACACGCACGCGTTCTTAGACTTCCACTCCTCCTGGTCCGCCGTTCAAGGCGCGCGGAGCCACCGAAGCTGGGCCATTCCTCGGACTATAGTGGTGTGTGCAGCAGAACATTTTAAGGCGAAACCCTTTAATGGATCATATTCGCGGCCATGACTGTGTCCGACCGTTACATTTTAAGTGGAAGTCATAACTAGGCATTACTAGTCACAAGTCATGACTAACTAGTCATTAACAAGTCATGACTGGTTACTCATGACTTGTTAGTCATTAACCAGTCATGACTGGTTAGATAAGACAGGTTAGTCATCCCTAGTTAGTCATTAACCAGTCTTGACTAGTTAGTCATTAAACAATCGCCACCAGTAATAACTAGTTAATACTAGTCATGACTACTACTAACCAGAAGTGATCAACTAGTCACAAACCAGTCATGACTAGTTAGTCATGATTGCTTGGCCATGACTAGTTAGTCGTTAACCAGTCATGACTGCTTATTAAGAAGTTATGATGTAGTCATGACTGGTTTGTCATGACTAGTTAGTCATTAGCCAGCAATGACTGGATATTCATCAACTAATTAGTCATGAATAACGAGTCATTCATTAGTCACCAACTAATTAGTCATTGCTAGTTAGTCATTAACCAATCATGACCAGCTAGTCATGGTTAGTCAGTCATGGATCATGACTTATTGGTCATGACTAGCCAATCCAAGTCGCCGCTGGCCGCCTCATGTATCCCTACGGCCATGCAACCAAAGTTGCGTGGAAAGGCTCTCGCCTAGTGCACTTCAGATCGTGAAATGCACTAGAATTTTTGCCACATTCCTCTGCTTTCACTATACTGTCCTTTTTACCTTAGTTTAGTTTAGTTTACAGGGGTTTATCGTCCCAAAGCCACTCAGGCTGTGAGGGACGCCGTAGTGGAGGACTCCGGAAATTTCGACCACCTGGGGTTCTTTAACGTGCACTGACATCGCACAGTACACGGGCCTCTAGAATTTCGCCTCCATCGAATTTCGACAGCCGCCGCCAGGGTCGAACCCGCGTCTTTCCACCGTAACCAAACTTTAAATGGATTCTGTAGTAACCACGCCCCGGTTACACTTCCCTATGCTCTAGACGTACAGTCCTCCTTCCACGGCATCCGCGCTGCAGGCGGTTGCCGTGGGAACCTCTCTCTGGCTGCGCATGATTACGCTGTCGCCATCCCTTCGTCCTTCCGCGGTAACCTCCCTCTAAATGGTTCCCATAGTTCTAAATGGTTCTAAATGGTTCCCTATAAATGGTTCCCATAGTTCTAAATGGTTCTAAATGGTTCCCTCTAAATGGTTCCCATAGTTCTAAATGGTTCTAGATGGTTCCCTCTAAATGGTTCCCATAGTTCTAAATGGTTCTAGATGGTTCCCTATAAATGGTTCCCATAGTTCTAAATGGTTCTAAATGGTTCCCTCTAAATGGTTCCCATAGTTCTAAATGGTTCTAAATGGTTCCCTCTAAATGGTTCCCATAGTTCTAAATGGTTCTAAATGGTTCCCTCTAAATGGTTACCATAGTTCTAAATGGTTCTAAATGGTTCCCTCTAAATGGTTTCCATAGTTCTAAATGGTTCTAGATTGTTCCCTATAAATGGTTCCCATAGTTCTAAATGGTTCTAAATCGTTCCCTCTAAATGGTTTCCATAGTTCTAAATGGTTCTAGATAGTTCCCTCTAAGTGGTTCCACGCTTCCGTCATAGCCTCCTCCTGCCACGGTAGCCTTTCTCCTCCCACAGCAGCCACCTTCATGTCACTTATTCCTTTGCTGCCGCTGCAGCCTCCTCCTGCGACGATAACCACCCTCAATTTAGTTTACATTAAATGTGCTCTACTATAGCAAAAGCTGCCAAGGGAGGGCCAGGTACTGTTATAGCGAGAGAAAGAGTGGCGGCAGGATATATTTTCACACGCTTCTCCAAATAGCGGCACTTCAGTCCAGCAGTAAATACAGTTCGCCCCCACTGTAAACGCATTTATTTCGCTGGCCTGTGCTCGGTTTCTCTGAGGTGAAATGCTTGCAGAAATGGCCTATGACCTCATCTTCAATAACAAAAAGAGGCCTTGTCTGATGGCACTCCTTGGCCACAGACTCGCTTGCTCCATAGAAAATCATCATCATTGTAATCGTAATCAAACAATCAATCAAGTAAATCTTTATTCCCTTCCTAATGCAAAATAAGAGGGAACTCAAATGAAAATCTTCAAATCAGCAGCTTGAATATGTCTGAGGCCCCCCACAAAGGCATGGCATACAGCATTTGGTCCGGAATGAGACAGATTAACACATACACGAGATGAAGCATAACGTAAGTTCCGACTGCTCAAGATCTAACAAAATGACACAGAATTATTCTTGCAGTTGCAGTGAAGAGAAAAGAAAAAAATTGACGACATAGATTTGTACGTATTTATCAGCACAAGAGGCATATTAAACTGTTTGGGACGTAAGATATGCACTGCAGTATCGTATGGGTTATGTTTGTTTAAAATGGCTGGCACAAGAAAATGTAGTGTCAGGTATCCGTACTTTCTCTTACGAGTAGAGACCACCCATTTTCTAAATTTTGTAAAAACAACTCTCACTTTCAGTGCAACTTTGGATAGGGATTTCAGAAATTTCATCACTACGAAGGATGAAAACGTAAGACCGTACATTAGTCGATATTCGTGCACAATTGTAACTTATATAATTTTATATTCAAGGAAGAAAGGACGGCTGTGGGCTCTGATATTGATTTCAGGTACTGGGCTTATTGGCTTTTTCTGTAAGACAAATAATTTATTATGGTTTGTTTTTATTTTGCTCCCCAAACCAGTTGGCGGTATTTTAAAGGGACCCTAAAATTATTTCGATGTGCCTGTTCTCATGCAACAGATCTGTAGAGGTGGTCTTTGTGGCTATTCGAGACAAATTTAAAAGCTCTGCGTGGACCCTATAATTTAGAAATAATTTTTAAAAATCTGTGCTCGCAGCAGCTCACAACCGATCAGTGGCGACACACCTCAACGAGCATCCTCTACCCCGATGACGTCAGTGGGCAGAAGAGCACCCCGCAGGATCCCTTATGGTCACCCATAAGATCAAGAGATTGTACACAGTAAGCTGGCAAACTGTTACAATGAGTGATTGTCTGTGGAAAAAAAAAACAGTGCTGAAATAAAGCGGTCTAAACCAAATACAGGGCAAGAAAAAGGGTGTGACAATGTCCAAGCAATTTTTTGATGTTCCGATGGGTTCTTCCGAAGGGCTCAGACCCCTCAAAACTTGGGTGATTCGGCAATCATTAAGCAAGATGTGCAAATGCAGAAAGTCAGACGGACGATTATGTTTACATGAATATACAAGGGCAAACTGAGTTACAGAAGTCACACAGACAATCTGAGCCAACTGTAAATTCATGGAAAATTCTTACACGAAGAAAACACTCTACATGACGCTACTTATTGACTAAATGTTAAAGCCTCGGTTCCTGCATAGGTACGTGCCAAGCTCGGGGTCCCAGACTGACGCCTAATGCTTTTGCGCCCCATTTTAAAGGTTCCACAAATAAATAAGTTAGGACGGTCGTGCCCCGAAGCCCCTGAGCTTGGGCACAACCTCAAATCCAGGCCTCGGCCAAAAAGAAAAGAAACCCATCAAGAAAACATTCACTGCACCCTCTCCACACGGAAGTCCTTGCCCATTTCGCGTGATGGTCTCCCCATTTGCCCTTTGCCCACGCTGCTGCGTGCCACTTCTCGACGGATGGCGCGCTTTTGTTGCGAAAGCAACACTACGCTAGTCGCCGAGTCATTTCGCGGAGTCAAGGAACGGCCATACTGCGCATGCGCGAGGAGCAGTGACGTCACACGGCGCACACCTGGCGCGCCGCCGCCGTCGCTGCGCGGGTGACTCGGAGGTGCCGCCGCCGCGCTCGCCAGTTGTGCATGCGCAGTAGCGGCACATAGCTAACGTGCCGGGGCCGACGGCACACCAGCTGTGCGTAGTGACGTCACTTGCTCCTCGCGCATGCGAAGTATGGTCTTGCAAGAGCACGCGAAACGGTGAGACTGTGGGCAATGTAGCTCACGCAACAATATATGGCTACGCGCAGATGTTGCTTTCGCAATCCTCCAGGTTTAACCAAAGCTAACCAGGCAGGGCATGTAATGCGAAGGCAAGATAACCGCTGGTCCTTAAGGGTAACGGAGTGGATTCCAAGAGAAGGCAAACGTAGCAGGGTATGGCAGAAAGTTAGGCGGGCGGATGAGATTAAGAAGTTTGCGGGGATACAGTGGCCGCAACTGGCGAAGGACAGGGTTAATTGGAGAGTCATGGGAGAGGCCCTTGCCCTGCAGTGGGTGCAGTCAGGCTGATGATGATTATGATGATGAAACCGCCGGCAATTTTTGCTTCCGCTAATTGACAGGGCTATCAATTTCATGCCTGATCGCGGAAGTGTCGGAAAGCAACGCGCAGGGCAGAAAGGGCCCCTCGCAAAACGCTTCGTAGCTGCACGTGTTTCCGCGCAAGTGGTATGCAGATCCGCTGGCATGGGAACGCCAGACCAGATCAAGCGACGCCGCCAGCCGCCTACTGCCCTTTGTACGTGCCACGCGTGCTTTCTAGGCGCCCCGCCGGATGCCCGCGGCCAACGATGCCAGGAGTCCTCGGCCGTCGTAGCGGCGCTGTTAAGCCGACAATGACTTCCACGCTCGTCGTGTGTGCTCCTTTTCTCTGTCGCGTTGTGCTGCGCTATGTCTTCTTCTAATATGGTGTACTACCACTTTGTTAAAATGACTTCCGCGCTTTTGTGTATGCTTTCGGGGCAAGCGAGGGCGGGGAGCTCTGAGAACTGGCCGCGTAGACCGGAGGCATACAGCAACCTCAAGATGAAGTAAACGAGGCGCGGTCTTACAGTCGTGTTTGTCTGGTTCTTGATAACGTTACGTAAGGTGCAAAATTTATTCCGAGTTTGTGGTTAGATAAGCAATATAAAAGTTGCAATGGAAGAAATCTGCGCCGGGACTGAAGGGTTGGAATTGATCTGAATTGGATTAGTGCAGATATATGGCAGACCTATGCTATCTGTGGCATCAAGGTTGCCAGAACCGAGAGGCCACCTTTAAGCTATTGAGCAGAGAAGTTAATGAAAAAGAGGACCTCGTTATGACGTACATCAAAGAAGCCAACAGTTACCGAAACTAAGGAACATCGGGGAGGTTTTCTCTCTTTTTTTTAATTTGTGGTGCTAGGCCTAATCAATGGGAGATTAATAGCCGATTTATTTTATCGCTTAAAAGTAACTCATAAGGAAGGAGAAGAAAACACAACCACATACCATCGGTGGGATGCGAACCTACGACCACTGAATTTATAAATTATCCTGAAGGGATAAAAAAATTTATTAATCTCCCATTGATCAATACCAACAATTTAAAAAAAAAATAAGCAAACATCGCCTATGCTCCTTGGTTTTGGTGACTGTTGGCCTCCTTCATGTTAAGCCCCTGTTTTCTCTATATATACAGACCTGGTGTTTCACCTAAGACTTCACACAATTTTTTAAATTTTTTATAGGCTTTTTTATTCAGCAGACCGCTTTTGTTCGGCATAGATGTTGCCAGCGGTGTAGCACATCAGATTACAGCTAAGACGTTCTAACCAGCAGGCTGGTTAACAAATATTGAATACTTAACTTTTAAACTATAACTGCGACGTTCCTTAATTATTGTCAGGCGTGTAGCCCACCGTAAGTAATAGCCATATCAGTTTTTTCATAATATCGAAAACGCGGTTACACTCGACGCTGTTGGCCCAGAAATTTTGGCTATTTCGGCCAGTTACGTGCTCTGGAGAGGTTGCTTTTCCTGCAAGCTTCTCAAAAGCACATTTATTTTGGCGGGATGTAGCTAAAATTTGTTGGGCCACAGAGCCAAAAGTAACCACGCTTTCGAAATTCTATAAATTGATAAGGATATTACTTAGATGGGCTACAGGGCTCTCAGTGATTACGGGGCCCTACAGTAAGAGTAAGAAAATTAACTATGCAGTATAATTCAACAAATCTCCTAGTTAGCACCTCTTAGCTGTATACTTATGCACTGCAGCGCTGACAGTGTTCTGACCAATAAAGCCTATTTTTAAAATTTTTGCTAAGTTGTTGTTGAAACACCCTGTGCACTGCAGCGCTGACAGTGTTCTGACCAATAAAACCTATTTTTTAAATTTATGCTAAGTCTTTATTTATGCACACACAAATACACACCTAAGCCGATGGATAAAGAGAAGGGGAAAGGCAGGGATATTAACCAGAAAGGATTCTGGCTGGCTACCCTGCGCAGGGGAGGGAATGAGGGGATTAAAGAGGGAAGAGAGATGAAAGCAACACACCTAAGCAGGTTGCCCACAACCAGATGGGAAGGTGGACAGCCTGCCACTAAGCAGACTTCAGACAAACAAACCGACGGAGAGGCAGACAAACAGCCAAACACACAACGGCTAAATGCGGGCAATGGCCACCATAAGTGCTAACGCAATAAAAATCTGCACGCAGTCCTATACTGGATATGGCGAGCGTGACGCGCCGACCACAACAGGCGCAGCAAGGCCGCAGCACGAAAGCCACATCATTAACACCTTATAAAAGCAGCCGTCAAAACCACGCGTAGAGGCACAGTTGAAGCTGTCATTCGAAGCGCACTTAGGGTGGTCGCCTCCAAATACTTCGTGTTGCATCTTTGTCACGCTTCCCAAAGCAGGCTCATGCTGTGTCTCCATTGTAACTCCGTTGCTTGCAAGTGGCATCTCGCGGGGCTCTTGTGGAAATCCTTTTCAGGAGAGGGCGACAAGCGGTGCGCTGTTCACAATTGTGATGTGTCCCGTAACCGCCATAGGTGTCACCGCATAGCTGCCGCAGTCAATACAGCCGCAGCCTGTATGGGGGAGTGTGACATAGTCGTCTGATTCCGACGCTAAGAAAAACCGCATTGGAGAGTACGGGCTTGAGGAAAGCGCTGCTAAGTTCTTTGATCGCGACTGCTAAGATTTTATTCTGTTATTAATGAGGCTTGCAAATTTTTGACGGAAGGTTTCTGCATTGGAAAACGTTTTTCACGAGGTGGTGCTCAACGCTCTAAGCTCTTTTAATAAAGATAATAGTGGGCAGCTCTTCAGAGAGAACATGCCGATTGCATGCGACAGAGAGAACGGAGCGGGAATGGCACGAAAAGGGAGGACAGGGTGATGAGAGGGCAAGATGTAATAATATAATTGTGCGCTCTCGGCCTCCGAGGTATAACATACTCATCACCGCACCCATCCGCATCATACACAATATATTCACTTGGGAAAAGGGCGCCCAGTTCAGACTTACATGCGCTGTTCATAGCGTTATGCGTTTTCGAAACGTGTTAAAAAGAAAGCGCACAAAAGACCATAACTGCCCGACTGTGGACATAATGCGTGTCGATCACTTCGAACAGAGACGTTCGTGCTTTCGAGACCGAGCAAAAATGCACGATTCTTCCAAAATCAAAGCTTATGTAAACACATCAAAGCTCAAAAATATAATTTAGTCGTTCTGATAAGATCCAAGAAACGCAAGTTCCTTTTGAAACAAAAAATTCACTGGAGACCATACGAGGTGATGCGACAAATCTGCATTAGCAGTTTTGGTATCACGGCTTCGTTTAAGCAATGATCGGCTTCCCGTAGCGGCTTTGAATTGTATTTCGCCGTCCCTTTTAAGTTCCAGTGCAGGGTGCGCGTTTCGGGGCTTCGCGCGTCCTGGGGTGTCGGCACGTTGACGGTGAGAAGATGGGCGGTGGTTCAGGCATTCGTTATTAACCTGCATTATTTTTATTGCATATTTTCAGTTTTATATTTTTCCCCATTTAATGCCCGAATTATTAACGAATCAAACAAACACGAATTGTTTCTTTAAATACCAGCTAATGCTCCCCCATTCAAACCAACTGTTAGAAACTTCTCAGTGCTGCTGAAATTTGAAAAATTGATATTTCGCAAATTCGCGAATATGGGCATTTTATTCATTCCCGAGAAGCGCGAAGGCCGCGTCGAGAGAGAGACGAACAACAGGAGCGCTGACCATCAACTAACAATTTTAATTCGGAAAGCATGAGAATGTTGGCTACAAACGCAATTTGTTTGTCAGTTCACAGTCAGCGCTTGTGTTCACAACCTCTCTTTCGACCAATACTTGGCGCTTTTACAAGAGTAGCACTGCTTTCGCAGCAAATGTACGACCGCCACTGAAACATGCAAGGCAAGGTGGCGCTAGCAACCTGCAAGATTCAGAGTGGATGCCGGTAGAATGTATCTGCGAATCCCAGACACAAGTCGTTGTCAGGCCTCCACAAAAAAAAAAGCAATGGCAGACGGTTTGGCATTGCTAAGAACGAAATACTGCGCGGAACCAGTTTTTTGCGGGTGCACGCTGCCGCCACCTACTCGAGTGGGGTTCCCACTGGCCCAGACAATCAGTTATGCCCGACTGCAGCTTTTTCATCGGTAATGCCAATTTACCCAATCAACGCCGGAGGCCTATGCTCCACTTCCGGGTTTCTGCAGCAGTGTTGTCAACGCCAACGAGTATTGCTCTAGTGCACCATGTTTTTGCCACAACGTTGTCCACGCCAACGCTCTCTCTGTCACTACTGCCACATAGCCGAAAGCGCGGTTATAGCTTGATAGTAGTAATAGCTGGTGAAGAAGACAATCAGCAGTGCACTGCCCCAGAGTGCATATCAGTTCAACACGATTGACTTTGGGGGAGCAAACAAAACGGAGACACAGAAAGAAGACAACAGGACGAGCGCCGTAGTCTCTTTCTGTGCCTCCGTTTTTTTTTGTGCCCTCATTGTGAACATGAACAGCTTCCAACTAGCTCAACTTTTCATTCTGCTCATTTTAACACGAGGCGTGTTCGGCTGCGGCGATAGACCAGTGCTCTCGCGCAGTGGCCAGGGAAGCTGATCTGTTTGCACCGCGGCAGGTTAGAATCCCAGTCGCGGGTATGTATTTGATTTCTTTTTATTAATTTATTTTACTTATCACAAGCCCACAAACATCGCAAGACCTTGCTCCGGATTTACCCGCCGGAAAAGTGCTCTCGCACTTATACAATTAACAGGGCCCGCTGAGCCAGGCTGGATGGATGGCGTGGGATAGTAAGCCGCTGGCATTCAGTATTAAAGCCACAGAACCTCATCTGCTCCCGCTTGGCAGCCCTGCTGGGGCGTGTCGTCGTGTTCTTCGACTGGACCACTATTGCACGATGCACCCCTCCGCCCACACACACATACACACACACAGCTCAAGCAATGAAGCCATGAGTGAGGGATGAATGGCCAATAACGGATGGTGTTGGCGATAACCGTACCCGGCGAGTACGTCTGGCACTGTGGGAACGGGATGCAGCAGCACAGTTACCAATGACGTTGGAGTCGAAATGGGCGAGTTTCAGATGGTCAGCGGAGACCGTATCTTCCAAGCCGTTGATTAGGAGAAAGTACTTAGGAGCACGATTGAGCACCATAAGAGAACCATTGTGTGGTGGCCGCAAGGGTGGGCACACTGCTTCGTGGCGAACAATGACGTGCGTGCAGCTCTGTAGGCGGAGTTGACGTAGACACACAAGAACGCTGTCGTTGGCGTGGGGGTAGGACATTGCGCATAGCGCTGCGTAGGCGGCAGGAGTAGTTGGAAACTCGAAGAATTGCTAGGTACACGAAGAGTGGTACTAAAGGTTAGCTCTGCTGCACAGGAGGAAGAGTCACAGCGAATTGCGCAGCGGATGCCAAGCAGAACAAAAGGAAGGCGCTTAATTCATGGTGAAGGAAAAAGCGAAGCCTTAACTGAAGCCTTCAATTGCCGGTGGAAAAGTTCGAGGACACCGTTGTATATAGGGTGGTAAGAGAAGGTCGTCCTGCTTTGTTGACGCCGAGGAGCCGAGAGCAGTTAGCGAATAGTGTTGAGTCGAACTGAAGACCACCGTCAATCGTAATGGTAGAAGAGACACCGTAGCGGTTTATCCAGAGAGTGATGAGCCCTCTTGCGTTCGACACCATCGCCAAGTCCAGAAGGGGCAACACTTCAGGTCATGTGGTGAACCTGTCATCGAAGGTTAGCGGGTAGCAGTGGTTTCCGCAGGGAGGAAGGGGACCGATAATATCTACGTGCAGATGGCTGAAGCGGGCGTCCGTGGGCGGAAATGTGCCAAGAGGAGTCGCATGTGCCCATGGACTTTGAAATGCTAACAATAACGCCCACCACCAGCGGCGAACGTCTACGTTCATGCGAAGCCACACATAAGGAAATGGAACAAATCGCTGGACTGCTCGAATGCCAGGATGGGCCAAGAAATAGAGGGCTTCAAATGCGGTTCAGAGGTATCGTTGAGGCAAGTAGAGGCGAGGGCGATCGGTGGACGTATCGCAAGTGTGGGGAACGGCGCAGTCAGGGAGCAAGGCGTCCTCCAACGCCAGAGAGGTGTCACGCGTGCGAAGAAGTTGCAGCTTCTAGCTTTTAATTTTATTTATTGTAGCCATAACATTGAAGTCGATGATCGGTCGTCTGCGGTCGTCGCACTGACTTCCGCACGAGAAAGAGCGTCAGCAAACAGGTTTGATTTGCAGCTTATGTGGCGAATGTCGCTGTTAAATTCGGATATGTCGCGCTTGGCAAGCGTGCTGGGGCGTGCTGCGTCCACTTCGGCCGCACCACTATGGCACACTGCATATCCATCCTTCGTTGGACCGCGAGGAACTGGTAAGCAGAACGTTTTCTGTAAGTGTGTAGCATGCAGGCGTGCTGCCGTTACTCCCGGAGGTGAGGATGACGCCGTCGAGGCAGTTATGGTCGCCTCTGCCGCATCAGCAATGACGGCACAGCACTCAAGTGTATAGTAATGCGATGCAGCGCACACCGCGACATAAACAACTATACAGCGCGTTTTTGTGACTCCTGAAATGAGGAACATTAGGTGCGAATGCCTTCTCTGCCTCGCGCTGCTCGCGTCCATCACGCGTGTATACAAAGCAAGAAAATTTACCTAATGCTATGTCACGCATTTCCATATAGCAGACATTTCGGTTTTTGTTTTCCTAGCCGAAACAAGGGACCAGACGGCCAGGTAGTGCAAGGTTCGAGACGCTCAGATAGCGCTGAAACCAGCTCTCCGTCCCAGCCTGTGCTCGGCAGACTAGTGAAAAGGGCAACCAGGTGAGGAAGGGCGGCGCGCGCCTGAGAGGTTCCGGCTCATCAGTTCCATTTTTACGACGGCACGTCCTTGAGACGGCGACACTTCCCGCTAGCTCTCGCATGCACGGCGGAGGGCTCTCGGTGCCGGCGCCGGCAAGGCGATTTATACGTATTGCTTTCAATATACGTGCGCCCGGGCGGCTTCCTTCAGGCGCTGCGCGTTCATTCCTTGGCACCTTTCCGGGCTTCAGCCTTCATTCTTTCCCAGCCTCTTCCTTCTCGCACTCGTTCCATGGAAGGGACGTCAGGTATGCGAGCTGATATCGCGGCGAATAAAGGCGCTTCGCTTTTTATCTTTCAGCTGAATTACGGCACCATCCTTTCACGGTGCCAGCGCATCGCCTATCCATACGAGTTAGCGCTTTTCGGGGTTTCCAATCCTTTTTTTTTTGTTTTTTTGCCCCTTACCCTACTTTAGGACAAGTTATTATCAAAGACCTTTTTCTTGTCCTTTTTTTTTGGCTGCTTAACTTCACCCTATTTTCGCACTTGTTTTGACTTTAGGGCCACCGGTGAATTTGACACATGATGGATGAGTTCAACGAGGTAGTGCTAAGGTCTGCGCTCGCACACTGAACAGGGCTGAATGAATAACAAACACACCTTATTAAAAAAGCAAACTTTTCGAAGTTGATGGAACTTCGTCTTGACGCCGTGCGTCGACATTTGGAAACGATCGTGGAACGCCGGACACCTTGCCATGGCATGTGACACGAACAGACCGGCAGGTCGTGGCGGTAGCATGATCTGCTATCGATCGGCCTCGAAGAACAACAAGAGAGAGATAGAGGGTCTATTTACAGGAAGGGCAGAGTGGGGTGCCTGAAAAATGAATATCTGTTCTGCTACTGTGCACTGGGGAACGGGAAGAGGAGAAAAAAGAGGGTCACGATGAGGGATGATTATGATGGGAGGAGGGAGATGAAAAAAGACAAGGCATACTTGCTAACGTGACAAACGCGAGTCAAGGCCCCCAAACCTTAAAAAACGTGAGAGCAACAGGAGCTCACTAAAGAGGCCATAGCTATGGGAACCCTTACTGTCTGGTTCAAATACTGTGCTATTTTCACTCCTCGACACCTGATATGATGTCAGCGTATTGACGGAATTTCTTACCGCACTAATCACGCATTTGATATCTACGGCATGGTCCTTGACTCTCCTCCATTCTCTTTAACACGCTCTCCTATTCGTTCTTAGGATTAAATAGCAATATGCTAGTGCCTTGATTGTTATCTCTGCAAGCTAACCAAACTTCTCGTGTTCATCAAAAATTGACAGTGTCTTAGCTCAGCTAGGGCAGGGTATACGCAGCGAAAGCAGGTTTGTCCACTGACGTTTCTTTAGCGACACACCGTCGTTATCGTTCAGAAGCTTGGCGGCGTCTCTTCGCGAGACGTTCCTCTCGTTCTTCGGGCGTCTCGGCCGCCCGCTTAGACTTTCTCGCCTCGTTTTCACGCTGTCGGGCGGCCTTGTACCATGAGAAGACTTCTGGATCGGAAGACTCAATTTCACGCAGGCTGTACTGCTGCAGTGCCGAGTACGGCAGTGCCTTCTTACGTGCGGCAATGCGAAAGGCGTGCGTGGTCCGCCCCCTGATGGGCCAGCGCCGTACATTGCGAGAGGGGTTTTCACTGGGTGCGCCTGATGGCGCTTCTATTACACGCCAAGCTGTTCATGCCTTATGTGATAAATATGGAAAGAAGGTTACAAGAAAGTAATCTATGTTATAATCTGTCGTACAGATTAGGCGGAAATGTAGTTGAGCAGCGACTCCCGGGTTTCATGTATGCGGACGATATTGTACTGTTAGCAGATAGCCAGGAAGATTTACAAACTTTGGCTAATTGTTATGGAGACAAAGGAGACGCTCTAGGATTCAGTTGTAGCGCAACTAAGTCAGGTGTGATGATTTTCATCGTACAACTGATCAGGTGCTTACAATACAAAGCCACGAAATGCCCGAAGTGGCCGAATACAAATACCTCGGGATATGGCTAAACGAAGGGCAGATATACACGGAAAAGCATGAACAGGCTCTTGGGGCAAAAGGACGAAGAGACGCCGGGATAATGAAACATATGGCATTATGGGGGTACAACAAATATGAAGTACTGAGAGGTATTTGGAAAGGAATAATGGTGCCTGGGCTTACTTTCGGCAATGCGGTTCTGTGCTTAAGGGCAGAAGTTCAGTCGAGATTAGACGTAAATCAGAGAGCTATTGGAAGATTAGCACTACGTGCCCACGGCAAATCCACAAACGAGGCAGTAGAAGCGGATATGGGCTGGGCATCGTTCGAAGCATGGGAAGCTAAGAGTAAAATGCTGTATAAAGAACACCTGAGGAAATTGGACGATAACAGGTGGGCAGCTAAGGTATTTAAATATTTATACAGAAAGAGCGTTGACTCACAGTGGCGGAAAAGAACTAGAAAACTAACCAGTAAGTATGCAGGTCATGAGGACGGAGAAAGAAAGAGCATTAAACGACAGGTTAAAAACACGGATTTTAAAAATTGGATTAATTCAATGGAAAAGAAGCATAGTGTAGAACTATATCGATACTAGAAAATGCTGATCAGGAAAGAATTTTTCTATGATAACTCAAGAGGCAGTGCCCTACTTTTTGAGGCTAGGCCAGGGTGTCTTAGAACGAGCAGCTACAAAAAGAAATTTAACGAAGAAGATGACACATGTGCAGTGTGTGGTAGATCTGTGGAAACAATTGAACATCTCATACTCAAATGTGATGGTATCCATCCGGATGTCGATGCAGGCGCAGTCACTCTTCCTAAGGCTCTAGGGTTTAAAGATAACAATGGTCATGTAAATAAATCAGCAGTGGAATTTAGCAAAAAGCGATTGGAGGATTGGTGGCTGAAAAGCAGAGATGTGACATCAGGTTAGAAGTGTAGGAAACCGTAGGCAAAGAAGATGGCGAATCTTAATGAGAATTGACAACAGAGTTGAACAAGAAAAAAGAAAGAAAAGCTGAGCATGGTGGCAATTGCCACGACCCCGTTTCAAAATGGGCGCTCCTATCCATCCATTCATCCATCCAAGCATGGAGGAAATTTTCCGGCAGTGGAGGAAATTTGGTACTCGCTCGATTGCGACATTTGTAGTTAGCATGCTCATAAATACTGATGTAGGCCTTAATACATATCTCTAAGATATGTTTTTAAGAACTGTGCATTCAATAAACGCGCCTTTATTCACCTTCAAACGCCAAATCGTCTTGGCAGAGTGGTAGCGTCTCGTCTCGCACGCTGGCTGTCCTGGTTCGATTCCCACTTATACTCCAATTTTCATTTATCATTCTTTTCTTATGACTGACAGTCCGAGCGGTGTCATGGTTGCCATGGTACTGGTTGCCTTGGTCAAAAACTACTGCATGCAGGCATACAGCTTACTGCATACGACATGTAGGCCACTGCGCAGTAGTAGCCTTTTGCAGGCATCGCGAAATGCTCTTCTGCTAGCCTAGTGTAGCTTTCGCTACAAAAACCGCGCACGTAAGATTTAAATAGCCCTATGACGTACCACCGCCCTATAATCACCTTCACTTTCTCATCCTCCTCTGTCGTCTCCAGATCCTCCGCCGTTAATACAATGTTTGCCGTAGTTTTCAGGCAAACAATCACCTTATTCGGCTAGCACATCGGTCTTCCGTCCATGGCCATCCTGAAGTCGCTTACCCTCAGTGCGCTCACATAGTGGCATTCCAAAAGTCTTTCCTGGGATAATCCGTTGGCTGAGATGGCTTTCCCACAATATTCCCATGCCTGCTTATCATTTAATACCACATGACAGGTTCTTGTAGTAAAACAAAAATTAAATGTACTATTAGCGATAGCTTAGCAAACCAGGATTAAATTAGCATATGTTGCCTGAGAAGGAAAGAATGTATGACACAGAACAGGCTACATAATGCAGCAGTGTACTCGGAGAAACAAATTCGGCTCATTATTTGCAGTAGAATACATTGCAAACGCAGTCGTCTTTTCTAAATATATTGGACAAATTCTTTTCTAAGGACTGCCAACAAGACAGGCCGCCATTGCGGGAAGTCGGTCGCAAGCATGCGTGGCTGGACGCAGGGTTACCGACCACGGTACCGCTGATTAGATTACGGCACTCAGCCTTCAAAGTGAGGTTGAAAAGCAAAAATTAAATAAACACGACATCAAGAAATTTCTTCTGCCAATTCTTCTTCAGACTTGGCGGCCATGGTGACTTGACTCGAGCCAAACTGACCACGCTACCACACAAAATGCGTCCCTACGTAGCGACAAAAGTACTCGGGTACGTTGATGCGTTTCGTTAACGTCTGCGTCTCTCCTCACTTCATAGAGGCTGCCGTCATATTGACGACATAATTAGCGTACACTCAACAGAACCCGGCGACTGAAAGTAAAAGTAAGATATTAGGATGTCCAGATCGCCAACCTGTCTGTCAGCAAACTAAAACAATATTTTCTGCGAGTGAAAGACCCTTCGGAAAGGTCATGATTCTTTGGTGATATATCAAATACTTCTTTGCCAATACTGTCACCTTCTGTGACCGGTTCTTCTTTCTTCCGCACCATGTAGAGTCATGAACAAAAGTTTGCGGGATGCGGATTTCCGGGAAAAAAATTATTTTTGCACGGCCTCAGTAGACAGGCAGATTGTATTTTTGTAGCAGATGGAGCACGCATGTATCCTCATGTTACTTTGCATTTCCGTGATCTGCTATGCTTGACCTTCCCGCAATAAATTTTTTTTCCGCGAATCCGCATCCCGCAAACTTTTGTCCATGACTGTACTTATAGACGCAAGCCCAGAGCACATGTTACCCCTGAAGAAGCAGCCGAGCCGGCTCCAAAACATCGAGATTTTATATTGGAGATGTGTCGCAGTTTACTATAAGCCTATGTAGGCGCTAACTGGCCAGTTCGAAAGGCGTAGCAGAGAGCGCCGAAATCATGTCGGTAAATGGTTCTCTGGCTGACCACCGTGAATAGACAGGACGCACCACTGATTCGGGCGGTGCAGCTGTTATCTCCACAAAAAAAAAAAATCTTATTGCGCCTTTTCCTTGAATCACTACGTGCACAAAACAATGCGTATGCTCTTCCAGAAACACTTCCAGAAATCTGTACGCGTTCACTGCAGAGTTTTCCCTCTACATAAAACATGGCCGACTCAACCAGAGTTCACTGTTAACAAGGGCCCCGTGTGGGCCCTGAAGGGTTGTCTATTAATATTCGTACCTTGTAAAGTGCACGTTTTTTATTTCCTCAATGCTCAACCCTCTCCAAGCGGTATTCCGTCGAATACGCCATAGAAATCTGGGCCTGTTTGATCAAATTGACCTACGCCTCCAGGAATGAAGAATAACGGAACACAGCAGGTAGGATTTCGCCTCTTTACCATTTACGCCAGTACTGTTTTCCTTTTTTTTTTTAGTGAAAAGTCTGAGCACAGTACACAGCAAGAAAAGAAAAAAATTTCGCGGAATAGATCACTGGGAGTGCTTGATTTATGCAAGGAATTCGACCCGACCCAGCCGCTAGGCTCCCGAGTTTTTGCAGCTCGCATCCATCTCAAAGTGCTGGTATCTCCGTGTAGTGCAGCTGTCTTTGTTGACGCTTTCTTTTTAGCCCCTGCGTCTAGTTTATCGCCGATCCGCGTCTCGTGTCTTTTTCTTCTCTTTTTGCACTTTCTCTTTCACCTCCTTTGCGCAGAAAATGGGCAGACTCGCCCAAGAGTACATGTTTAGGCATTTGCTCAAGCGCTGCGTTTCTGCCACTAAAGCTTTCATCCTCTCTTGGTTGTCTCGTTCTTCGTGTGATAACTATGTTCATTACGGGGATCCTCGTCACTCTTGCTGCAAAAGCTGCGCGAGTTTCTACTTTTTTTTCTCTACAAAACTTATTGTGTGATGACGAGATGTGCCGTTACAGGATGTTTTAGGTGGACAGTGGCGGATCCCCAAGTTTTTTACTTTTGCTTTTATCCATCATGTCATTTATAAGTGCCGCAAATGGTGCTTGAGAACGGCGAAACGTGCGGCATTTCTTGCGTGTCTGAGCAATTCCGTTTTGCTCGCTTAGTAAGGCGTAGCCGCCTTCCTCTCGGCTGCATAGTACGACGCAGCGAGAGCAGACACACCGAGGACAAAGCAAGTCACAGACAAAGAAGCTGTTCTCTTCTAACATGCGTTGCACCGTACGCGCACAGTGAACAACCTTTGGGAAGTCTAGAAAGCCCTCAAACGCACGCTAGTTGTTACTATTCCAGCAGCGTTAGTCTGGGTTTCCTAACAGCACAGCGATTATGGATGACTTTGTAAGAACAACTAAAAACAGCGATTAAACTAAACAGAGAACTTTTTTATTTATTCAGGAGGAATGGTGAGATTACATATAACTCATATCAAGCGCTGATATGAGCGCTCCATTATTAAAGAGCGCAGTTAAGACAACAACAGAGGAATAAGGCTACAACACAAGCGCTCCAGTTGACGTCGTGGAGAGCTTCTTGCGGTCTTCTTCCTCTCTCCTTGTCTTTACTGCGCTCTTTAACGACGAATGCCTACCAACACGCCCAACTTGGCACGTTTGTACGGACGATGACTGCACGAAGCCTTTTCATTTTATTCAAGCACGCTCAGATGGCAGAAAGTGAAAGACTTGGCCGCACGCACGGCTGGGCCCAGCAAAACGTCCGTCTTCACGTTTAGCGCCCGGAACCGGGGAGAAGCGACCGCAAGAATGTCGTGAGAGTGGTTTACGTTCTTTGGCGAAGAGAACGACTGTGTCATTTACCCCAACGGAAAGAAGGGCAGTGCCGTCGCTGCCTCAAAGAAGAAATGTTGCGACTGTTCATTTACGAGAGGGCATTATGACATTTGTCACCACCCTGAGAGAAAGAAAGGTAAAGCTGCTGGCTCTGTGTGCGTTTGGGCGATAGTGATTCCGAGGGTGTGCGCGCACCGCATCTTCAGGTTTTTGAGCTGCATGGGCCTTAATGACCCCACACGATTGTTGATCCAGGATGGCACCCTTTACGCGTCATTTAGGTACTACGTCTCGCTGTGGCTGAGAGGGAACGGACGTAATGTTTTAGCCTCACTGGAAGAGGCAAGCATAGAATGAAGTCGTCGCACATCTCTCCCAGACGCACTTATCTGCTGCTGGCCTTGTCTTTCTGACGACGAAAGCGTTGTTAAAAGCAAGGCATCGCTAATGTCACATCATTAGCTGGGAGAGACAACTGAGCATGAATGCAATTAGGCACATCCATTCCTCCTGACAGTTAAATGAGCCAATTGTTTGCGGACTGGAATGGCATTGATGTTACTGATACAGGTAACACCCGCGCTACGATCATTTTAAAGCGAACACTTTACTAGCCTCGTGAAGCCAAGGTCATCGGCGAAGTACATTTGACCTTCAAGCGAATGTGCGTCAGCCAAGCGCCGTGCCACGTGACTCGTCGCAGCTGCAGCCGCGCCGCTGATGCGCCGACGACCACCTCGCCAGCTGTGTCCACGTGACTTGCCGTTCGCTTGATAGGGAGTCGGCCGGCACAATCTATGGCGTCGGAACGGTCTCGTGGACGACGGGCTGAGTCTGATCACCCGGCTGACGTTGCCAATCGTGCTAAGTATTCCGCTAGAGGCAGGGAAGTTAAACAAACGTGCCAAGCTAGCGGCAGAGACCGACGAAGAACGGGAGCGTCGACTGGCTCAACGGCGGTTGAAGGATGCCGAAAGGCGGCAGCAAAGAGCCACGGAGGCAGCCGCTGCTGCTTCTGCCTCCGCCACGACTTCGGCGACGGTCGAAGAGGTTGAGTCTAACCTGGCTTAGCAACACAGCATAACGATGCATAACAAATATTTCGCTTGTATAACCGGGCATAGCCGAGCTAAGCCGCAGCCTTTTTTTTTTCCTATTTAGCACTCCATCAAAAGGAGTGATCACGACCACAGCAGCCGTCCTTGTTTTTATTATTTTTTTCATGTAAGCTCCTTTTTAATCAATGCAGGCTGTCTTTCAGCGCGAAAGACCAAACGTCAAAGCTCTCCTCGCCCATACCGGCAGAGCCGAACACGACTGAATTATTGCTATCCCACTCCGTGCGCCATAGCAGAAGGAAAAGAAAGGGCATGAAAACAAAGCAAGCAGAGAAGTGGAGAATAATCGAGCAGTGATGAAGGACACGACAAGAGAAAGTGGGAAATAAATGGTGGTTCCCAATAAAAATGGAACGACGAACGGGAAGTTGTCCGAACTAATGGAATAAATTATCGGATGGGAGAATTAAAACCTGGAAGAGTTGCCCTAGCCGCGCTGCGTTACGTATTCCGCCCATCCGAACTTTTTTTTTTAGAATTCCACTAACTCCTCCTACACTAAGAGTGATTGTAAGTTCGAAGTTTGTAGGCCTTCTTCTCAACATGCCCGACTTCCAGTCATTTTAAGCATCTTTTTTTTTTCCCCACTGAGGTTTTGGGCGATAGCCGAAGCGGAAGAGCTCGGGAACCTGAGAATAGTCATGAGGGTGCAGACGCGCTGAGTATATGGCACTGTCTGAGCGCTATATTTAAAAAAGAGGCGCCAAGGGAAAGCGACGCCACGCAGATTCCGCTACGACTGCATTACATTAGTAGTTTTCTTTTCTTTCCTAGAAACGACGGGCAGGCCTTTGCTGAGCCGAGAAATGCTTAAAACAAATCTGATATTTGTTATGGAAACCCTCACAGGCATTTTACTTGCTTTTGTTGTGCTCTTATTCGGAAGCGTAGTTTTCCTCCCCCCCCCCCTTTTTTTTTGTTGTATTTTAAGAACCTGCTCACGTTACTTTCATTTACTAAACTTTACCAAAGCTGTTTTACAGTTCACATTGCTGCGCTGTCGGAGTCACCACCCTGTCGCAGAGCTTAGCCATACTATCCTTGTCGTTACATTCTCTGCCTATTTAAAGGGATTCACATGTCGAGGACACATCTAAGAAAGACTCAAATGCAACTGGAACAAAATCACGAACTCATGCAATTCTTCAGTTGAAAACAATGCTTCAAATACACCACATTGTGTTCGCCGCACAAATTAATTATTGGAGTTAGGTGCGGCTGATAACTACACAAATTTTATGCAAATTTCCGTCTTGCGGAAAAGGCTCTTGTTCCATATTTCGTTTCGGCTACTTGTCTCCAAAACAACATTTATTTCAGGCGTACTAGATTCAACGCATGCACCGCGTAAATAAATTCAGACATTCGCGCTTATACTGCTTCTCACCTGCCACTTATAAGAATGACTGGTCCATTACAGCGCCATACTAACATCCTAAAGACCCGGAAAAAAAAAGCTTACATCGTTCCTTGCTCATTTCCGTACCGATTTCGAGTTTCAATCCTTGAGACATAATCTTCCGTCTATTTTAATGAAATCCAATCGTATCAACTGTCCAGCACACATTCAACTACTAGAGCTTTTTTTTTTAATATGTAATTCGAATTTTGCTCCCAACTGTGCTTTTCTTGCCGCTGTTCTTTTTTTTTTGTATCCATTTTGTCCCGGATATATCTTTGCATTATTTCAATCCTTTTCCATCGGTCTCAAAATTTCGTAACAATTATGTACACCTCTTTTCATGCTTTACAGTGCTCTCGTGACTTTTTTTTTGTCTGATTTTAAAGAGCACATTTTCATGTGTACTTGCACAGCGAAAGCTCTACTACAAGACCAAAGCTGCGAAAGCCGATTCGCCGCTGAAGCCTTGACCTTGACCTTAAGTAAATAAATTAATATTGCCGTGACTGGGATGCGAACCCGCGGTGGCGCGAACAGATCAGCTTCGCTGGCCGCTGCACGAGGGCACAATGCTACCGCTGTAGCAGATTAAACTTAACTGAGGTTAAGTTTACTGTGAGTTTACTATTAAACTTAACTGAGGTTAAGTTTAACACATGCCTGGTGTTAAACTGCAACACACTCTCGCGCTATCCACTGCACATCACCGTCTTCCTCAACTTCCATCTGCGATGCGAACAGATTAACCTCCGTCAGAGTTTAACCTGAATCTAATGCCATTGTCAGACGTACCGACGACCCAGCAAAGCAAAACCATCAACCAACCAGGCTAAAGACATTGCTTTTGCAAGTGTTCTACCTACGTTAAAACCCTATACAATTTTTTTTTATTCAGACGTCTCGTCTGTGCTGCCTTGTAAGGGTTGTCTGGGCCTCCTCCAGCTGTTTCACAACAGCTTGTAGCCCAGCTGCCTGACCAGAATTTGTGTTAGTAAAGTTCAATGTTGAACACATTCATGGCTTCCCTCCTACACGCAGGATGTTTGTTTGAAACGTAGTAATTTCTAGTAGTGTTGGAAAAATGGAGGAAAGAAAGCTTAGGAGAGGCCCTCACTATTCGACCTGCATGACAAAAAGTGTACCGGTACCGGAACTCACAAGGTTTAGCAAGGACTAGTTGGAGTCTTTGGCCGATGGTGCAGCGCCATCGTCTGCATCATCGGTTGGCACGTCTCGTAACAATATTAAACTCACGTTAACCATTGATCGAGGTTAAGCTGAGGCTATCTGTTCGCGCCGCAGATGGAAGTTAATTAAAACGATGATGTACGATGCATAGCCCGAAAGTGTGTTGCAGTTTAACACGAGGCGCGATCGCCTGCGGCAATAGCATAGTGCCCTTGGGAAGTGGCCACCAAAGCTGACCTCTTCGCGCCGCTTAGGCCTTGTGAAGTAGAGCGCACTAAAGCTGGTGCCTGATACTGGCAAACCGTGACGCCTTCTTCTATTCAAGCCTTTGTTTTTCAATGCTGTTTTGCCTGCACATAATGGCTGTGAGAATTCGGCGGTTGCCCGGTGCCGCGACTGCCGGAAGTTGTCGTGCACGTACTGGCTTATCAATTCGCGACTCCGCCTGGCCGCCAATTTCCACCCCTCGGCATTAGTAAACGCTACTTTCCTTTCGCCCCTTGCTTATGAATACGCCCCGCGTACGGCAGTCAACGTCCCACGCTTCTCTCGTGCGCGTCTGTTGTCGGAGCACACGCCGGGCGTGTGACTGCGGTGTAAAACTCGCTCTTCTGAAGCAAAAGCCATCGAAAGAAAAGTGAGAAATGGACAGCAACTTCTCTCGATAGCTGGTAATATTTGTTTTCATAACTGCAGTAAGTTGATGGCTTGGACGCATCTGTTTAATTGCACTCTTCGGGTCTTCAATGAGCTGTGTGTAGCTAACGAACACCGGTGCCATCACTGGATGCGAGATAATAGGGTGCATCTTGCAGCTTCTTCGTGTAAGGGCGTCCTTATAAAAAAAAAAGAAACGCTTCCCGAATGCCCATTTTTATCGCATGAGGAAAGATTTCCGCGCTTCAAAATTTTATGTCATGAACGGTAGAGGTGAAGGCTGTAGAATACTTTGGATAGCATAGACGCCGCCGACGCTTGTGAAGCTATTGAAACGCTTTTATTCTGAAAGCTCACTATACACCTTTGCTATAAGAAAGCCGGGACTGAAATGGAAGATCTCGAATGATTGCCCGAAGGCCACCCTTCTGGTTCAAAAGAGAGACCGCATCACCGCATATCAAACTACAAAGGGGATTACGGGACGAGGAAGAAAGCGAGGAAAAGCCGTACACGTTCCGCAAGCCATGATATGCAGATGACAGATATTCCCGAAAAGTACACCCGCGTGTCATCCAAGGGGATCAGGCTTTGCATTCGAACAGCTCTTCAAACCTAGCACAGTCAAGCTCCTTTTCGGAGAGCCTAAAGCACTCCACATTGCAACAAAAAAGAGAAGATCAACGCACATTGGACCGATTTTTAGGAATGCTGTGGCTCACTGGCCATGTTTTCACAACGTGGCACTGAGTACTGTGGAAGCATACAAGGAGCAGCCACAATGAACCCATCGCAAACTCCTTCAACAGTTGCAAAAATTTTCAGCCCTAAATTACATTCTGAATGAGGTGGATATAAAATCGATGAGAGGTACGCCGCGATGCGCCCACGTTCCAAGTTTCCGGTGTTCCTAAACGACTTTTCAGGAGGACACAGGGGCGCAATAAAAGACACGGACAGAGAAGTAGACAGGGACGAGCGCTTGTCCCTGTCTACTTCTCTGTCCGTGTCTTTTATTGCGCTCCTGTGTCCTCCTGAAAAGTTATGAACCAACACGCCCAAATACAAGTACTCCTAAACAACTGTTTTTTTTTTTTTCTCATATTCGCCGCAGGTACATAACTGCGGCATTACTGAGGACATATGTTCGGATGCTTCGGGAATCAAGAAAGGGTAAGATGGCTTATTCTGCCTACAAATTGAAGTGCGCCTGCCCGCGTATGAGCTACTAGTTAGCCACCAAAAAAATTTCGCCTCAAAACAATAATAGTGAGAACGAGATTGGGATTGGAGGAGCTTAGTAGCCGGCATGATGAACACGTTGAATGCGAAAAAGAATTACACGTTCGTGTTTATTATGATTTATTCAAAAACCTAAAACCTCATGGTCAAGGCATCGTCAATCTCTGCAAATTAAGCAGGGAAATCGTAGTGAACAGTTCTACGAAGTGACTCGTGCTAATGTAAAAGGTAATTATAATGGTCTGAGTGCTTTTGCGAACTAAGCGGATGCTATCCATAAAATCATAATTTTCCTTCCAAAGGACCACGACACTGTTCCTATTTCTTTCATTGTTGATGACATTGAACCAGAGCAGGTGTTTACGCGTTAGTCGAGGCAAAAAGAGAGCAGAGATTGTTTGGATGAACTGCAACTCATTTCCAAGCATATCAGAATGTTAGACCAGCCGACCAGTATAATAAGAGTTTAGGACAATTCCGCACTGGCACCTAAGAAAAAAAAAACGCTGCATGGTTACGAGTGCGTAACACGAATGTTTGAGCATTAGCTAGACAGCTAATCTTCAAACAGACATGCTGCCGGCGGCTCCTAGTTGCCGCCCGCCCTCTCTCCATCTTCTTCTCTCTCTCCCTTTCTGTATTTCCTCTCCCCTAAAAGTGGAGAGGGGGATATTTCTTTCCCCTCCTTTTTATAAATGGTCTATAGACAACCTATAGACTTCTTTTTGACTCTATTGACTTCCTATAGATATTGCTTTTTGTCTATTCACAGTCTATAGACTGTCTATAGACAAAAGTCTACTAAAAGTGTACGGCTATAAATCTATAGATTGTCTATAGACTGTCTATGGCCTTTGTATTGCCTATAGACTTTTGTCTATAGACAGTCTATAGACCTTATCGACAAAAGTCTATAGACACTCTATAGAGTGTCTAATTTTTTTTTGTAAGGGCTGTCACCTGCCAACTGAGGCAGGTGGGTCGGTGGCAAGCAGAAAAAGAGCGAACGCTCTAAACCTGTTGTTAGCCCTTATTTTTTTAAGCGGACATTTGACGCACTATTACTGTGCACACGCACAAGTACTCCCCAGTGGCTGCAATATCCAAGTCATCCAGCCTTCATTCTAAACCCCATTATAGCCTCGCAGGTCAAATTGTGATCGCGATGCAGAAGGAGAGAATGTGTGCTTATTATAAGCAGAAAACCTCAGCTCAGTGTGTTAAATGAGTTATTTCTCATATTTAAAGGGCCCTTCAAGCGGAACCAGAGGCACACCGTGCAGTGCATGTTCCTAGTGTCCTAAGGATACAGCGGACCAAGACAAGGGAGCACCAAACACCCAGGCAAATATGAAAATACGTGACATTTTTGGACAACATTTTCTGATGCTTTCTGAGAAAAATCCGCCTGTAGCGTTATTTCGAGTTTATTTGCATATGTTGTCCCTAATGCAAGAGGATCCCAGGCCGTTCGCTATCACACTATTCATTATGCGAGGTTGGGCTCCGAACGAAGAAATATCTCGGCGGTGGCAGAGCTGGCCAGTGCAGTCGGCGGCCGACGGAGGGTGTGTGGCGGTCGTAGTGCGGTCATAATTTATCTTTATCGCTCTTCCTCCAACAACCGGAACATAGACGCGGTAGAAGAAAACGAGGACGCTGCGAAATTCGTGCATGGCGCAGGCGCGAACTTTCGAAGGGTGTGCTCGAATAGAATAAAGATTGTCACCCCTAGCCGGCCCCTGGCGACAGCGAGCAAGGAAACTGCACTCTTCGCTGAAGCGTGGGTGAAAGAATCTTCTACATAAAATATTAAGGCAACGAGCTATTCCTGAAATAAGTCTTATGCAAAACCCGTCAACCATTGCGTAAAGAAAGCTGCACTTGCAAGCTACAACTTTACTAATGATGACAAAGGAAAGAAGGAAGGAAGGAAGGAAGGAAGGAAGGAAGGAAGGAAGGAAGGAAGGAAGGACGGAAGGAAGGAAGGAAGGAAGGAAGGAAGGAAGGAAGGAAGGAAGGAAGGAAGGAAGGAAGGAAGGAAGGAAGGAAGGAAGGAAGGAAGGAAGTGCTGTCAAGTAAATAGACTAATTCACGATTCTCAGACCACTGCAGAAACCAAATTATAATTTCTCTCTGCTCAAGTTCACGTCATAATCGAAAACTTTTCGAAAAGAAAAGAAGTTCAAGCTTAAACGTTCTGCGAGTTCATCGATGCGCAGTGTAATTCGAAGGAATTATTAATCCTAAAGGATTAGATGGCTCATCGACATGAAAAGCCAGCCTGGCCGCAATGCGGCTCTACAGAGATTGCGATTGGTCGAAACGGTGTGACGTCATTAAAGGCAGAAAAATACGAATTGCTGAAAAGGAATAGTCTGTACTAGTACTCACAACTACACCAAAGGAATAGAATAGAACTGGAATAGAATTAGAATAGAATAGGAATACGCCTGAAATTGAACTCAAATCAAATTGTCATAGAATTAGAATATAATCGAAATATAAATATGAATAAAATTGGATTAGAAATACAATGCTTACGCATTACTCGATCGTAAATTCCTCAAGTGCGCCTGGTAATCTTTTTTCACACTTCGTTCATTCAGGTTAAACAAGGTTACGCTGCTTACACTTCTGTTAGCTTTGGAAGTCCTGTTGGTTTCATTATTTCTCTAGCTAGCTGCTTTAAAGCAACTATGATTAATATCTGATTCTTAGTGGGTAAGGTTTGCAGGTATGTATGGGTCTTTCTGTTACACTGCAGGGTAAACAGGCTGCACTATGTGCCTTAGTGTCAGCCTCTTCGTGTTCTTTTTTTATTCAGCTTTCTCACCACGTTCATCATTTGTGAAGCGTTAATCATTCTGAGCGCACAAAAAGCTGATATGTTTTGCCGAGCTAGTAGCGTGTTCCACCAGACATCGGGTCCAGGAGCACCGCCGCTGTGCCGACGGAGGAAGGAACGTGGGCCGGAGACGGGGAGTAGGGAAAGCAAAGGAAAAACTGTAATCACATATTTACGAAGTTATTTACAAGCAATGACAAACAAGGTAAAAGCTGAGAAGTCTCAGCGAAACGCCGAAGGAATCGCTCAGGGAAATCTCTCCGGGAATCGCTCCTCGATGAACGTGTCGAGCGCTTTCAAATAGACCCTCCCGAGATCTTCCCGCCTTTTCCGACCAATCGTAGGGACTTCGTCGAATGCCCCCCCCCCCCCCCCCCCCCGGTCGTTCCCCGCTTCGTCGCCTTCCTCGGCTGAGGCACTAGGATACTCGGTAGTGTCCAGAAGAGCGTGTTGTAGGGCTAGTCGGATCCCATATCTTGTTTCAAGGAAACGTCCAAAGGCGAACACCTGCAGCGTCGTCACCCCGCTTCATCCGCTGAGGCACTTGGATACTCGGAAGTGTCCAGTAGAGCGTGTTGTCGGGCTAGTCGTTTCCGGCCAGGTGGATCCTATATCTTGTTTCAAGGAAATGCCCCAAAGGCGAACACCTGCTGCGGCGTCACCCCGCTGTTGACAAAAGAGCGAGGCGCGGTTGAATGGGAGACGCTCGTCTCAGCAGGTGGCAGCAGGCGTTGAGTCATGTCACCCAGGCAGATGCACACACAAAGTCGCAGGTCAATACTGCTGCGTTGGGTGCCGTTAAAGGGGAACTCCGGAAAACACGTCGTGGCAGTTAGGCAGAAGTGGTGATACGTGGAATCCAGGAGTGGTATCTGTCCCATCGTGTCTGGTTCCACCTTTCAGGAGGTCGCATGGGAGCGCGTGCATGAAGAAAGACCATTTTCGCAGAACCACACACTGCCTCTGGGAATGGCCTATGTGGATACAGGTGTCACGGGAACACACAAAGAGATTTGGGGGGGGGGGGGGGGGGGTAGAGTCACAACAGCACGTCCGCCGCCCGAAGAGGTCTCGTAGTGGTTGCAGCCAACGCTGCTCCGCGCAGAGACCTGGAGTAGTGTCCTTTTGGTCACAGCTGGGCCCAATGGTTCTTCTTGCTTCGTTGACAGCTGTAACTGTCTTATCCAGCAAAGTTCAAAGCCCAACAAGCAGAAAGCGCCAAACCAACTGCAAGACCTGCCAAGCTGTCTGCGGTCAACAAAACCTCCTTCGAGAAAATGAGCTGTCGCGTGAAATTTACGTCCTCCTCCGAAAGTATCCAAGTTTGACCAAACCAGAATGCACAGAGCTTGTTTAGCCAAAAGGGAGGAAAAATTCCTAAGATTTTTTTTTTCTTGGGGGGGGGGGGGGGTGCTGTAGCACGGTTTATGTCACAGAAAGCCATCTCCCGTGAGAGCATAAAGGGAAGGTGGAGCTGCTGAACACACATACAAAACGCACAAAAAATGATTCCCCCTAAGCAAAAAACGGAAAATACAAATTTGCATAGCGGATTAACGTCTGGGAAGTGAAGAAAGGACATTACACGGGAAAGCTTCGGCTGAGGCCATCAGCGTTGCCATTATCTCGTCCCTTTTTGTAATGCACGTCAATTGAGTCCCGCAATGCCACGCTCCAAAATTTCGCTCTCATCCTTGTACAGGAGAGATAAATGAGCAAAAAAACAAGCATTAAACTCAAGATGAGATTTTTCCTCGAATCCGCCCACAAACAGCGTTGCGACTCAAGCAATTTACTGGTTCCTATTCTTCAGCCGCCCCCTGCGCGCCGCGGTCCGATAGCTGCTCTAGTAGGTGCAAAATGACACAAGGCTAGGAACTTCAGCTTGGGAGCGTGAACTGTTCCTCGTCCAAGTCTCGCGGTTCTGAAGTTTGGCAGACGCTTAGAAACCAGAACGCGAGAAGGGAACGAACGAGTGCGAATGCAGTGCTAGCGTATCCTCCTCTCTCGGATTTGGTTCGCGCGTTGCGTCCTCTTAGCTTGAGTTCCTTTCATGCGGTGCGTGCGAACTCTTGAGCGCTGAGGTGCCAAATTGGGGCGGTTACCCGGTTGTTCGGTTTTTCGTGCAGCAGTCAACATGATCCGCACTTTCCCCTTCATTAACATCCCCACAAGCACCAGCATCACAGTGTGTAATTTGTTGTGACTCTACCCCCCCCCCCCCCCCCAACTCTCTTTGTGTGTTCCCGTCAAACCTGTATCCGCATAGACCATTCCCAGAGGCAGTGTGTGGTTCTGCGAAAGTCGTCTTTTTTCATGCACGCACTCCCATGCGACCTCCTGAAAGGTAGAACCAGACACGATGGGACAGATACCACTCCTGGATTCCACGTACCACCACTTCTGCCTAACTGCCACGACGTATTTTCCGGAGTTCCCCTTAAACGGCACCCAACACAGCAGTATTGACCCTGCGACTTTGTGTGTGCATCTGCCAGGTTGACATGACTCAACGCCTGCTGCCACCTGCGGAGACGAGCGTCTGCCATTCAACCGCGCCTCGCTCTTTTGTCAACAGCGGGGTGACGCCGCAGCAGGTGTTCGCCTTTGGGGCATTTCCTTGAAACAAGATATAGGCTCTACCTGGCCGGAAACGACTAGCCCGACAACACGCTCTTCTGGACACTTCCGAGTATCCAAGTGCCTCAGCGGATGAAGCGGGGTGACGACGCTGCAGTTGTTCGCCTTTGGACGTTTCCTTGAAACAAGATATGGGATCCGACTAGCCCGACAACACGCTCTTCTGGACACTTCCGAGTATCCAAGTGCCTCAGGGGATGAAGCGGGGTGACGACGCTGCAGGTGTTCGCCTTTGGACGTTTCCTTGAAACAAGATATGGGATCCGACTAGCCCGACAACACGCTATTCTGGACACTTCCGAGTATCCTAGTGCATCAGCGGATGAAGCGGGGTGACGACGCTGCAGTTGTTCGCCTTTGGACGTTTCCTTGAAACAAGATATGGGATCCGACTAGCCCGACAACACGCTATTCTGGACACTTCCGAGTATCCTAGTGCATCAGCGGATGAAGCGGGGTGACGACGCTGCAGTTGTTCGCCTTTGGACGTTTCCTTGAAACAAGATATGGGATCCGACTAGCCCGACAACACGCTATTCTGGACACTTCCGAGTATCCTAGTGCATCAGCGGATGAAGCGGGGTGACGACGCTGCAGTTGTTCGCCTTTGGACGTTTCCTTGAAACAAGATATGGGATCCGACTAGCCCGACAACACGCTATTCTGGACACTTCCGAGTATCCAAGTGCCTCAGCGGATGAAGCGGGGTGACGACGCTGCAGGTGTTCGCCTTTGGACGTTTCCTTGAAACAAGATATGGGATCCGACTAGCCCGACAACACGCTCTTCTGGACACTTCCGAGTATCCTAGTGCATCAGCGGATGAAGCGGGGTGACGACGCTGCAGTTGTTCGCCTTTGGACGTTTCCTTGAAACAAGATATGGGATCCGACTAGCCCGACAACACGCTCTTCTGGACACTTCCGAGTATCCAAGTGCCTCAGCGGATGAAGCGGGGTGACGACGCTGCAGGTGTTCGCCTTTGGACGTTTCCTTGAAACAAGATATGGGATCCGACTAGCCCTACAACACGCTTTTCTGGACACTTCCGAGTATCCTAGTGCATCAGCGGATGAAGCGGGGTGACGACGCTGCAGGTGTTCGCCTTTGGACGTTTCCTTGAAACAAGATATGGGATCCGACTAGCCCTACAACACGCTTTTCTGGACACTTCCGAGTATCCTAGTGCATCAGCGGATGAAGCGGGGTGACGACGCTGCAGGTGTTCGCCTTTGGACGTTTCCTTGAAACAAGATATGGGATCCGACTAGCCCGACAACACGCTATTCTGGACACTTCCGAGTATCCTAGTGCCTCAGCCGAGGAAGGCGACGAAGCGGGGAACGACCTGGGGGGGGGGGGGGGGGGGCACCCGGACGAAGTCCCTACAATTTGTCGGAAAAGGCGGGAAGATCTCGGGGGGGTCTATTTAAAAGCGCTCGATACGTTCATCGAGGAGCGATTCCCGGAGCGATTTCCCTGAGCGATTCCTGCAGCGTTTCCCTGAGACTTCTCAGCTTTTACCTTGTTTGTCATTGCTTGTAAATAACTTTGTAAATATGTGATTACAGTTTTTCCTTCACTTCCCCTACTCCCCGTCTCCGGCCCACGTTCCTTCCTCCTTCGGCACTGCGGCGGTGCTCCTGGACCCGATGCCTGGTGGAACACACTGCTAGCCCGGCAAAACATATCAACTGGTGGCAGCGGTGGGATCGTCCACGCTTGGTCCTGGCTTCAGCAGTGGTGAGCACTTGACTTTCTTTAATAATCTGCCAGGCTGATTACTCTGGAAATTTATCACTACCTGTAGATGCTTTTCTGCTCGTGCTCGCTAATGCATTTCACGTAGCAGTTTGTATTGAAAGTCCTCGTTCGAGAATTGCCATGGATTTGAGCAAACTAAAGAAGCCAGAGTTGATGTTGCTGTGTGAAAAACTGGGTATTGAGGCCAGGAAAAGTCACAGAAAGGCGCAGCTGATTGAGGCTATTCAGTAATGTGGTGCTAAGGAGGAGGGTGACAGAATTTTGGAGACCTGGGAGGTCATTCAGGAGGGAATCAGGAGGGCTAAGAATGAGGTCGTCAGGGTTGAAAGAGAACGCCTTTACCGCAAGGAAGCCGCTAAGGAGGAGGCTGACAGGATAGAGAAAGAACGACTTTGTCTCAAGGAAGCCGATGAAAGGCAACTTGCTCTAAAGTGTTTGGAGTTGCAAATTTTACTGGCGAAGCGCGCCTAGAGGAATTCGACATTAAATCATTAAAACTTCCGTGTTGGGCGAGTTGGTAGTTCATCTTGAATTAGAAATGTTATAGCGCAAACAAAGACACGGACAAGAGAGACGAAACACACACACAAGCGCTAACTGTCAACTGAATTTATTCGTCGAAAGCCACACCTTTTATAGGCCGAAGGATCGTGAGAGAAAAAACAAACAAAAACAAGGGTTGTGTCAGAGGCATCAAATCGCGAGCGCATGCGCGGGTAGACAAGGGCATCACATTTCCGTTTATCTTCCATCTAATCAACAAGTAGCTGCCTTAAAATAGTCAATCTCAGCCTGGAACAGAGATGAAGAAGGTTCGCTGATGCACTCGCTGCCAAGTTTCTCTATGTGGTAGGCTTCTAGGCTTATCCGTGCTGTCCTGTCTTTACTTTTACCAAGAACCTTTGTCTCCTCAAACCGGGCCACGCATGCTCCACACTTACATGTGCAACAAGATGCTTGTATTTATGGCTTTTGTTTTCTAAATTTAGGGCGTGTTTCCCTAGACGGTCGTTGACAAAACGTCCCGTTTGGCCTACATAAAACTTTCCACAAGACAGGGGAATGGAATAAACCACTCCAGTGGAACACCTTACAAACGGCTTCTGGTGCTTTTTCAGGCACTCGCGCCTTTTTGCACTGCAAATGCGCTGACAGAGCTTTCCCAACTTGTTGGGAGCCGAGAACAAGATAGGTACTCCATGCCTGCCAGCAGCTTTTTTGAGGTTGTGCGAGATTTTGTGGAGGTAGGGCACAACCTCTGGCCTAGGGGCCTTTTGAAGACCATCAGCCGTTTTTTGTCTCGTTCCACGTTTGAACTTCTGAAGGATGGCCTCAGCGACTGCTGTCAGAACCGACCAGGGAAACCCTGCAGCCACAAGCCGACTTATCTGATAATTAAAGCTCTGGAACATCTGATGTGGGCACGATTTTTGGAGAGAAGATTCCAAGCATAGCGACGCTATTCCTCTCTTGATAGTCTTGGAGTGCGCCGAGTCATACGGCAACAACTCCTTCTTTGCTCGTGGGTAATAGCCCCAGCAGACGTGTCCTTCACAGAACGTTAATTTAAGGTCCAAAAACTGTAAAACCGAATCTTCGGGCAGTTCATGAGTAAAAGACAAACCAAGACCGAGTTTGTTAAAAGTATCTATAACGTCACCTACTGTAGAGGGGTAGCTGATGGTCTCCTGCTTTGTTAAAAGTACTAAAAGGCTAAATAAGGCTAAAAAATTTTCTACAGACAATCCTGCTAAGTTCTGGAATGACACGTCATCGTTTTCCTCAATGCATTCCTTATTGCAGTTTTACTTGAATGCTACTTTTATTGTTTTTAACGACCAGCCTTTTTTGCAGCGAAACGGCATTTGCATAGGGTCATGTGTAGCCCCTATTCTCTGCGACATTTTTTTAGCTAAGGTAGATAAGCGGCTCGATGAGAATTTTAAGGCGGGGGGGGGCAGTTTTAAAAGTTTTTAGATATGTAGATGATTTTTTAGTACTTTTAACAAATAAGGAGACCATCACCTACCCCTCTACAGTAGGTGACGTTATAGATAGTTTTAACAAACTCGGTCTTGGTTTGTCTTTTACTCATGAACTGCCCGAAGATTCGGTTTTACAGTTTTTGGACCTTAAATTAACGTTCTGTGAAGGACACGTCTGCTGGGGCTATTACCCACGAGCAAAGAAGGAGTTGTTGCCGTATGACTCGGCGCACTCCAAGACTATCAAGAGAGGAATAGCGTCGCTATGCTTGGAATCTTCTCTCCAAAAATCGTGCCCACATCAGATGTTCCACAGCTTTAATTATCAGATAAGCCGGCTTGTGGCTGCAGGGTTTCCCTGGTCGGTTCTGACAGCAGTCGCTGAGGCCATCCTTCAGAAGTTCAAACGTGGAACGAGACACAAAACGGCTGATGCTCTTCAAAAGGCCCCTAGGCCAGAGGTTGTGCCCTACCTCCATAAAATCTCGCACAACCTCAAAAAAGTTGCTGGCAGGCATGGAGTACCTGTCTTGTTTTCGGCTCCCAACAAGTTGGGAAAGCTCTGTCAGCGCATTTGCAGTGCAAAAGAGCGCGAGAGCCTGAAAAAGCATCAGAAGCCGTTTGTAAGGTGTTCCACTGGAGTGGTTTCTTCCATTCCCCTGTCTTGTGGAAAGTTTTATGTAGGCCAAACTGGACGTTGTGTCAACGACTGTCTAGGGGAACACGCCCTAAATTTAGAAAACAAAAGCGATAAATACAAGCATCTTGTTGCACATGTGAGTAAGTGTGGAGCATGCGTGGCCCGGTTTGAGGAGACAAAGGTTCTTGGTAAAAGTAAAGACAGGACAGCACGGAGAAGCCTAGAAGCCTATCACATACAGAAACTTGGCAGCGAGTGCATCAGCGAACCTTCTTTATCTCTGTTCCAGGCTGAGATTGACTATTTTAATGCAGCTACTTGTTGATTAGATGGAAGATAAACGGAAGTGTGATGCCCTTGTCTACCCGCGCATGCACTCGCGATTTGATGGCTCTGACACAACCCTTGTTTTTGTTTTTTTGTCATTTTTTTCTCTCACGATCCTTCGGCCTATAAAAGGTGTGGCTTTCGACGAATAAATTCAGTTGACAGTTAGCGCTTGTGTGTGTGTTTCGTCTCTCTTATCCGTGTCTTTGTTTGCGCTATAACATTTCTAATTCAAGATGAACTACATACTCGCCCAACAGGAAGTTTTAATGATTTAATGTCGAATTCCTCTAGGCGCGCTTCGCCAGTAAAATTTGCAACTCCAAACGCTTTAGAGCAAGTTGCCTTTCATTGGCTTTTTCGAGACAAAGTCGTCCTTGCTCTATCCTGTCAGCCTCCTCCTTAGCGGCTTCCTTGCGGTAAAGGCGTTCTCTTTCAACCCTGACCACCTCATTCTTAGCCTTCCTGATTCCCTCCTGAATGACCTCCCAGGTCTCCAAAATTTTGTCACCCTCCTCCTTAGCACCACATTACTTAATAGCCTCAATCAGCTACGGCTTTCTGTGACTTTTCCTGGCCTCAATACCCAGTTTTTCACACAGCAACATCAACTTTGGCTTCTTTAGTTTGCTCAAATCCATGGTAATTCTCGAACGAGGACTTTCAATACAAGCTGCTACGTGAAATGCATTAGCGAGCACGAGCAGAAAAACATCTACAGGTAGTGATAAATTTCCAGAGTAATCAGCCTGGCAGATTCTTAAAGAAAGTCAAGTGCTCACCACTGCTGAAGCCAGGACCAAGCGTGGACGATCCCACCGCTGCCACCAGTTGATATGTTTTGCCGGGCTAGCAGTGTGTTCCACCAGGCATCGGGTCCAGGAGCACCGCCGCAGTGCCGAAGGAGGAAGGAACGTGGGCCGGAGACGGGGAGTAGGGGAAGTGAAGGAAAAACTGTAATCACATATTTACAAAGTTATTTACAAGCAATGACAAACAAGGTAAAAGCTGAGAAGTCTCAGGGAAACGCTGAAGGAATCGCTCAGGGAAATCGCTCCGGGAATCGCTCCTCGATGAACGTGTCGAGCGCTTTTAAATAGACCCTCCCGAGATCTTCCCGCCTTTTCCGATAAATTGTAGGGACTTCATCTGGGTGCCCCCCCAGGTTGTTCCCCGCTTCGTCGCCTTCCTCGGCTGAGGCACTAGGATACTCGGAAGTGTCCAGAATAGCGTGTTGTCGGGCTAGTCGGATCCCATATCTTGTTTCAAGGAAACGTCCAAAGGCGAACACCTGCAGCGTCGTCACCCCGCTTCATCCCCTGAGGCACTTGGATACTCGGAAGTGTCCAGAAGGGCGTGTTGTCGGGCTAGTCGTTTCCGGCCAGGTGGATCCTATACCTTGTTTCAAGGAAATGCCCCAAAGGGGAACACCTGCTGCGGCGTCACCCCGCTGTTGACAAAAGAGCGAGGCGCGGTTGAATGGCAGACGCTGGTCTCCGCAGGTGGCAGCAGGCGTTGAGACATGTCACCCTGGCAGATGCACACACAATGTCGCAGGTCAATACTGCTGCGTTGGGTGCCGTTAAAGGGGAACTCCGGAAAACACGTCGTGGCAGTTAGGCAGAAGTGGTGATACGTGGAATCTAGGAGTGGTATCTGTCCCATCGTGTCTGGTTCCACCTTTCAGGAGGTCGCATGGGAGCGCGTGCATGAAGAAAGACCACTTTCGCAGAACCACACACTGCCTCTGGGAATGGCCTATGTGGATACAGGTGTGACGGGAACACACAAAGAGAGTTGGGGGGGGGGGGGGGGGGTAGTGTCACAACAAAGTACACACTGTGATGCTGGTGCTTGTGCGCGGCCACTTTGTTCCTTGCGTCCTGACTCGCCTCTGCGCTCTTTCATGATGAACATGTAGCCAACATTAACCAGCAAAGAGTCTGAATCAGCGTTGCTTTATTAACATAGCGGCGTTGACGCGGAAGGACTTCGAATCATCATCAAAAATTCAAGTAATGTAGCTATTTTGTTCTATTCTAGCAATAAAGTTTTAGCAATTTTAGCAATGTGCACCGCATCATAACATCGGATAGGGGTCGCTCAGCACTTCTATGGCATACTTCGCTCCTATCACCCAGTTTTCTTCAACAGTAGCTTAGATGAGATTTATGTGACTAATCATTGAAAGAAGAAATATCATCTGATCAACTAACACGAGCATAAGTCTACCCTTTCCAGCTGCTGATATTCTGTTTTGCGTCTACTGGATCTGCATGTATTGGACGATAGAACTTAAAATGCCCCTGATAATGTGAAGTTAGAGAAGACGTTGTGCCAGAAAATCTGCAGGCCGCTAGTCTGCCTAAGCTGGATTATGCTTCCTCAGTAGCACTTTTCAAAACCAGCCGACAAATCAAAAGAGAAAGAACAGCTTCATACATTCACCCTTAGTTGAGCTTTCGCGATTTTTACTCAATGTTCCAAGAGCTAGAAGTCTGACTTGCCCGATTTCATTGCAGCGCTTGGCAACAGCGATGCGCTTTTGTGTGCCCTGCTGAGATAAGCACGGCGCCGGTGCGGTTCAAGCAGCGATAAGGTGGTTACTGCGCACACTTTTCAGCTACGCTGCGCTGCTGTGATGACTGTATGCAGCACCCGAGGCTACTCGGAGGCCTGAAGCGGATAACAGACCGACATCAAGGACGTGTGCAATAAACGATCGCCTGAAAGGCTGCACCTATCAGGGCTGAACCATGCACATGAGGCGATGTTTCTGGTAATTCAGACGGCCATCCCGTGGAAACAGCGCCTCTGTAGGAAGAAATCGGATGGTCCCACTGCGTAGCTCTCGTACGTCTTCACGGTGATTTTTGCGCCCTAGTCTATTTAAGCTACATGCGACACTCGAAAAGAAATTAGAACATCGCCAATCATGAAATGGTTTATTGGGGTTTAACGTCCCGAAGCAACTCAGGCTATGAGGGACGCCGTAGTGAAGGGCTCTGGAAATTTCGCCCACCTGGGGTTCTTTTACGTGCACTGACATCGCACAGCACACGGGCCTCTAGAATTTCGCCTCCATCGAAATGCGGCCGCCGCGGCCGGGATCGAACCCGCGTCTTTCGGGTCAGCAGCCAAGCGCCGTAACCACTGAGCCACCGCGGCGGGGCTCAACCATGAAATACATAGAGCTAAACCATCCTCGTCAGGCTCAGTCGAACGTCGTCTGAATATAACGGCGAAGATTGCACCGGAACGAATGGTCTTCGAACACCAATTTTCGTTGCAGTGGTATTCAGCAAAAAAAACTTCAAAGGCGCTCCGAGCAGGCTTCGAACGAATTCCAGCGTAAACAGAGCAGTTTCGCTTCTGCGCGCATTTTTCCACCCGCACATCGCCTCAACAACGTGCGCAGTGTGTTGAAATTGGCATTTTGCCCCGTGGTGGTGACGGCAGTCAGGCACCAAGAAAACAGCTGGAGGCTTTCAAACAAAACTTATTATAGGTGGATCTCCCCTCTGAAAAGATGTAAAGTCGGAGGCGGCGATACAAGCAAGCGTGATGGGTATTTGTCGAAGATTAGACTCTCCGCCACTCTCAGTCGCGCCTAGTTTAACGCTAATGAAGAACTTCCGAGATAAAGCGGGTAAAGCACTTACTATAACCTACTATAGTAACTACTACACGCTTTCTATAATACTACCACAATACTGGTTTGGTTTCGTTTATGGGGTTTAACGTCCCAAAGCGACTAAGGCTATGAGAGACGCCTTAGTGGAGGGCTCCGGAGATTTCGACTACCTGGGGTTTTTTTAACGTGCACTGACATCGCACAGTACACGGGCCTCTAGAATTTCTCCTCCAAAGAAATTCAACCGCCGCGGCCGGGATAGAACCAGCGTCTTTCGGGTCAGCAGCCGAGCACCATAACCACTGAGCCACCGCGGCGGCTATAATATAGTGCTATATTACAGCACTTACCAAAATGTAGAGGGGATACAAGCACTTCTGGTGAGTCGGGCGGCATCTCGCAAAACAAACAAAGTGATAAGCCTCGTGCATGCGGTTTTAGGCATAAACAAATTTACATTACAAAGCTTGGTGTCAATATCGCGCTGACGACGTAGCCCGATGATAGCTAAACCAGCTTGCATGGAGATGGCACAGCCTTCAGAGCTCTGTTAATTGCTCTATGAAAACGCATGCGGCTTAAGCCACCACACATAAACGAGGGACATAGACCACCATCAATATTCCCATCGCCATTCCTCCCGCGTTCATTCAGCGTCTGATACGTCAAGAGATACACGGCTGCCTTATGGGTCCCAGATGACGATGAAAAGGCGCCCGAGGCTGTCTCCGAGCCAGTAGCAATAATAAAAAGCTCTTCGGCGACCCTCTGTGGATCGTATGAATGCGTTAGCGGCCAAACGTTCGTTATAGCCGACATTTGCACAATAAAATTCGTTATATTTGAGGTGGTACACTTAGGTTCGTTATATCAGAGGTCGACAAACTAATATCGTCTATTCGAGGTTCACAGACGAAAGTTCGTTATAACCGAGGTGACACATTAAGGTTCGCTATATCCGAGGTCGTATACTAAGTTCGTTTGTAGCCTGGTTTGTAGCCAACTGCCCACATTGGCAGGTGGCAACCAAGGCAGGTGGCAACCAGGTGGCAGGTGGCTACTGACTGTTGGCGGTCGCCATTTCGGCTTGCACATACCCTTCTAATGGTTACGCATCAATAAAACGCGCGACTACTGCACCGCGTCAAGCAGCGAGGAACGCCGAGCGTGTGGTGGTCCAGCTGGAAAGCAGGAGGCTGATGACGGCGGCCGGTAAAAGAGCGAAAGCAGCCAGGGAGACCAGGTGCGCCACCCGGATAGAAGAACAGAGGTGGGTGAAAGCACGTGCACGTTCAGCAGCCAAGGCACTCTGAGGCCAAGAACGATTAAAAGAATGGCGTTTGAGCCATTCTTGAACTGGCAAGGAATGCGCGATGCGGGCAGTGCAACGTATTTCACGCTTACAGATATCCTCGTCGAGGAGATAGATGAAATTACAAATATCCTCGACGAGGAGATAGATTACAAATTTCCTTAGCCGTTTCTCGAACATGGAGGTATACTGCACGTGTACACGATCAAGAAATTGGAGCAGAAAGGTCTCGTCGAGAAGAACAACATATCCTGTCACTGACGACTGCGAACCAAAGAGAATGCAACGTGTACGAAGAGTCACTGAAGAAATGCGACGCAAGTCTGCCGTAGAAAAAAAGAAAAAGGCAGGCACATCGGGAAAAAAGGTAAGCAAGCAAAGAATAAATTGCAGCCTGAAAAGAAGCGCTCTGTCAGCTAGCCCACTAAGCATTGGTGCCGTGAGTGGGTGGTTTAATTGATCTTCTGTTCCGTCGCGGTGTCCGCTTTCGCCAAACGTATCGTACTGGAAACAGTGGAGACACACGCGACAGCAAGAAGCCCCGGAGAAACGGTAGGGACACTACTGAAACAAGGAGGCCAGTCTAAGTAGACCGCACTCCGGAGAAGGTGGTACACGCTTCCAATTAGCAAATGAAGCATTGAGTCTTTCAGCAGCCGCGCAAAGAAAGATGTTTGGGAGGAAAACAACAGTGCAGAGAGAAGACTATATATAAAGAAGTAAACGGGAGTAAATGACAAGTATAAGCACGCTATTGAAGGGCTTGCAGGTTGCGAGAAAAGACACATGCGCTAAAAAAGAGCGTCTGAACAAGCTTCCTCTACAGAAGCACGTACAAGAAGGCAGACGAAACGAAGGAAAGCGCTCAATGGCGCCGGTTGCTTCACGATCCGAGAAAAGGGGGAAACACTGCCGTTCACCGTCGCGTTGTTTCCTGTCGGCTGTTCTGTCTGCTACTTTCACCCCCTCCACCCTTTTTTAAACAGCGTAAGAGGTGCATTCCTGGGCGAAAAAAAAAACGCATAAATGACCTGAAGACTGCTTTGAAGAGAAACCATCGAGTTCACTGCGACTTCAGGTGAATGTCATACCGAGCAATTCTGGACAAAAGTAGTTTTGAGCCGGAAACCGTTTACGAACGCAATTTTTTCCTATAATGCAAGATTTGTTGATAACAATCAACACATCCACAGATCACCCGATGGCAGTTTTGTATTTTTCTTCTATTAACGTTCTTGCTATCGTCAAAAAACGGTTCCCATTGGTTTTCTATGGCAATCTTAACTGGTCGATGCCATCGATTGAAAAACACCAAAAGAAATATTTTGCTACATATTTTGCCTTCAATATTTTTTTAACAGTCTCTTAAAATTTTCCAATTTTTAAAATTTTGGGCCAATAATGTTGGACATGGCAGGGCATAACGTCCATAGTTTTTCTCGTGTCTTCTTTCGCTTTTCTTCTCCTGTGATATGGTGAATACGACGACGTATTCCAGTCGGCTGGGCCCGGAGCAAGCGCATGGAAACATTGCCTGAAATAATGACCTGTACGAAGGAAAATTCTAATCAGTGCTCTCCTCTCCGGTTTTACGAAAGGCCCGTTAGCGCTGTTAGCGATTCACCCCTTCCGCTTTTTTTTTTCGTTGATTAATTACTTCAGTGTTCTTCATGATAGGAAGCACAGCACATTTAGTGAGCAATAATTTTTTTTACTTAATGGGCACGACAACTTTAATGGATCAGCGTAGTTTGAACAAGTATGTTGCTGTATTAATGGCCGAGGATACCACCTTAAGGAACTTTTCACAACGCGCACAAAGAAATTCTCGGGTCTTCGCGACATTACCACCCCAGGTAACGAGAGACGTTTTGCCAGCGTGCATGCCACTTTTAGCTATAATTGCTCTCCTAAAATAAAGGGAACAATGCAAAAATAAAATTTTCACTCGAGCAAACGTTGTGAAAATAACTAAAAAACTACGGGCAGCGGACGTTCCGACCACCCACCATAACCACCCGCTAACAATCATCATTCGCTCGTGCTACGTGCCCGACTTAAAGGAGCGTGGCACGCCTGTTACTTCGCCAGTGGATCTGGCTTCAATGCGATAGTGTTTAGGTTGGCGTCTCACAAAAAATTTCGGACTGCTTTGTCAGCAAATCTCCTGAGCGGCCGAAATGGCCGTGCGTGACGTCATCAACACCACATGACAGCCAGTGGACCAATCATAGGGCACCACCAAATTCGAAAATCTGAGCATCCCCATATTGCGGAAGCTGGCTCACTCTCCAAAATTCTAAAGCACCCCTAAAAGTTTTGTAAGTCGGCCCACCCCAGGAAATGGATTCATTGAAGTCGTGGGTCATGTTAGTATGATCCAATATGATATTGCAAAGGAAGGTAAGCGAACAGTCTAGAAGGTGACGACTCATGCATAACGTATAGGGCAATGAAAGCTCTTCCAACTGGAGTTTTGGCGGGAAAATCACAAGAAAGTCATTAGACACTTATCGTGCATAGACACCATGAAAGAGGAGCTACATGCTGCCGCATTTTCTTCTTAAGAATGTGTTAAGAAGATCGCCAAGTTCTTTCGACAGTCTTTCAAGTGCACTATCTTGAACATGCTGAGTACAAACTAAAGCTTGCATAGATCAGTACATCACTGGGTTTCGAATAAAAAAGGCTACTTTCACTGAATTCGAAACACATATCAGAAGAAATGACCCGAAATTTCGATACAGCTATCGCCGCCAAGGTCCCATTCACAAGTGTCTGGCGCAAATCTCTGCAATTCACTTGTAAACAGCGATCATGACCCACTTTCAGCATTGACTTCGTTGGTTTAGCATGGGTGGCAGGCAAAACGAATGTTCTGTTTAAATGCAATTTTGTTAGTAACAAATGCATCTTGCGCTGCCGAGCGAACGTCGTCACCGCCATGAAAGGCTACCTCATCAAGTTATTAATAAGACCTAAAATTAAATGGAGTTGCGCTCTGTGCCGCTTTGCACTGAGAGAGTTGCAGCACAAGTTAGCTGGGTCACTTAAAGGGCAACTGCACCAGTATTTGAGAATTCCGTGCTATTCAAGGATTCAAATCTATAGAGGCGGCAGGTAAAGCATGCGAACTGTTTTTGGCTAGCATTTAAAATACTCGCGTAACCCATGATTAAATTCTAGGCTTCTCCTCAGAGTACCAGAGGAGTGCAGAGAAACTTTGTGTGACGTCATGGAAGGTAAGATTTCAAATTTGCGTTGCCATCAACCACACTCTGCAATGCCTAGTTGGATGCTGCCAAACAACGCTCGGAGGCCTTTGCCTTTCGTGGCGCCTTTTTTCTCCCTTGAAAGCAAACGTTTATACGTTGGAAATACATTGGTACCTTCGAAGATGTCATTATGCGCCCGCCACTTTGCACTGTGAGCTGCGGAGAAGCTTGATGGCCGTTGCGATTTGAAACGGCGATTACAACACCCTTTCAAATGCTACCCTGAAAGGATTTCACGTGCTTTATCCACAAGTTTCGCACACTCGACCATAGGGTCGTAGATTTCTAAAACTTATGCAGTTGCCCTTTAAGGAACATACATGCGACTAATGCGTAGGCATTGCCATTTTATTGTAAATATATTCTCAGTACATTATAATTCCATTTCGATTCTATTCAATTCTATTCCAGTTGTATGGCGTCGACTGATTTTCATGACGCCGTGGTTAATCCGATTAAGCTGTAGTTATTCTCCACTCCTCCTGGGGTTTCACGCTAGCAGGTTCAAAGGAATCGGTCAAGGGGGGACTCGGTTGACGCAGTTGGCTGAAGGAGCTCATTTGAGGGGCGTCTGCCACTTAGTTCTTGAGTTTTATTCTATACCACAGTACTGACTATTACTGGTTAACATCGAGTTTTTCACCGCCTGTGATGACGTCACAATTTTCGACCAATCATGAGTTTTGTAACGCGACCACTTTTCGGGCAATGTCGGGTTTCCGTGCCGATGAGCCATCTGATTATTTCACACTAATAATATCTGGGATGCGCACGGGCAGCGTAGGCGCCAGCGACACGATGTTTCCCCTTATAAAAATGGCGTATAGTATGGATGTGACAATATGCGGAAATTTCTAATACCGAATTGAATATTCACCTACTGATTACTCAAACGAATCAAATGGTGTATCCTCAAAAATTGTTCGAAACGAGCTGAATGTGTCCTCAAGTTTTCGAATATTTTGAGAAAAATTGGCGCGAAGTTCGACGTAGGCCTACCACATTTTTCTTTTCATGACTATCCCAAAAACAGGGACCATTATGCCGCGTTACCACGCTGCCATGATGGGTACACGTGGGAAGGAGCGTTCAGCGCAGCGGTGTGGCCCATTCGCGTGGCTGTATAATCCTCATACATGGCCTCAGAGATTGCGCGACGCGGCAGGGCCCAGGAGGCAGGTTCAGCAAATCCGGCCTTTACGCCTGACCTCGGTGTTATTGCCTCATACGCCGCTCTCGCCCGTCGCGTGCACTGAGATGTGGCGCTACTTTATCAAGAGCAAAATGCACTTTTCCTACGCGCATCACGTGACCATGATGACAAATTTAATCCACTGATTTCGCGTTGCGACCTTCCAAGTGGAGATCAGCGTTGCGTCTTTTAAAGGATACAGCTATAACTGTGAAAGCAGACTTTCTCTGCTTCTCACGATTGCTCATTGAATATTCGCACATGCAGAGAATATGCGTAAAAAATTCGATTCGTATCCGATTCTGTTCTCTCGCTTTTCAGTTCTTATTCGATTCGGTTTGGAAAAAGTACTATTCACACACTCATACTCTATAGACTTTCTTGAGACTCCTTATAGACTCTATTGCCTTCAAATATACTTTTTTATTGTCTATTCATAGGCTACAGTGTATGCAGACAAAAGATCACTAAATATGTATGGCCATAAACATATAGATTGTTTATAGACTGTCCATAGGTATTGTATTGTCTATAGACCAGTATACAGGATTCCTCTACAAAAAGCATGAGCCTTTATCGACAACAGCCCATGGGCCATCTATAGACTGTCTAGAGAATTTTTTTTAAGGGTAGGCCCGTTGCGGAATCCCACAGGCCATGGCGTTCTGTTGCTTAAGTATTACAGTGGCGCTTTCCGTTTAGGGCTGCGTGGCTGCGCTTGGAAAGATCAGAAAGACAAGAGCTTACGGAGAGCTCGGCGCTCATTAAGGCACCTGAGGTGCTCAAAATGAATTTGGAGCGCTCCGCTACGCAGAAAGCCTCGAAGCTCGGGCACATATGGTACACTCATAACAACACTTCAATTTTTTTTCAGGAAAAAAGCGGCAAAAATGCACACAACTCTGAAGCCTTTGCTAATCAAGATCATTATTTTCCTCATTATTATTGCGAAAACTTTCGATGGCTCCTCGACAGTAAAAACCACCTCTCTCAATAAGCAGCGTTACAAAACTCGCGATTGGCCGAAATGGTGTGACGTCGTGAAAGGCAGGAAAATGCGAAATGTAAAGCAGTAATAGTTTAGTTTTACAGAATTTAACGCCACAAAGCGACCCAGGCTGTGAGGGACGCCCGTAGTGGAGGGCCCCGGATAGTTAGGACAACCTGTAGTTCTTTAACCTGCGCTGACATCATCCTGTACAGGGGCCTCTAGCGTTTAGCCTCCGTCGAAATGCCACCGCCGCGGGAATTATTGAAACCTTCGCTTTCGGGTAAGCAGCCGAGAGCACTATAGCCACTGATCCAGCAAGCTAACCAGTAATAGTGCTTAGAACTGCACCAGATAAAAGCCATAGAATTACACTAGAGCTGAAATCTAATTAGAATGAAAGTCAAATATAATAATATATAATTAGAAAAGGACTGCAAATGAATTCGAATAAATTTAGAAAATAACTGGAATGGAATTGTAGTGCTTTCACATTACTCGCACTTGAGTTCCTTATGAGGCCGCCGCGGTGGCTAAGTGGCTATCGTGCTCGGCGGCTGACCCGAAAGATGCGGGTTCGATCCCTGCTGCGGAGGTTGCATTTCGATGGAGGCGAAACGCTAGACGCCCGTGCATGTGCGACGTCACTGCAAGTTGAAGAACCCCACGTGGTCAAAATTTCCGGAGCCTCCACTACGGCGTCTCTCATAGCCTACATCGCTTTGTGACGTTAAACCTCTCAATCCAAACCTAAGTTCCCTATGGGCTCCCTGTAATTTTAGGGAACCCGTACAAATCATGCAATTCAAGAACGTTGAAACCCTGCTATTCTATCTCCTGTACTCGCCGCGAAATTGAATTGCTACCCTTCTTTCCTCAACCAAGCGTAACGCAGCAACGTCTCCGAACATACACAGAAGAACGGGACAGCCCTTTCCTCTCTTCACTTCCTCTGCTTTTCGACGGCCACAAAGAGCCCGTCGGAACGAAATTCGGCGTTTCATGGTTTCAGTATTTATCTTTCAGCATACCCCTGTTTTTAAAGTACAGCTCAAATAAATAGAACGCCAGCACCCTTCAAAGCCACTGCATTCGATCCGCCCTCAAATCGTCTTGCAACAAAGGATACGCCTGGCCGAATCGAGATACACTAACTGTGTTGCGAGACCTGTGTTGGGGTGAGCTCGATTGCATTGAAAGGGTCTCAGACAACAGCAATACAGTCGCACAAATGTACGCGAAAAGGCTAAAAGAACAAGTTAGAACTGAGTGCAATTCTAAGCTCCGTACGCATACAATGCTTGCTCTCGTTGAGGCAAATCCGCACACACAACTGAGTGTGAGGAGCGAAAGACTTTTACCCTATTTGCCTCTATTTCCGACAGCCATCGAACTCCTCCCGTGCCTGCATGATTGGCCCGGTTAACGCGGCCCCTGCAAAGACGCACGTGCTGCCCTAATGATGGGCCCGGGAAAAAAAAATGAAGTCCCGCCTGAGATTTCTTCGCCATGAGCCTCTCCTTGCTGCAGCGGATTTTCAACACCTGGCATTTCTCTGGAGTGTGCGGATGTGCAGTTCGAGGCAATGTGAGGTGTCCATGACCCTCTTGCGCTGCAGGATACCGCGGCTAAATCTTTATTTATGCCGATGTTTCCGACATCCAACCTTTGTGAGTCTTGTGGCGAAATTGAGCCTATAGAAAATTTTTTCCTCTCCTGCCAGCGGCTCGCATCTCTCCGTAGAATTTACTTGGAGATCCGCCTCGCTCGGCTTGGGCTTCCTCTATCTATTCCGATTCTCCTATCCTTCGGGGCAAGCGCCAAGGTATATGCCCTGAAGCCAGTGTGCGATTATATTCACGATTATATAATTTCATCTGGTAGATTCCTCTGCTAGAATGTGAATTCACAACTTTTCCTTCTCGGTATTTTTTGTTTTGTACAAATTCACAAAATTTTAAATATACTCCACTCCTTGTACATGAGTGCGTTTGTATCCGCTATGCTCCCTGGTCAATCCGCCGCCGTGGTTATGTGCCATTAAGCCTGAGGACATCATCATCATCATCATGAGCCGGAAGCGTGACTCGGTCATCATCGCACTGCCTGACTACGTCTGATATAGGGAAAAGACCTCGTATCATATCCCTCTGTTAATCCTGTCGTATGCCAGTTGCGGCCGCCTTATTCCCGCAAACTTCCTATTCTCTTTCGCCGACCTGGCTCACTGCGCACTTTCTTATCACTTACATTTAATTATTGCCAGTTTCGCACTTTTATGTTTTATTGGGGGTTAATGTCCGAAAGCGACTCAGACTATGAGGGGCACCGTAGTGGAGGGCTCCGGAAATTTCGGCCAGCTGGGGTTCTTTAACCTGCACTCACATCGCACAGTGCACGGGAGTTTCTTATCTTCCTTATCCTTCAGTGTTTCTTGCTGCGTTTATATGCAGTACCTGTAGGGGTTACTTTCAAAGCGGCCCACTGGTGTGCTGCGCGTCCACTTTGTTGCTCAGTCGTAAAGTATCGTCCAGCTCGTCGTGACTCTATGTAGCGGCTCACCAGGGCTTCTAGCCCTCCACTGTCTCCCGGAGTTCGCATAATATCATATTCATCGGATTCGTGGTGCCATCTAACCATTTCATCCTCTGCCCTCCCCTTCTCCTTGTGCCTCCCCCAGCATCAGTGTCTTTTCCAGCGATTGCTTTCTTCGCACTGGGCTGCCAAAGTAATTGAGCTCTAAGTTCAAAATATGACCTTCCAATGAGCACTCAGGGTTTATTACCGTTAGCACTGACTCATATGACCTTCTTGCAGTTCCAGGAACTCTCAAGAGTCTTCTCCAGCACCACAGTTCAAAAGCATCAATTCTTCGGCGCTCAGCCTTCTTAATTGTATAACTCCCGCAGCCAGACATGGGCACCCTCACCCTCGTGAAGGTGTCCTCACCCTCACGTCATGAGGGCTTCACTTGATGAGGTGAACGTGAGGGAGGATTGGCACAGAAGAATTTGTGTGAACGAGGATGAGGGAGTCAAAGATGCACAGGTTGAGGATGAGGGTTTGTCACAAAGTTCCTGCTTGCCCCCGGCCTTTCTTTGATTTTGCCGTCCGGAGCGCATCTGAATTTCAGATCACGCAGAGACATGGGAATAATGGCTAAAGAAAAACAAATAATCAAAGAGGATAACATAAAGGTGAGGTTGCAAACGCCTTCTTTGAACGACCCTTCTGTTGGACACATCGAGTGGAAAGTCCTCTTCATGGCGCTGGATGTTCACCGGAGGCTCTTACGCATCCCCCGAACACCTTACGCCGCCCCATAAAGGCGCCCGGCCGCGCGTACTGCTTCACTCAAGGTCGCCGCTGCAAGATAGCGGCTCCTTCAAAGAACAAGATGCTTGCTCTTGAACCCCACGGCACTCCCCTGAGTCGCTCCTCATCAGAGGGTCGAGGCTTTCTTTCGCGTTCCTTCGTCAAGAGTGCACGAGCTGCTGTTGTGGCCTGCGGCTCGCATTTCTTCTAAATTTCATTTTGTATTACAGCTTTCTTTTCGCAGTCTAGCTTAAGCGTTTCCGCGCTGTTTCTTTAAATCGTCTCTAAACGAGGACGCCGCGGTGGGAAAAACGCGGGCCAGGCAGATTGCTTGCCGCCAGTCGGTGCATGCGACGTGTGTGTGAGGCCAGCCAGGGACGTGACATGGAAGCGAGCCTCTAACCAGGTTCTAATCGATTACGGTGACATTGGTCACGAAGATGCATTGCCCGAGCCCACCCGCATCCGCGACACCACATCGGCCCCATAGCAAGCACCTGTAGCCCGGCGCCCCTTGCGACCGGTGCTTGCCAGTCTGAAGGATACAGATAAGCCACGACATCCCCCCGCTCTCCAACTCTTTCTTTTAGCTTGTAACTCAGGGACAGACTTAAGGGGAGAAGAATGAGGGTAAAAGTGTGAGGAAAGCCAAACAAGAGGGCATCTTCTCCCCCTGCTCACAGCTATACATTAACAATGAGAAAAACCATAACTTGAATTACATAGATCTTTGTTGGCAAGGTGATGTCTGCTTTTTAATAGGCTGCCAAGGTTTGGCGAAGCTTTTTTATTAAGGAGCAAGCGTCTGTTGACTTCATGGCTATAGCCACCGTCTGCGGTAGTCTTGGAGCCCAAGAAAATAAAATCTGTCACTGCTTCCATTTCTTCCCTTTGCATTCGCCATGAAAGTAATGGGGCCAGATGCCATGACTTTCATGTTTTAAATGTTGACTTTCCAGCCAACTTTTGCCCTCTCCTAATACCATTACGCAACATACTGCGAGAACTTTGGGTCTGAAATGGCCTTTTCATCGATTTCTGCATCGAAAAGGGACAGAAGGGAGAGTAAAACATTAACAGTGGCAGCCGGTACGATGGAAATACACTTTAGTCATGCAAGTTCTTAAGGCGGAGCGTCGCATGTAAAATTCGTTCTCGGCAAAAAATGGTTCCGACATTGCGGTGAAAGTTGTCTGCTTTCTACAAGCTCTGTGCCCGCCACAAAATGATGTAGAAAGCTCTTTACTGTGGTGCTTGAAAGAGAAATAATTCCGTGGGACCCACCTGAGCGCAGCCGTACTCCTTCAGGTCGAATGATTCACTAGAGTTCATGGGAATAACACTATTCGGGCTTTGAGTTGATCAGTCCGGCCTACCCCTACTAGCTGCTAGGCGTCATCGTGGGCTTTGTAAATGAATATTTCTTAGAAATATTAATATTCCGCTCAAAGAAATGTATAAAAGTATTTCTTAACTACTATCAAAACTGTGTGAAAAATAAATATCATAAATATTTAAGTAAAAGAAGCCTTGGTTTGCTTAGTTTATAGGGTGCCTGCCCCGGACCAGGACGGATATTTCTTCAAATCCAAATTTCCTGATGCAGTTGCGCAGCTTTTATATGTAGCTAAAGGAATCTGTTCATAATCTTCGTAAACAAAAGCACAAATATGAATGAGGCTCCGGAAGGGTGTAGCAACTTATGGTATTCTATTCGCTTGGCTGTATGTAGCCACGGATGCGCGACAGAAAGAACAACTTCCAGGTAGTTTTGTTCACAACTATGCACTGCTTTGCTCAAGAACATTACTTACAACCTTCATCTGGAAAAAAATATCTATCTTATTAAAAGTGAGGAATTCTGACAGATAACCATTTCAAGGCATGCAGGCGTTTTAGCCTCTGGTAATTCACGGTGAATGAATAGGACCACCCTCTACCATTGTCTGTCTCTATAGACCGTGTGCGAGCTTTTATACTCCTCGTGGCACAAGAAGAGAACATCGTAGTTTACACTGCAAGTAATTTTGGCGGAGTAAACAACCATTATAAGGCTACTATAACAAGGGAGTAGTTACTCATTGGCATCCACCCAAACGCGGCCATACGGCTACAAAGGCTAATACAGCAAACAGCTGCCCGAGCCCGTACATCAGCCGGCCTACACGTGGAGTGCACCCTCTAATTTTGAAGAATACAGCAGACCGATTCGTCTTACTTCCACTGCTGCCGCTGCATTTTCGTCCACAACAGATGCAGAAGAAATTCGTTGGACGGACTTGCAATATGGCGTCGTGCTTGTGAGCGCCGTCCGCCGGAATGGGCGGCCTAGAAGCTGCTATGGCTTACCTGCGAGAAAAAGAAAGAGGGAGAAAACCGTAAGCTATCGAAAGCCCAATAATTTTTTCGTCTCGTCATGAATACTTTGGCAAACGAAATATATTTAAAGTAGGCAGAGGACAGCACAACCTGCAATAGAAGACAAATAACACGGGTAGAGTTCAATACCAATATTTAAGTACCAATATTTTTTGGGGTAACGGAAAGATGTGGATTCCAAGCTGCCCGATGCCGGAAGGGGTTCGTTAGCAAAGCTGTATAAGTCATTTTACCAGGAAATTTGCGCTCAGTCAAAGAGTTAATTTTGTGTATCCACAGGCTGGAAGCCATCATCAGAGGGAGTGAGAGTGATTTCCCGTCGGGAAAGACTAAGGAGCTAAAATGCGGGCCTATGCATCAGTGTAATTGGATAGTATGGCGGTCCCTTCCGATTCCCCACGTAAAATTGTTACGGCAGCCTGATATTGATACCATCGACGACTGCGACTGTCATTTCAACCAAAAATTCAAACCCTCTGGCGCCATACAATGCTAACGACCAAAGGCCCATTACCGGTGATTCCAAGTTTTCAGCCTAAAAACGCATCGCAGTGCGAAAGCATGGCCGCCGACATGTTTGCTCACGTGATCCTGCCGCCACTGATCCCCCCCGTTTTGTGTTTCCGACGGCTGCAGGAGCACTGCTGAAAAGCGCTGTAGAGGCCATTTTGCATGGTTACTGAGGGAAAGCTGATGGCAGGCCGATAACAGGATCAAAACGCAGAAGACATTGGCACCCGCAAGTGTGGAGTACAGATCCTCCAGAACAGAGAGAGGATAAGGCGCCTACATGGTCATCATCATCATCAGCAGCAGGAGCAGCCTGACTACACCCACTGCAGGGCAAATGCCTCTCCCATGTCTCCAATTAACCCTGTCCTTTGTCAGTTGCCGCCACTGTATCCCCGCAAACTTCTTAATCTCATCCGCCCACCTAACTTTCTGCCGTCCCCTGCTACGTTTGCTTTCTCTTGGAATCCACTCCGTTACCCTTAAGGACCAGCGGTTATCCTGCCTTCGCATTACATGCCCTGCCCAAGCCCATTTCTTCCTCTTGATTTCAACTAAGATGTCATTAACCCGCGTTTGTTCCCTCACCCACTCCGCCCGCTCTTGGTCTCTTAACGTTACACCTATCATTTTCCTTTCCATAGCTCGCTGCGTTGTTCTTAACTTAAGCTGAACCCTCTTCGTTAGCCTCCACGTTTCTGCCCCATAGGTGAGTACCGGTAGGATACAGCTGTTGTATACTTTTCTCTTCAGGGATATTGGTAAGCTACCATTCATGATCTGAAAGAACCTGCCATATGCGCTCCACCCCATTCTTATTCTTCTAGTTATTTCCCTCTCATGATCCGGATCTGCGGTCACTACCTGCCCTAAGTAGACATATTCTCTTACTACTTCCAGCACCTCGCTACCAATGGCGAACTTCTGTTCCCTTGCTAGGCTGTTGAACATTACTTTGGTTTTCTGCATGTTAATTCTTAGCCCCACCGTTCTGCTCTGCCTGTATAACTGATTGATCATGCTTTGCAGTTCTTGTCCTGAGTGGCTTAGCAAGGCAATGTCATCAGCGAATCGCAAATTACTCAGGTATTCTCCATTAACTCTTATCCCGAACTGTTCCCATTCCAGTCCCGGGAATACCTCCTGTAAGCAGGCAGTGAAGAGCATTGGCGAGATCGTGTCTCCCTGCCTGACACCTTTCCGTATTGGAATTTTATTGCTGACTTTATGGAGAACTATAGTAGCTGTGCAATCGTTATAAATATCTTCCAATATTTTCACATAGCACTCTTCTACACCCTGAGTCCGCAATGCCTGCATGACAGCTGAGGTTTCCACTGAGTCAAATGCTTTCTCGTAATCAATGAAGGCTATATATAGGGGTTGGTTATATTCTGCGCATTTCTCTATCACCTGATTGATAGTGTGAATGTGATCTATTGTCGAGTATCCTTTACGAAAGCCTGCCTGATCATTTGGTTGACTAAAGTCCAAGGTTGTCCTGACTCTATTAGCGATTACCTTAGTAAATACCTTGTAGGCAACGGACAATAAGCTGATTGGTCTGTAATTCTTCAAGTCTTTGACGTCTCCTTTCTTATGAATTAAGATAATGTTAGCGTTCTTCCAAGCTTCTGGTACTCTCGAGGTCACACGGCATTGCGTATACATGGTGGCTAGTTTTTGTTGCACAATCTCTCCTCCGTCCTTCAACAAATCTGCTGTTACCTGCTGGGTGCAGCGATGGCGTAGAGGTAGAGCATCCGCCTCGCGTGCAAGAGGACCGGGGTTCGAATCCCGGTGCCACGCAATTCTCCACCGGATTAAAAAAAAAAAAAACTCCGCGTGTCGATGGAATTGCATACCCAGGCTTGAAATGCGGCCTGATTTCGGTGAACAGAACCGACAACGCGCACTTCCTCACCAGAACAGGATTTGGCCACCCTGGTGTAGTACATGGCCATAACCTTCTATGAACAAACCAATTAGCCTACATGGTAACCAGCCCTAAAAAATAAAAAAACACGGACACATGCGGCAGGACACACGCTAGTATAGAGGGGCCCTTTTTTCAGCTCTTGGTTAAAATGATCGAGGCATCAAGTTTTCCGTAGTATGTTTTTGCTTCGAAATGATGCACAAGATATATTACTGAACAATGGCCACCTGATGAGATTTGCGTAGAACCGGTAAATAATCTAAAGTTATCTTCTCTGATGCACTTTCGTTTCGGTGTCGCCAGTCTAACGTTGGTTGTGACATCACAAGTAGACAGCACATCACCCAAGGCATACGAAAACTGCGATAAAGTAGCTATTCGTTCACTTACTTTCATTCCGGTTACTTGAGCAAACTAGCGCGAGAGTTATTAAGGCGAAAAAGGAGCCATAATATTACAGTTTTTGCAAGCCTGACATTATCTCATACCTACATGCGACGCTGCAGCCACCGTCGCAACGCAACCGCAATTGAAAGTACACAAGCGAAGAAACCGAATTATTTGTTCCAAATACCGAAATTCTGTATCGTAATCCATTTTTATTACTGTTTCACACGTACATTCAAAGAAAAAAACATGCAACAAAAAATTCCGTGTCTCCGTGTCTTTAACAGGCGGACTTCGAAACGGCCTCCTTGCTAGAAAACAGCAACAGCGTGGTTGCGGAATTGCTCCATGTTACATTTCTCGTGGTTCGTTTTGAACTGTTTTGAGTTCTTTCGGCAATGATTCTTTAATAAGGAATGAAATCGGCCTTGCCTCGCAGCATATGTTGCCGCTTTTAATCACGCATTTTACTTCAAAGCGCCTCACAGCTTTAGGCGTGTCCCCAAACATATCTGGAAACATATCGCTTAACAGCCTCAGTCTGGCCTCTTCTGCGGCCGCATGCGTCATATTCCAGTCACACTGTAATTTTATGACGCCAGTCATAGCCCAATGCGGCCGTCAATAAGAATAGTAATATTATCATTATTATTTATTCAGTGACACCGAGTCCTTGTCACCTGAGAGCTTAATGGCAATAGCCTGGGCAAAGAACAATGTATTACGCAAAAGAACGCGTCGCAACGCATGTAACACATCCAGTGGACTCAACCAATGCCGACAGCAATACGGAAACATCTGAGTGCGCCACGACGTCCTTAGCCATTTTCCTTCGCAGTGGATGCCCAGTCGCCACGTCGACAGCTCTCCTTCATCTCCTACCACTGGGAAGCCACTGGGTAACTGTCACGGAGAGCTCGTCGCTGATGAAGATACGCAGCAGCGCTTCATTCGCGCCCAGAGTCTCCGGCAGCCTATTCCGTCACAGCAGCCACGCCTGGATGGCTTCGGTAATGACTCACGGAAAGAGGCGATGCCCCGGGCGGATGTGCTGATGCAGACTTGCACGGGTCCCAGTGCTGTCTGCTCACTAATCTAAATAGAAAACCATGAGGCGTTTTTTTTTTCTTTTATTGGGGGCCTATTTTTTTTTTTTTTACACGTAGTGCGTGCAAGACAGCGGCAGTGCTTGTAATCGATGGGGCGTTTCCGTTTCCACCTGCTAATGTTTGTGACATATGACGGGGGGAAAATGCCAAAACTGCGTAAATCATCTCCGTAGCGTAGTCGTAAAAGCCAATCCACGCAAACTGACAACAGGGCAGAAATACGCCGAGGCTACTCCAGTCCTTCAATCGGAGGAAGTTCGTTGGATAAAATTACTTATTAAAAATAATGCAATGTTAATACGGAATACCAAAATGCATAATAAGTCGACAGGTCGGGCCGAACTCTTAATGCTTGTCAGGCAGATCCCGGCAGCCAGTGGCAGACACGTGGATATAAAAACATACTCAATAGTAAAATAGTATTGCAATGGGAAATTAATTCAGGAGATTAATGGATGCCTAGTGAACAAAACAAGAATGTTTTGCGTAAATATAAGCTCAACGGTATATTTGGGGAAGTTGAACACAGGGTCCTGTAAATTTAAAATAGCAGCGTCATGAATTCTCAAAAACCTTACGTCACGGGGCAAAAAAGTTGCGATTAGAATACGATTGGTTATGAGGAAACACCTTAGCACATCTGCAGCTAAAACATACCTGCATGAAAAATTCTAAGCTTTAAATTTTCGCAATCTTCGTGATATTGAAAAAATTGCTGATGGTTTAGCATTGCTAAGCACGAAATGTTGCGCGAAAGCTGTTTTTTGCAAGTGGAAACCACCACCACGTAAGTAAAAACGCGATTGACCTGTCCATTGGCGTTGCGTTCAAAGTTGTTTCCAGCGGGCAAGGCATCGCGCCGAACAGGCGATGGCGTTCCATGGACTCCCTGGCATTGCTACAACACGATGTCGCGTTCCATTTCTAAATGCGAAGCTGAAGCCTCCTCCAGTTTTTTTTCGTCCGCGTTCTTGGCATCTTTTCACTGTGGTAATACTTGCTGTAGCGCTACCTTATCAGAAATGAACGAAGTGCATTACTTAGCGATACAACACCTTCTCTTAGAATAAAATATGCCTCGGAGATAGCGTGAACCAAAGCAGGGTATAGGGAGCAGTTCTGAAAGAAATATAGAACGTCTGCTGAACCGCCCGGTAAGAAGTCATCAGTGATGGACCGGCAAAAGTCGAAAACTCTGGCGAAATCCCGTAGCCGCCTTGTAGAGCACTTGAGGTGACTATTCGAACGGCTTTTGTACAGAAAGACGCGGCCGAGATCAAAACCGCATATTTCGGGTGAGCATCCGAGAACCATAACCACTGAGCAGAAGAACGGTTTAATGCGTTCACTCTGGCTGCAACTTCTCGCTGGAGCTGCCGTCAAGAGACCGACGATCATTCCACTTCACTCTTAATGACATTCCGCATCGGTTGCAGCTAGTAAGTGGAACTTGCGTAATATATAATAACAAGTGGAACCTAAATGTAGCCTTTAAGGAGTTTCTATTGACTGCGTGGGCCTCTGCACAGGATAAACTGTTCAGTAAAATGTGTGAAAAAACGATCCTGAAAACTCCATGCAGTTGAATGTGAAACCTTGTTCCATATAGAATAAAATATGGCATTTGTTGACCGTGATTTGGTTGATGTTGTTTCCTAATGCGAATCGTAACTTTGTATCTGTTGAAGGCCTTTAATTCATACCTCAGCGCTGGCCCTTTGGCCGTCTGCCACGCACACATGAAAAGAAAGCGCTTTTATGATTCTACTGTCAAACAAGGAAAGCTCTTCCGGCATAGTGTCGTGATTGTGCCAGTGTGAGCACAAAACAAAAACGAGTAAAAAGGGGAGTGAGCTGTCCTCTAGCGCTCTCTTATACAAACCATTGCGCTAAAGGACAGCGTTTTCCTATTTTACTCCCTTATAGGCGTGTTTAGAGTGTCGGCAGGAGTGTTGCCCTCCCCACACCTTTCAGTATCACTGGCATTCACCCCGCCAGCGACACTGAAAGGAGAGGGCAATCATTGCTAAGCGCAGCGTCTTCATTGCGATGCGACCTCTTGAAGCAAAACAGGCAGGATAACGGCGATCCGTTTGCGCAGTGATATTCTTGGGAGGATTTTGTACCCTCGAGGCTGCAGCCTTCTACAACGAAGCCCGCAAAGGTCGCGTTGCTAATCTGAAGTGCAAATCCCACTAATTTATCGCAATACGTGCACGGCATCCAGGTGGGCATAGTCGTTTCAGAGCAGCATGCGTATTCCCTTCCGACACCCTTTATTTCTCGACTCTGTTTTCGTAACCCGAACAGCCAGCCCACCGCCGGGTGAGGCGATTAGCGTGAAGTGCGCGATGTGTCCGGCGTCCGTTTGCGCCGCGAGTCACGCACGTGCAGGCGCGCTTATTCGGGGAGCCGCAGTACGGAATCTGGACTCACGCGCGAAGTGAGAACAGGCGCGCTTTGCAAACTGTCTAGGCTGCGAACCGGATCGATGTCTGAGTGGCGAGGATGAGCGCCGCTTCCCGTTTCTCTCTCTCCCTCGCCGTCCCGCCAGACCATTAGCGAATACAACGAATGCTACCGCACCGTGTTGTTGAATGTTAGGCGGGGGGCTTTCGGTTCCGCCGTCAGGGTTGTAACTAAGGGAGCAGTTGCTTCGCGTAACAACGGCTCGCTGATAAGACCGCTGTTCGCAGGCGGGGGATTGGACGCTAGTCGCCAACAGGGTAAATGACGGAGCGAAAGATAGCGCACGGTGCCTGTGGTCACGTTGGTGGCGGTCGTTGAACGTGCTCGCGCCTTTCTTTGTTTTGAACGGCTGGCGTTCTTGCAAGCAGATGAACAAGAGGTGTTGCTTTTCACACGTGCTTCACTTCAAGAGTGTTACATACACAGATCGGTCGACAATTGGGGTTCAGTCATGCGAGAAAGTGAATCTGGCAGTGTACCTGTCACCCAAACAACCGTCCCTGATTACGGGATTTATCTAAGCAGTTAATAACAGGAGACCTCCTTCTCAGTGCAGACTACGCATGGGCTCCTTCTGTGACATTCTCACCCCGCATTGTGAATTACCAGTGTAATAACAGGCCCATTGATATCCTTCATTCAAATACTCACTGTCCTAATAATTCTGCATTACAAAAACGGGCGTGGTATAGGTGGATGATAATGTATTGAATTGAATGTTTATTTTTTCTATATAAATAAAGGAAATGGACCTGGGACGAAAAGCTAGAGGGTAGCTTGGGAAGTGCCAGAGGCCAGTTAGGGCATCTTAAGAAAAATATAATAAAAAAGCTAGCTAACCGATCATATGCACACTCAGAAGCAAACTTATACATAGAGTACGGTGTGACTTGGAGCAGAACGCCGCAGTTTACGCTCACGAAACAAGGACAGCCAAAAGGAGGAAAGTAGTAAGCCATCAAAAACCGTTTAACAGTATGCAAGACTCAGTGTCTAAAAACTAATGAAACAGTGATCACGGTGATGCTCACCTAGAGCAAGGCAAATAAAGACTGTGCTGCATTAAGCATGCATAATTTAAAGTCCTTCAGGGGTGCTTTGCTTTAAAAATGAATGGAGATTTTATACTATTATGATGTTGCGTGTCCGGTAAAGTTAATGAAGACTCTGGTTGCCATATAATGTCCTCCTTCGAAGAACGTCCCATTCTTTTTGCTTCTGGTATAGAAGCGTTGTTCTTTAGGTCCAGCAAGAGTACAGCAAGGCACTGCAGTAAGCGATACTCAAACGTGGCATGGACGCAAAGAATACTGTACTTTGGAAATAAACATTCCGTATGATCAGTGCAACACTCACCAGCGGTAAGTCTAGTTGCCTTCTATTGGAAATCATATATGATATTTATGTTTGTTTTAGAACCTGCGCCCCAGCTAAGGTGACAGTAATTAATGTATCATTGAGATATTACGTGGTAAATTAATTGCGCGCTTATTCTTCACGGAAAGTCGCTACGACATTTAGAGAGGAAGCTTACGATTTTAGAAAGCTTGCTTTCAGTATGCATTATGTGGTCATACCGAATCATGCGAGACTCGAAGACAGAGCCTAGTGATTTAAAACTGTCTACAATTTTAATGACGTTATTTTTAGCTCTATGTCATTGATTACAGTACCAGCCAGACTAAGGGGCCTAAGAAAGACAACCTTAGTCTTGCTTAACTGCCAAACCATTAGAAAGTGAAAGAAGGGGAGAGAAAGCGAGTGAAAGAAGGAAGGAGAGAAAGGGGTACTGAATTCAAGGTCTCCGGTCTGGGAACCTTTGACGTGCACTGACATCACACAGCAAACGAGCGTCTTTTGCCTTTGGCCTCCACGGAAACGCCGCCGCCGCGTCCTTGAACCCGGGTACTTCGGCTCAGTAGCCGACCGTCGTAACCACTGAACCACCGCGGTGGATCACCAGAACAGAGCCGTGTACGAAGGAATCGACAAGGCATTGAAAGGGGGAAAAAAGAATAAGTGGAAGTCCTTGCACATCTCTATCAATCCAGTGCGTGGTTAGGGAGGTTATGTCCATTTTGGAATAGTAGTGAAGCTCTTTGTGGCCACGGCGTTTTGCTGCTCAGAAAAAGGTCGCAGGATCGAATCGCTGTCGCTGCCGTTTATTTCGATGCAGGCTAAGTGCAAAGATGGCTGCACGCTGGGCGATGTAAATTTCTATCTCGAGTGGCCGAAAAGTAAACCGGAGAGCTCGACTACGGTGACTCGTTCTCTCCTCCCATCACCCTCCCATTCATTCCTTCTGTCGCGGCACTGTTCACGTGTCCAGCGTAAATGAGATTTTCTCCGCTGCGCTTCGCTTTGCTCATAACGGCCCCAACCGAATATCACCACAGGACCTCAAGGGTGGGTCCTCTGTAAGGGAGAACGTCACGTTCCGCGCAACGTATAGGATTTTATCCTTCATGCAAAGAATCGCTCCACGGTAGTCGTCTTCGCTGCTAAAACAAACAAACTCTTGGGCGACTTCTTTTCGGTACACGACTAATTCCATGCCTTTTCCTGGGCCCGATTACGACGCTTATTAATTCCTTAACATTAGAAGGATCTGTGCAAGCGGAAACGACCGCCATCTGTAAGTAGCTAGCGGGAAGCAAGTTGAAGGTGCCACCAGCCCACCGCAGGTACAACTGCAGGTACTATTACCTGCCACCTGGCAAGTAGTAGTATGCCACCTCAAGGCGGCATACTCATATAAGGACGGAAAACTGGGCAAGTTGGTTGGGACTCACACTTATCCTGCGCGAAAAACAAGGACAAAGCGACCGAGAAGACACGACACGGGCGCAGTCTATCAACTGAATTTTTATCGTGGAAAAAGGCGCCTATGAATTCAAAGGTGCTCATAAAACAAACAGCCCAACAAAATCACACTTATTGCACGTGCTTACTCACTTGGCAGCATCACACGTCTGATATAACGAACACTACTATGCCACTTCGGATACAGCGACCTTTCGTGTGTTAAATCGCATATATTGCACCTCGCATATAAAGAACTGTTGCGTTTGTAGCTCGGGTATAGCGAACCTAAGTGCTCCATATCGCCTGTAACGAACTTGAGTGTGTCAACCTCGGATATAACGAACGTTCTGCTGCTAACGCATTCAGATGATCCACTGAGGATCACTTAAGTTTTTTTCATTTTTTTAGCGATTTATCTCGATACACCAGACTATCATTGCGTTGCGTTGCAGGTTTTTATCCAAGCTTCACGTATGCACTTAAGTGTACCTTGTGAGCGTCACCTTCTTATTCCTAATGCTAGATGCAGGCACACTACACGTTGCGTTAAACGTTCCGGTGACGGCCGCAAGCGTGGGGCGTCCCGCTGCTCAGCCTCGCAAACGTCGGAGCATGCCGCTGGGACGGGCGCTGCACTCGGGTCCTCCTCCGTTGTAGTTCCTATCCACTCAACACACGTTTTCGTGGCATCATACGTGCAGCCAAATTCCCAGCCCACACGCACTCTTTTCTATCATCTTTTGCTGGGCAGGCACAAAGACGTATGCTCTCGGACCATGTTAGACCCACTTGTTAAATATCTTCCTGTCACCGCAGCGCTCTAAAATGACACCTGCATGTACAGTCGGGCACAATAGTCTCTATACCGCGTGAACCGTAAACGAAGCCAATTGCCCTATTATTAGACGCCGGCACTGAAGGCCACACTTGTAGAGGTGGAAGTGAAAATCCTGTTCTTTCACCTCCACAAGTGTGGTCTCCAGCCGGTGGATAGTAGTAGAGCTTTTGGCTTCGTTTAAAGCGCGCGTGGTCAAGAGACTTTTGTACCCGATTGTACACATCATTATTCTCTGAGCCATAATGCGCCTGAAAAATACTGCGCCAATCACGCGAGCCGCGAACAACGGCGCATCCGCCTCCACTCAGGAAAGTCAAGGGTGTCCCAGATAAATGTAACCAACCTTTTAAAAAAGAAAGACGAAGTGTCCTAGTCCAGTGAAACCAACTCAGGGTTGTTCAAAGTCATGTGGCCTAGTGTTCAGTATTTCTTTCATTCTTCAAAGTTAATTGATTAGTTAAGCTTAATTAGCTAACTTTTTAACTATTGACTTCGGGAAGAAAGTGTCAATGAAAAAGTTCTAGATCGCCTCGAAAAACCGCTAGTAGTGCTGTTTGCATCAAGCTACGATTTACGTAGCTTTATTTATTGGCCTTAAAAGAAAGTTATCACGTGGCCAGCTGCTCGCTCACATCTTTGCCCCAATGTGCACCCTAAGTCTTATCAAGGAGAGGACTTCAGAAAAAAAACGGATTTTATTCTTTAAGTTGTGTCATATGGGACGTTGAAATGGCACGATTGTCACGTGGAAGCTTTTTCTTATTATGCGAGTTATGTTTAAGGGCACGTAACGAAACTACTTTACGTAAATATTACCTTGCTAGAAATATTTCAGTCAGCTGTTCTTCAAACCGATCTACAACTTTTCCATTCACGCTTTCTTCCTCAAGTCAATAATTAAAAAGTTAGCTAATCAAGTTTAACTAATTAGTTAACCTTGAAGAACGAAAAAAATACTGCAGACTAGGTCACGCGACTCTAAAAAACTCTCAGTGGGTTAAACACGGCTACGACATCGCGTGTTTTTTAAAAGCTTGGTTACATTTAGCTGGGACATCTGTATATTGGTCGAGTGATACCTTCGAAACACTCCACCAGATCAGGCCCCGTTCCTCCGACTTTATGCGACAGGGAAAAATTCTCTGCTTCTCTTGGCATCTTCTAAGCAGCAGGCTGGTCTTCCAGAGAGCACAGGAGGCAGCAGGACCATCTCTGTACATACGACGACATAAATTGCCACCTAGACATCCGGGGCATAGACTCAAAACAATACCCGCTACGGAAGTGACATCTCGGGTGCTCGAGCATAGCAGCAATGTTTACGGGGCTTACCTACCAGTAAGTATACATTAATCGTTCATCGAGCAAAAATGAGCGTTCATGCTCTGCCGCATTTATGACGCCTGACCTGGGATGGATGGCTTCAAGAAGTAGTGCATTTCATTCTTTTGAATAAGTGGCCACTGCCACGGCAATTAAAGGGCTCTTTCTCTGGAAATCACAGACTGCCGGGATTCGAACTCCAAGCCAGCACTACAGCGTCCGTAACGGGGACTCCTTTGAAGAAGCTTTGCCACCGATCATAAATCTGGCTAAGAAAATTGCAGCACCAGTTATTTACGATCTTCCTCCAGTGGCTGTGCTCCCACGTCGAAGCCACTCCTAACAACATTGCTGACCTTCTTGCTCAGGAGGCCGGGCACGTTCAACATTGATCGCTCTGCGAAAAGATGACAGTCGCACAAGGCGGCTAGCGCCACACCGCTTTTCTTCGCCTTCTTTTCACCGCTTTAGTCTTAAGCCGGGTGAATCTGGAAGCCCCTCTGCATCGAATTCGTCTACACGAAGCGTAGCTGCACAGTATCCACTGAACCCCGTTACCTCTGTGTGTGATCCGCGGTGTTGTGGTGGATGTGCTGCACATTGTTTCATCGCGGCGGTGGTTTTCCAACGAGTGTGAGAAATCGCTGCGCAACCTCAGGAGATTTAATTCACCAAAAACAACGGCGCTCAGAGTGCCTTTCTAGGCCGCTCAGGAACTATGCGGCGCGGTATAGAGGCTATATCCGAAGTATTTCGACGAAACTGACCGACTGGGCCATTCCTAGAAAATACTTTTACTTTTTAATATGACGCACAGTGAATGTAGCACTAGTGAATGTATGACATATAGTGAATGTATTAGAGATAGTGAATGTAACAGTAAACCGCCTACACACGAGCGCTACAGTCTGCAACATATTGTAACATGTGCTTTTACACTGATTTCATTATTAGTGCTATTTTGCACGTTGGCTCTGTTAGGATTCGGCTGCCGAGCGAAAGGTCATGGAATCAGATCTCAGCTCCTGCGGCCCCATGTAAACGCAGGTGCAATTTAAAAAAAAAAAAGCCGAGTGCTGTGTAATGTCGGCGCGCATGCACCGAGTCCATTAACGACCACGTGACGCAAAGCCTCACACTGCATACAATGCCGTTATTAATTATCAGTTCTGCGTAGTTTTCATTCGCACGTTTCTATGTACTTTTCCACCGCGTGAGGATTAGCTTAAGTGAGGGTGATGGTGGTGGTGGCTTTTTATGGGGGGATGTTTTAAAGCGCGACATATCACCAGCTAGTCTTCTTTACGCAACTTGGGGTCAAATGCACGTTTCCCAAGCATATCACTCCAGATAACCCGAGCGTGAGGCCAAAAGAACCTTGCCCCCACTGTACCACCGGTGGGTATCTGGCCGCATTGGGCATCGAACCCGACACTTCCCGCATACGAGGGAGATGCTCAAACTACAGCGATTACCTTTAGTGAACAAAAGAAAGCACTGCCGACTTCCCGTCTTCCCCTGGTGAGAAGAACATCTCTCGTGGTCACATCAGCGTGGCATTGATTTCCTGAAAATCTCGAATGCTGCCCTCATTCCCTTCTTTTGTTTCCACTACGGGCCCTTGTTAACCCCGCACTAGTGCAGTGAAGCAAACCACGTCCTTACTGTGCCTGCCTTTCTGTCGTTTTGCGTTGTATCTCTACATCATCACGATCCTCATCAGCCTGACTACGCCATTTGCAGGGCAAAGGCCTCTCCCATGTCTCATCCTCTCTCCAATTAACCCTGCCCTCTGCCAGCTGCGGCCATCCCATCCCCGCAAACTTCTTAATCTCATCCGCTCCTCTTACTTTCTGCCGCCCCCTGCTATGCTTGCCTTCTCTTGGAATCCACTCCGTTACGTGCTAAAGACCAGCGGCTATCTTGCCTTCGCATCACATGCCCTGCCCGAACCCATTTCTTCTTCTTGATTTCGAGTACGATGTCATTAATCCGCGTTTGTTCCTTCACCCATTCTTCCCGCTTCCGGTGTCCTAACGTTGCACCTACCATGTTTCTTTCGATAGCTTGCTGCGCTGCCCTTAACATACGTTTTCATTAGCCTCCACATTTCTGCCCCATACGTGAGTACCGGCAAGACACAGCGTTTCGATTCCTTCCTTGTCTTTTGTATGAGTATGATGCTGGTGTTCATTGCATTCGGTATGCAAAAAGAGTACCATCACTAAGGTTGTTGATCCAGCCCCGAAAGTTGGCGTCTTAAGAAAAAGCTCGGAAAGGGTCTCAAGAAAGCTCGGAAAGGGAAACTCAAGAAAGGGTCTTTGAGCGCGATTCATTCGATCAAGTTTGCTCCGCCCGTTGCGAATAACAGAAAAAACAAACAAAGGGCTGCGAACATGCTGCCGTCAAATGATGAACGGGCGTCGGTGACGGGGAATCATGGGCGTGGGTGAAGAAAAGAGCTCGGGGACTTTGTCATGAAGCGGCCACACGGCGCCGCCGGGGCTCGGTGTGTACGCTCGCTACGCGTTTCCCCAGCCCATCCATCAAGCACTGCCGATAATGAGGAACGGGCGCCTAAATTATTTACAGGGAACGCCGCTCGCCGCCGGCGTGCTAGAGGACAGACATACGCCGCGCAGAAAGGCACGCGCGCTCTTTCGTGAGGCTCCTGTTGCACGCACACGACAGACAGCAAAAGAATCACGTCGCGAGCCGACGAGCAGCTCTTTGATTAGGCTGTCTCCGCGAGCCGCAAATGAGACCCGGCGTGCTCGACGGCGCGAGTCTTCCGTCAACCGCGGTGCGCCCGAGGTGAGGTGGACTGTGGGACACGTCTGCGCCAACTGGCACGCCTGGAATCAGGCTGAGCGCCACGCAGCGCAGGAGGCTGGAAACGTCCATTTGTGGGGTATATTCACAAACGACGCTGGAAATTAGCTAAGATCGCGCATGAAAAACATCTTTCCCTTGCACTCTTGCCTGTAGCCATAGAGAACAGAAGCCCCGCGCAGACGGCGTGTGTGCACATAAGGGAGTTGGTTTAGAGGAGACGATGACTCATTAAAGGCGAGTGTAATCGCATCTTATCCGCTGCAATAACAACCTCTTCCCTGTTTACTTTTAAACCTTAAGTGGCGTAAACCTGGCACTGTGTGAAACTCGGGCATAAATGTGATATTACAAATCCGTTGAATTATTTTATTACCCGAAGGACCCTTACGTTTTAAGTTGAAACTGCTCTTCACATTTCCACGTAGAGAATCGGATTCCACGACTGCCCTTGCGTATTCACATCCAGCAATTTTTATTTCCAGCTAACCGTTTTGAAGACCTCAGATGCAATTAGGTACAGTGATGACAGAGTACTATCGACAAAGGCTAAAACGAGCCCAGACCTACAAGTAAAGCGCCTTTATCAGAGAAGGCAAAGTACAGGACCGCGTCACTGTACGCAACCATGTTAAATGCACTGCAGGACTGTACATCAGCAGCTGTTGCGTTCGCATGTATGGCTGATAAAGAGAAAGCATTTTATTTAACAACTTCGTTTGAGTCGCCGAGGATGGAACGTGCTTGTTCCACCAGGATCAGTTGATCCTCGGATTGATCCGAGGCCAACCAGGCATTCCAGAAGGGTTGGGATGGGCGAGGAAAGTGGGGAGATTGCGTGGCGACCGGGTATTTGTAGAGGTAATGCTTTAGGTTTGCCTAAGGTTCAGGGCAACTAGAGCAGCCTGGGTTAGCTCGGAGACGATGCAGGTACGACTGGGCTACGGTGTGTAATATGTATGGCAGTATTTTGTGCAGTATGCGGAGTAAAGGTGTTGGTAGCGCTGGATGGCGGGGAGGCAGTGTCTGGAGGGCCTCCCTGACGTTGTCATGGAGGGTGTCTATGTTGCGTTTGTACTGAGCGCTACCTTCCCATGACTGTGGGCAAGCGCAAGGGCGCTTGCAGTTGCTTAGTCTGTGATGTCGCGGGCAAGCCGGTGGACTACCTCATTATCTGCAGTTCCAGCATGTTCAGGGACTCAGTGGAGCATGACAGAGCGAGTACGTATACGTATTCCAGCGTGACGCAAAGGTCTTCTCTAAAGGCCGCAGATATGCGTTCAGTGTAGAAGCTTGGGCAAGTTGATGGCGCTTGTGTGTCGTCTCTTCCTTGGGTCCGTGTCTTTTCGTGCTGTTTTAAAATGGCATGCGTCCAGTTTGGAGCGCCCTTATGGCCGCCATGGAGCCTGTGTACAGTGTACAACCATAAAGGTCCAGGCCAGTTCCTCATGCATACTGTCGTTCTTTCCCAAGTTCCCGTATATTTGTTGCGCTATGAATGTTAACATTGAGTACCGACTAGCTCGAACCCTCATAATGCTAATTTCAGATCAGTGGACATAAATGGCTGGTGGTGTTAATGATGATGGTGATGACGCCTGGTGCCGCATAACTGTAGAAAGAGCATATTAAGAGGATAGGGCATGTGTACCTGGGAAATAACACGATTAATGCAACCGATAACTCATGAGGTGACTGAAAGAAATTGAATTCATGAAATCTGAGGCCACTTATATTCGACAAGTTCGATAGCTGGAGTTTCTCGGGATTTGATTTCAAGAAGTCCTCAACTGGTCCGAACACTTAAAAAACCCCAGCGTGGAACTTGCCCGCACAGTTGTGTGTTTGCACAAATTATCTCGGCTCATACCTCTCTGGCTAAAGAAAAACATTTATTTTTCACTTTTTTACTCAAAATTAACATATAGTGTAATGGTTTAGGGGACCACAACGCAGTAAAACTACACAAAACTACGTTACAAAAGAAAGCTATTAGCTGTTTTGAATATTTCCGCGGAAATATTCAGGACTTAAGGGCAGCTCTACTGTTTACAAAACACAGTATCCTAAGGGCAGACCAGTTATATTATTTAAATCGACTGCAAATAATACACGAGAAGAAACTTTACGAAACCAGTGACCGCGAATATGCTGGACATATTTTAAAGCACTGAAAACATCGAACATCGGAAATAAAAATAAACTATGGAAAGCAAACAATGACATATCAAGTGCCTGATACCGTAAATAAACTTGAAGGAAAGCTAAGTTTTGAATGCGCATCAAAAACATTCAAACGCCATGTTAGAGGGGTATTGTTGTCTTCTGTATTGAACTACTCTTGCAAACGAACACTGTATGGCTTTGGAATTTTTCGCCTGTGCTATTGTGTTCAAACTTGTTCTTTTGATCAGTACAAAGTACCTCTTTTTGTGCGTGCTATGGTACAGTTTTATCTTCGGATCATCATCATCATCAGCCTGACTGCGCCCACTGCAGATCAAAGGCCTCTCCCATGTCTCTTCAATTAACCCTGTCCTTCGCCAGCTGACAGCCACCCTATCCCCGCAAACTTCTTAATCTCATGCGTCCATCCAACTCCCTGCCGCCTCCTGCTACGCTTGCCTTCTCTTGTGATATGTACATGCATTTATTGTAGGATAGCGTCATGAAATGCATGCATTGCGGCTGTGTGTGCTATTGTGTTGTAAGTTCATATGACTCTAGGATAGTGTCAAATGTCGCGCCGTTGTATCATGTATAATTACAGGAAGCTAAAAGTGTGTCGTTTTGTATATGTTGTGTTGCATTTTTATCACAATACTGCTGCGAAATGTGTCGAGCCAGAGGCCTCGTCAGGCTTCAATAACCTTTATCCTGTGTCTCTGGATCAGGCTGTGTATATTGTCTGTTGCTGAAACTAAATAAATAAATAAATAACCTTTGCGTAACCTAGAGCCAATTTTTGCTTTAAGTCCGTTTCAGGCGTCATTGAGAAAAATAACTACTGGCGATCATGCTGTTTCGGAAGTTGCGGAAGGGATGCAGACAGGTAGAACGCAATGTTTTTCAAGCCTCTGGCGCTCGGGCGGTTAGCGGAAACTCAGGTGTGCGCGCGTAGATAACTCAGTCGAAGCGCTCAAGGAAAACACCGCGCCTTCGCTGCCAGCGTAGCTACTTGAACTGCGCTACACCTCTTGAGAAACGAGTTTGGCGGTGGGCAGCGAGCTTCGGAGGCGAGTTCATACTGAGCCTTGCTGCCTGCTTCGCAAAAGTTGTCTTTCAAACGTGCGTGGACGTGGAGAAAAGACCACAAGCAAGTTCGGGTGAATGAAATAGTTGCCTTAGTCAGTGAATTCAGCGAAGTACGGGCGCACATGAAGAGAGGGGCGCCGAGACGTCAGGGCTTGCCAGCGGTGCTGGTAAAACTTCAAGGGCCGGCGACCGGTTTAAACTGCTCCGGTTGAACTGGCAAATTCGAGCTCTTGCTTCGCGGTGTACGAGGGATGGTGGGTCACCCTCCTTCGACGCAAAACCTAACTGGCCATGAACTCCACTCTCCGACGGCGTCACTGACTGAATAAACACTCTCTGGAACGGTAGAAAACCCGAGCGAGCGCACCGATGCGCTCACCTGAATACGAAGGTTGATACAGAGCTGCGGGCTCATTTTTTCATGATGTAATAATAGCGCACAAGGAACACGAGGGACGGAAAGGGAACGACGCAGACAAGCGCTAACTCGCAACTGGGGTTTATTGCTGAATTCAGCAATAAAACCCAGTTGCGAGTAAGCGCTTGTCATCCGTCATCCAACTTGCCCAGGAATCGGCTTGGCTCATTTGTTGCAATACACAGTTGAGTGGATTAATAGATGTGAACATTTTGCGGCAGGAAATTACATTTTGCTGCTCAAACGTAGAATAAATAATAAGAGGAATAGTAATAGAAAAAAAGTAAGAGGAAACTATTGCAGTAGCTTTCTCCTATTATTTTCGTGCACCATATATAGCGGCAGTTCCCGACATTTTGCATTCACCCCGGACTCCGTGCAGCTATGCGTGACTCGCCAGGCGCGTACCGCTCGCGCGTTTTTTTACTGCGCAAACTATTACAGCGAAGGATAGGGAGACGGGCATGTGTGTGATCCAACCCCGTGAACACAGCCTGTGCCAAGCGCTGACTTCATCGTCATAAGGTGGGGCCGAATAAAAGATGCGCTGAAACGGCGCTCACGACAGCATACTGAAATGACAGCATGGCGCAACATCTTGCGCGCCTGTGAAGCAGCAGCTGCCGAACTCATCACTCAGCCGCCAGCGGCGAAGTGGAAAAGAAACAGCGTTCCAGGAGGGCGACAGATTGAGCCGATGCGGAGAGTCTCCAACGCCAAAAAATATTGACGTTCCCAGCTTCCTCGCTAATCTCACAAAACGCGCAGCCCCTTACACAACTCGAGCTCCCGAGGCTTGGTGTGTTCTTTACCGACGTAGTCATTAATTGCGGTCAGCAAATGTTATGCCACCGACTGTCCAGTTTACTAACTGATCTTTCCAAATGTAATATCGATGTGCTCACTTGTTGCACAGGAAATCTGTATGAAGTATTTTTGCGCTCATAGCTGTGTACGGTTGTAGTTGTACTTTTTTTCCTTTCTTACTTTTTTTCATGCAATTCTGCCTATTTTGTAATTGTAACATGAATTCGCCTTACGTCTTTCGTTCTTTTTTTAGTTTCTGTTTCACAAGTTTCCCTCCTTCCCTGCTGCTGCTACTGTAAACGGAACTTGTGGCCAGTCAGACTGCCTTCTTTGCTCCTTTTTCCCCTTGTTTTCCACCAAAACCTTGTACCTCCTTGTTTGTGGAAATGAATCAAATAAAGCAAAATAAACAATGCACATAGTTTCGAATGTGTAAGCAATTAGGATTACGGGTCATTTGGTTTAGCTGTATTGGATTAACGTCGCGTACCGACTCAGGCTAAGAGGGAGTCCTTAATTGAGGGCACCGGGCAATTTCGACCTCCAAAGGTTCTTTAACATGCACCGACGTCGCACAGCATACAGAAGTCGCTAGTTCTACCCCATCCGCGGCGGTCGCACTTCTAAGGAGGCGAAATGCGAGACTCCCGCGTACTGTGCGATGTCAATGCGCGTTGAGAAGCCCAGTCGGTCAAAGTTATGCGGAGCCCTCCACTACGGCGTCCCTCGCACCCTGACTCGCTTTGGGACGTTAATCATATAAAGCCACTGCAAATATGCTGTAATCACATTTGCTGGTCCACTCAAGCCTATACACATTTTCCTGTAGGGGTTCGTACTCTTAACCCTCCACGTATGCAGTAGCCCAAGCGATCTATATTGGAACGCCAAACAGAAACCGGTCGTCTCATGCGCCACGGTCCCGAGATGCGACAACGAGAGACGGAAGGCGGCGGGCAGAAAAAATTAAAGGTAGAGGATTTGCAAAATCAATTCACCGCAGTTTAATTTCATTGCAACAGCATGTGCCTGTACGCAATCATTATAGCTTGGCAGCTCACGCTGTTCTGCCGCATTACCAGTCTGTGTACTCAGTTTATTAATTCACTGATTTATTACAAATGCTTACAGCGCCCGCTGTACATTATCTGAGGGCTATTTGTAAATACAAAGATAAAAAGCGGAAGCATCGAATCAGTTATGATATAAAAAAACGAACAACTATTTTCTTAACTAATCGTACTGATTTTTTTTTAAAGTGGGCGTAGATCGGCACTTTGCATCCCTGTAAAAAATTATGAGCGTCAGATGTGAGTGGAGCTTGTCGTCAGAGTAGTGATATGCCTCCATTTTCTGCCTATTCAAATTCGTACTTGTGTACTTTTTATTCTTTTGTCTTCATTTTCTTCCTCTTCTTCTATCTCTTGGCTTGGTTCGTCTCATTTCGCTTCACTGGTTGTTTCTTCTTCCTTTTCTCTTCTTTTATGGCACGAACAGTAGATGCTTCGCTTGCGAAAAAGCAGTCCTGTCTGCGGATGAAGCCTCGTAGCAACTCGGTAAGCTCGGAAGAGCGTCGCGCCAGCTGCAGCCAATGGAAGCAGGGCGAACAATTAGAAAAAAAAGAAAAATAAAGAGGAGGAGAAGGCGTCACACCTCGGTCAATCCCCCCGCGTGGGTATGTGCTATGTTTACTGAGGTCAACAACAACAAAGCGAAGGATGAAGTCAATGCAGAAACGTGCAGTGCAGCAAACGGTAAATCATGGAAGAAGCAGGTGTCCGACAGACTCCGAAGCCGAACGCCGTGCACGACGAACTCAGCAGCAACGCCAAAGAAGATAGCACCAACGTGGCACAACCGATCCAGAGGATATATCAATGCGGCAAGACAGTATAAGCCCGCTAAACGGGATGCGGGAACAGAAGAAGAGCGAGAAAGACGAGTCGAATGATGAGGTCGCCGGAGAGAGGTGTAGTCGAGAGGTGTGTGCAAGTGGCTTCAGAGACCGCCGAATAGAGGGAGTGGAGACTCGAATGGCTACGAGTAGTTAAGGCGGCTCATCGCAAGAGGAGTGCCGAGGAGCGACTGCAAGAATATTTGGGTGCAACCTGAAATGTCAAGCTTATAAAATGCTAAACAAATATAAACAAACCTGAATATGGGCAATCGTTCTAGCGCACCGAAGTCGCATTTAGCTTATCCAGGTAAATTACTGGCACTTCGTTCTTCTTCTTCTCTTCTTTTTCTCCTTCTTTCTCTTCTTATTCTCCCTATCGACTTGGCTCTTGGACATATTATGCTAAGCAAAGGCAGCCGGACTCGCTAAGGGCCACGAGTTATAGCTGAGTCCTTTTATCATCTTGCTTCTTTTCACCCCTGTGACTCTGCTTAATCTTAAATTCGTATCTTCGTTCTGAATAGTAGTTGGCTGCAGAGCTGCGAGTGTGTACATGTTTCTTTAGCGTATGCCGCCTTTTGGACCTTCCTGGGTCCTTTTGGAACAGCTTAAAGCACAGGTGTATGAAATCTCCGTAAGAGGGAGAGCGGGGCGGACAAAGTTCATGGCAGCGCTATCGCGTTTATGTCCCCCCCCCCCCCCCCCCCCCCCCTCTGCGCTTGCTGACCAATTAAAGACGCTCCGGGCGTCCGCCCTTCTTATCTCCTCTGCTCTGCCATAAGCCTCCGAGCGCCAAGTAAAGCGCGCCCACTTCCGGCATGTGCCTGATTACTGCGACTATGGGCTGCCTCCATGCTCTTTGTCATTAAAGGTGTGCATACTAAAAGAAGTAGAACAGGTTTGTCGCAAGCGCAAAGCACACCGGAACTTGCTTAGAGCAAATTTCTCACAATCTGCGCAGCCAAAAGATGCCGGTGCAAGCCAAAGCCAAAGGAAATCTTTCTCCTCGCAACGAACATGTGTGCACACTTTGTGCCCGACCCTGTTTTTGCGTCTTGGCTCTGTGCATGCTGTGTGCTCGGTCTTAGCCTTTCTTCCCGGTAGGATATATTGCGTTACAAGTTTATGGCGATTAGGCTTTAGATGAAGACTTACAAGGTCTTCCCTTAGCATTTTGGTGTTGGGTGACTGGAGCTCAGTCAAGCCGCAACGAAGCGGCTTTTTCTCCAGTCACCTTTTTTCGCTGTACAATGTATGCGAAAAAAAAACAATCAATCAATCATTTTATACAAATTTCACGCATCCCTGCGAATCAAGGACATAACGTGAGATCTCGTAACAAAAGAGGAAGAGAGAGAATAAACTTTATTGAAAAACAGGTGTTGAGAGTTGCTTGACGATCAGGTGAGTGGGGCTCCCGTTACAGAACTCCAGTGGCGCCAGCTGCTTTGCGAACCTGGTAGATAAGCTTTAGCTGATCTTCTAAGGATACGCTAGTCTGTTGAGCCTCCCACTGCTCGTAAGACGCATGTATCATCTATAAAGTTTCAAGCTGCCGCAAATCCCCACGAAACGTGAAATAGCGTGCGACCAGCGTAACACCAGAGGAAGTGTCAGGGTATTAAGTAGGGTACATTTTAGTACATTTAGTTAGGTTTCGGAATGAGTTTGTCAGTATTTGGCGCCAGGCCTCAGCATCTGCTGTGCTTAGCTTCTTCTGCGGTGGAGGGTATATCCTGCGGTTAAGATGTAGTGTTTCTATTCGTTCTCTACACGTGGACGGAAGGGGTGCGAGGTGAGGATGAGAAGGACGGGACGGGTTAACTAGCGCTCAAGTAAGGTTATTTATTAACCTCCTCGTAGTCCTCTAACCCGTCGTGACCCGCGGTGTCCATGTGATGCGGCGGTGTTCTTGAAAGGGGCTAGTAGCAAGCAGTTTTACCCTCTCTCTTCGGGAAACTACCAGCCGTATAATTATGGCAGGTTTGCTGTGAGCCTGTGATAACGTAGACCGCTTTGCCGAGTCGGCCTTGGTTTTCAGTGCAGGCCCTAATGGAGTTGGTTTTTAGCTCATAAAGACAGCACAGGAAGAAACGAACTTGACAGGACATTGTGCTGCCCTGTCAGCTTCGTTGCTTCATGTGCTGTCTTTCTGCGCTAAAAACCAATTCCAGTGATGCACCAGCTAGCCTGCAAAAACGTTCTCGCAACTTATGGCCTGATTGAAGATATTACTAGCGGGTTGTATACATGGTCTACCGCAGCTGTCACGAATACGCCCTCACCGGATATGCCGCAACACCACGTATGTGGCACAAAAGTCATCCTGAATTTTTGGTCGCAAACCCCCCACTCGAGCCTAGCGCCTTCCCACGTGCGATTCACGGTACATATGTTTAGGTATTTCTGCAGCCATTAAGTGACGCCTGATGTGGTGCAGCAATGTTTCTTTGGCTTTCAAAACTTTCCAATCCTACGGGGTGCTAGCCCTCTGAAGGGTGGCTCTGTCTGCGGCCGTGGACTGGAACCTTGTGTTCTGAGAGACAAGGATCCCATCTCATGGTTCTTGACAGGTGTTATGAACGCTGAGGGCTTCTAAATGCTCGTTTGAAGCGGTAGTAGGGAGGCCTAGCGTCGTTTTATAGGCAGCTCTGATGGTGGTGTCAATTTGGGCTTCTACGCTTCTATTGAGGGCGTGGTAGGGGAGACCGTAGGTGGCCCTTCTAATAACCAAGGTTTGGACCAGTCGAAGGGTGTCCTCTTCCCTCATACCTTGGTTATGTGAATTGCTGCGCCTTATCATTTGAGTGATCTGGGTGGTAGAAGATTTGATGGTATGCATGCAAAGCCCGTATACTACTCTGTACCCAGAGCCCTAGCACCCGAACTTCCTCCTATTCCGTGATCGTCTGACACTCAATATAGAGATTAATAGGGCCGAGCAACTTGTTGCAACGGCTGCAGACTCTAAACTTTTCGGACTTTTCAGGTGCGCAATCAAGTCCACTCCTTGCTGCGAAACCTTCCACCGTTGCAGCGACCGCTTGAAGGGATTGCTCCTTTTGTGATAACGAGCCTTTAGTTGTCGAAAGAGTGATTTGAGCTGCATGCAAAGTACAGCCAATATCCGGCAGTCTTTGAAGGTCGCGGGCAAGACTTGACATTTTGCAATGTTAAAGAGGAGCGGAAATATAACGGCTCTTTGTTGGGGACGTGAAGTTTATCAAAGCTAGTCTCGAAAATTCCTATCGTAGCGGTGCCTTCCTTTAGAAATTCCTACGCATATTTAAAGATTCGCACCCCGCAGTTTGAAGTGCTAAATCCCTGGAGGGCTGCCTCGTGCGAGGCGTCATCAAACGCGCCTTTCAAATCGATTGCGCCGATAAAGTGTTCTTCTTCTTTTGGTCCTCATGTTGATACTTCTTCCTTAAGGAGTTGTAAGGCGTCCTAAGCTGAGTTTCACTGACTGCGACATATTACTAGCGCTAAAAAACACGCAATGGACAGCGAGCAGAAACATACTGGACTTCAACCTAAGCTGAGAGGCCAGGCCGCAAGCCGACCATGGTGTAGGGTAACAGGGTGTTATCCTCATAGTAATTTTAGACTCCTGTCTAGACTGTTCGCTCGTAGGGCATTCCCAAGCAAGACGTGAGGGAGGTAGAGCGTAGGGCATCAAGCGCGGGGCGCTTCCATGGTTTGGGGACAGTGATGATCTCCTCGCGGCGCCGGTTCTCCGCTTCCTGTCCTTTGTACACTAAGTCTGTGTTTATATAGCGTGTCAGCTCTTGTATGTTTGCCAGGCTGAGGTTGCGAATCATAGCGTTGGTGATTCATAGCGCTGCTGAGCGGCAGTTCGTGCCCTTGCGGCCACAAAGACTTCTACGGGGGTAATAGGGGCGTCCAAACCTGGGATCTGTCCTCCATGGTATTCCATGATACGTGAGGGAACATGAGTGTTGCCGATATACCTGGTAAAGAGGGTTTGGATAAGTTCGTGATCAGTGCCGGAAAACTTGTGTGCAATTCGCTTGAGGGCTATGTTAGTGACTTTTTTTAGTTTGGCCGGGGTCAGTCAGGCTGCGGAGAACATTGAGGGTTTGGGCTGTGCCTACTGTAACCCTGAGGGAAGTGCAAAACTGTGTCCACTCCTGTTGAGTTGTCAGAAAAGAGAGATTTAGATGCAAGTTTCAGGTAACCTACTCCAGGACTGAGCACAACGTCACTGGCACGTACCGGGGATGGTCACAAGCTTTGTCGTGAAGAATAATCACCATCATCATCAGCCTGACTACGCCCACTGCAGGGCAAAGGCCTCTCCCATGTCTCTCCAATTAACCCTGTCCTTCGCCAGCCGCGGCCACCATATTCCCGCAAATTTCTTAATCTCATCCGCCCACCTAATTTTCTGCCGCCCCCTGCTACGTTTGTCTTCTCTTGGAATCCACTCCGTTACCCTTAAGGACCAGCGGTTATCTTGCCATCACATTACATGCCCTGCCCAAGCCCACTTCTTCCTCTTGATTTCAACTAGGATATCATTAACGCGCGTTTGTTCTCTCACCCACTCCGCCCGCTTCCGATCTCTTAACGTTACACCTATCATTTTTCTTTCCATAGCTCCCTGCGTTGTCCTTAACTTAAGCTGAACCCTCTTTTTTAGCCTCCACGCTTCTGCCCCATAGGTGAGTACCGGTAAGATACACCTGTTGTATACTTTTCTCTTCAGGGATATTGGTAAGCTACCATTCATGATCTGAGAGAACCTGCCATATGCGCTCCACCCTACTCTTATTCTTCCAGTTATTTCCCTCTCATGATCCGGATCTGCGGTCACTACCTGCCCTAAGTAGACATATTCTCTTACTACTTCCAGCACCTCGCTACCAATTGCGAACTGCTATTGCCTTGCTAGGCTGTGGAACGTTACTTTGGTTATCTGCATGTTAATTCTTAGCCCCACCGTTCTGCTCTGCCTGTATAACTGATTGATCATGCTTTGCAGTTCTTGTCCTGAGTGGCTTAGCTGAGTGGCGTATACAGTACTAAAGGGCGGGCATGTACTGTGCTATCGTGGATTAGCAGATAGGCGAGATCTAGGTGTGGGATTCCTCATAAATCAGGATATAGCTGGCAACATCGAGGAGTTTTACACTATTAACGAGAGAGTGGCAGCTATCGTAATTAGGCTTAATAAGAGGTACAAGCTAAAGGTGGTGCAGGCCTACGCGCCTACATCAAGCCATGATGACCAGATAGTTGGAAGCTTCTATGAGGATGTGGAATCGGCGATGACCAAAGTAAAATCACAGTACACTGTACTGATGGGCGACTTTAATGCAAAGGTAGGTAAAAAGAAGGTTGGAGACAAGGCGGTAGGTGACTATGGCGTAGGTTCTAGGAACAGTAGGGGAGAGTTATTAGTAGAGTTCGCAGATAGAAATAATTTACGGATCATGAATACCTTCTTCCGCAAACGAGCAAACAGGAAGTGGACGTGGAAGAGCCCCAATGGTGAGACTAAAAATGAAATAGACTTCATACTGTGTGCTCACCCTGGCATCGTAGAGGATGTGGAGGTCCTCGGTAAGGTCCGTTGTAGCGACCACAGAATGGTAAGGTCTCGTATTAGCTTAGATTTGAAGAGGGAACGGAGGAAACTGGTGAAGCGAAAGGCTATTAACGAGTTAGCATTAAGAGGGAAGGTAGAGGAATTCAGAATGTCGCTGCAGAACAGATTTTCCGCTTTAACTGAAGAAGACGACCGTAGTGTTGAAACAATGAATGATAATCTCACAGCTCTCGTTACAGAGTGCGCCGAAGAAGTAGGTGGTAGGATGGTTCAACTGGATACCAGCAAGCTGTCTCAGGAGACTAAAGATCTGATTAAGGAACGCCAAAGCATGAGGACGTCTAACTCCACAGACAGGATAGAACTAGCAGAGCTATCGAAGTTAATAAATAAGCGCAAGGTAGCCGACATAAGAAAGTTTAACACGGAGAAAATCGAGCATGCTCTAAGGAACGGAGGTAGCCTAAAATCAGTGATGAGAAAACTGGGCATCGGTAAAAACCAGATGTATGCGCTAAAAGACAAGCAGGGCAATGTCATCAGCAATATGGATAAGATAGTTGAATTAGCCGAAGAGTTCTACACAAATCTATACAGTAGCGAATGTAATCATCAAGTTACTGAGGGAGGCAGTCGAGCACATAAATGGGACATCCCGCCAGTAACGAAGGAGGAAGAAAAGAAAGCCTTAGGAGCTTTCTTTGCAAAGCTCCTTGCAAAGCTGCAAAGAGGGAAAGCAGCTGGTGATGATCAGGTAACAGCAGATTTGTTGAATGACGGAGGAGAGATTGTGCTACAAAAACTAGCCACCCTGTATACGCAATGCCTTGTGACCTCGAGAGTAGCAGAAGCTTGGAAGAACGCGAACATTATCTTAATTCATAATAAAGGAGACGTCAAGGACTTGAAAAATAACAGACCGATCAGCTTATTGTCCGTTGCCTACAAGGTATTTACTAAGGTAATCGCTAATAGGATCAAGACAACCTTGGACTTTAGTCAACCAAATGATCAGGCAGGCTTTCGTGAAGAATAAGCACAGCGTATTAGTTTTCGTAAAATATTTTGTCGGACAGCAGAGACAAATTAACGCATCATCTTGCCGAAATTGTAGGGGAATCCGCCAAAAAGAATCTTGTGAATATGCCTGCAAGACTTGTTTGTCGTCTTCATTGCAAGTTTCGTTATATATAACACAGCAACCAGCATAAGTGTTTGAAGCGTTGACATTCTTTTCGAGCTCTATCTGCAGGATGTGTATAACCAGTGCATTCTGCCAGGCCTGGGAAGAAAGACTGGGGAGATCTGAAAAGTTAAACAGGAGGCTACAAGGAGCGCAGCGACAACTGGAATGGACTCAACCGCTATTGCGCTACGAGACTCAATGAAGGCCAAGTGGATTAAAGAAAAAATAAGAGTTGATAATCAAGCTGAAATTATGATAAACTAGGGCTTGATAAGAACAGGGCTTAAAATACGCAGAGCTCAATAGAGTGAGTAGATGCCACGGGAAGGGGATACGGTGGGCGCAGCTGGCAAAGGACAAGGTTAATTAGAGAGACATGGGAGAGGCCATTGCCCTGCAGTGGGCGTAGTCAGGCCGATGATGATGATGATGATGAGATGGCGCTCGGGTCCATTCACGAGCTACTGAAGCTTGCGTAGAAAGTGTGGTCGCGTATGATGCGAGATAAGAAAAGCGGGAAGGGCCCGAGTCAGCAGTGGACTCGGATGATGATGGCAAGATGGTGATAGCGAATTCTTCTATACCGATCTGTCAATGGCTCCTTACACGAACAACAGAAAGATCTCAGGTTATTGGGCTCTGCACGTAGGCCCTAACACGCGCTGTCGCCCATTTACATCAACCTAACTGCGTGTGAGGAGGAATACATATGTGCATCAATTTACTTCCAAAACTTCGTGCTGGGCTAGTTGGGGGGACATAGTTGAAACTTGGTTCCGCGCAAAAGACGAACACAAAGAAAAGAAACGACGCACACGGAGCGCTCCGTGTGTGTCGTTTCCTTTCTCTGTGTTGGTCTTTTGCACTGAACCAAATTTACTTCCAAATATCAAAAAACAACGCGAACAAGACGACAGTACCGAAGAAGAAGAGCACACAGGACGAGCGCTGACTAACAACACATTGCCAGCTTGGAGGCCTTATTCAGTTACTTCGATATGTCACTGCCACCACCCGTTATTCAGACCACTCGCACCAATTTCCATCCTCTCAAAAATGTAAATGCACATAGCTGCCTACGTTTACCCGTGTTTTGTCCCCTCTGTTTAGTTTCCTTTGATTCATCACTTAACACCTTGACATGATCTTTATCGAGTTTAATGCACTGAGAACCTTCTTGAAAAATAACAGTGGGCACTTAAGGTCTTTACGTGCTGTGAATGCGAAAGCAGCTTTCCCTTAAAGGATTTTACACTAAAGGGCTTAAGCATAAATGCTTTAACGTAGAGGCATCTCACCTAAAGGCCGTTACCATAACCACATTTGGCCTTAAAGACTATTCCAAGAGGCCATTTATCCTGAAGGCTTCAACCGCGAATACATTTGACCTAAAGGCTTTTACCACAAAGGCCTTCAACCTATAGGCTTTTGCCGTGAAGGCATCTACCTTGAAGGCCTTCACCCTAAAGGTTATTGAGCCTCATCATTATTTAGTAACGTCCTTCATAATTACAAAGCTATCACTATTACTGTCAATATAACTATCTCTATAACTCCACCTATCTCTGCCTACTGTCTTGTCTGTCTTTGCTTTATTGTCTATGATCATAAATCACTACCTTGTGGTGTACTGCTGGCAGCATGCGAGACCATACTGACCTCATGAGGTTTTACCATTTTCTTGGTCGACGCCACCTGGTTTCATTGCCGATGAGCCGCATATTGCCTTCGCATTAATAAAAAGATTACTCCTCTCCGGCCATTTCCTCCAACCAAACGCTGCAACTGCTACTTCTCTCCGTTGTTTCTGTGTATTGCTGAAGGCTTGCCAGAGAGATTTCCACTTGGCCTGTCTACGGGCTCGCTTGACGCACTTCATCACTACTGTGCCTTACCCCTTATCATACACATCACTTATTCCCTTCCCTGCCCCTAGTGAGGATTGCTGTGCAAAAACGGTCTTATTCCCCCTCTCTCTTTGCACGTCTGGTAACGTGTGGCTGTGCTGTCATCTCGCTAAGCTGACTTAGGTTCGGTAGGAAGAGAATCTGCTTCGCAGTGGAGCGCTTCACAAATATTGCTCGTATTGCATCACCTTTCAGTCTATTCCTGCTTCAGGACGCCTCCTAGGGAAATGCGCTATCCTTCCGAATCCTTGCGCACTTGTCCCACCAATGACGACGCCGACGAGGCTGCGCAGTTTTCAACGCGAACTACTGCTCTCGTAGATGGAGCGTCGCATCAGCAAAAGCGCGGCCCATTTCTGATGATGGGAGTGGCCTGCAGTTCCTGAATTCACTGCAGACCGCTTTGAGCGCGTAGTGACTGAAATGTCTTGTTATGTCCTCCTGAGAAATAACTTCGCTTCTGGGCAGCAGTGGTCGCAAAAGGAAAGCAAATTATTGTCTCGTGTTCGGGCGCGAGGAGTTCCGGAAACAAATGATTTGACTCGGCGTTATATGCGATGAGTTGCCGTCAGGCGCAAAACTGCGACAGCGTGAGTTAAAGTGCAGCAAACCGACGCGTAATGTTTTCCACTTCCTCCGGGTTACTTTTGATAAATGAAAGGAAGTTGCGTTACCTATTCTTCCATTATCATTTGTTGCCTAAAATAAGGCATTGTTAAAGTTAGTTTCCCCGCAAGCCCGGTTTGCGCGGTTTGCGACCGTGCTCAATTTTTAATCCCGCAGCGTGCTCACATAGATTTGATGATAGCCCGTTTAGCGACGGTTTGCGTTAGCCTCGCGCAAAGGCTTGCATTCCTGGGAAGCCTGGAGCTGCCCCCAGCTATGTAACGAGAACAAAGCCCGCGCTCCCAAGCACTGACAGGCATACAACATGGGCAAGCGGCGACTACTCATGGAGATGAGAGCCCCTAAATATTCCACACGAAAGAGGCTGCGAATTCTGTGGTCGTGGAGGCTGTGTTGAGGTGCAGGTGGTGATTAGCCTTGCATTCCCTAAGTCGACTTCTGCTCCGCCTACGTGTCATAATAAATAGGAAAAGTATTCGCTACCACAGTTCCAAAAGGACCGTCTCCTCCAAAACTTTATGCTCATCTACGCAAGATAGATAGATAAATTTAATGAAACGAAGGCTAAGAGGCCGGCTAGAAAGATTGATAACTGGCCTGGTACTCTGCAGTGGGACAGGGGAGGAGGAGAAGAAAGAGGGACCTGCTGGGATGGGAGGTGCTGCGCTGAGAAAAGAGATGAGAGTATGTTCACGAACATTTTATGGCATCACAAGCGTGAGTAGAGGCCCGCGTCACCCAAAAACCGTGAAAATGCCGGCTTTGCCTGGGCTGCTTATCTACTCTGCGACTAGCAGTAAGTCCTCTGAGAGTGGCCTGATGTCCAAACGCTTCAAGGAAGCAGCCAGCGTTAGTACCTGAAGCACATACACAGGACACACCATTAGCACATGCCCCACAGCCTCGGCCATGCCACAAGTGGAACAGCCCGTGGTGTCCGCTCGTCCATTTAAATATACGTACTTTCGCGTGAAACAACGTCTAAACGAAGTCTGTGCATCAAGCATGCCTGAAGCAGCGCAATTCCTCGCGGCACCATAGACGGGTCTAGTCTTTTCAGGCGGATGTGCCCAGTGTTTGGCCAGTATCTCGCCGTCGCACTCTTCATAAAGTTCGAGAGAAGGCAAGTGGTGTCCGGTCTAGAGAAAGGCATAACCATACGTAAGTCACTTATCAGAGACTCTTTGCTTCGGCATCAACCCTCTCAATTCCGACGAGCCCGCAGTGTCCAGGGATTCATTTTAATAGCACTCTGTGACGTTTTTATTGAGCAGATGAAAGGTACGTGCTCAGTGAAATCTATTGCCAGGGAAGACTAGTAAACGGTGTGGCGATGAAACCGTCCCAAAATTTGTAGTCCAGCTTTGGAGTTCGTGAATATACACCACCTTTGAGGTTGTTCCCTGCAGGCGTGCCGAATTGCTTCCCTCAGAGCCACAAGTTCAGCAGCGGTTGATGTCGAAAGATGACTTACAACGAATTTGTGAGTCATCTGCCGAGCGGGTATCACCAGATCATCTGCTGTAGTGAATGTTCAGCTTATTCTTATCAGCTTATCGGGTAGCAAATGCTCAGGGAGCACAGTGCTTATGATAAATGCCAGCAGACTATCCGGACTAATTCCCCATCTGTGTTTCGTGCGCTGGACGCTCCTCATCAGCTGTATCATTGAAAATCAATCATCAGACCTGACTTAATTGCACTGAGCGTCTCCTTTGTCTGCACAACAATTGACCAGTCTGCAAATCTTTCTGCCTATAGCAGTACAATATCGTCCACATACACTAGACCAGGGAGCCGTTGTTCTACGACCTTTTCGCCTGAGCTGTACGACGTATTATAACCACGATTACTTCCTTGCAGCCTTCTTTTCATATTTATCTTATAAAGCATGAACAGCAGCGGTGACAGAGAACAACCTTGCCTTAATCCTTTGCGTACCTCGACAACTGTCGTGCTTTTTATCTCTTCCCATGTAATTTCACCTTTATTATCTCGATATATTTGCTGCATGAATTCAGTTACCTCGTGATCGTTACATTCCTCTTTTAGAATGCTCCATAGGAATCCCCTGTACACGTTCCATGTTCACCGATTCAATCGCACAAAAGCTCCCCCATCCTAGTAAAAGAGGAAATAAGCAAAAATACCAGTAACTGAAGTTATTCAAGGAGTTCGCTCGGGGATGAGGACGCCCTCTCAAGAGCTGTACTTCTGAAGGCGCAGCAGACTGCAGCTCAGGTGGCAGTTTCCAACATGAGCGCCCGTGTTTGGTCTGCGAAGCCTGCGCCATCCACAGACTAAAAGGAGCCAGTGACGTCAGGGCACGTGGTGCTGCGTCCGTGCCCGGATGAAACCGATTTCGTACGTCCTATGAACGAGTCTTCAACGACGATCGGCTATCTTGCCTTTTGTATCCCATGCCCTGCCCAAGGTCATTTCTTCCTATTGATTCCGACTAGAAAATTATTAACGGGCGTTGGTTCCCTGACCACGCCGCTCTCCTCCTGTTTCTTAATGTTAAATCATCTTCTTTTCCATAGTTCGCTCTATTGTCCTCAGTTTAGGGTGAACCCTTTCCGTTAGTCCACATTTTTTTGCCCCATAGGTAAGTACCAGTAAAAAAAAGCTGTTACATAATTTTCTTTTAGGACATATTGGTAAACTGTCATTCATGAATTGAGACTACCTATCAAATACATTCCACGCCATTCTGATTATTCGAGTTGTTTCACTCTCGTGGTCCGGATATGCGGTCACTACCTGCCCTAAGTAAATGTATTCCTTTGCCACTTCCGGCGCCTCGCCACCTATCGTAAACTGCTGTTCCCTTCCGTGACTGTTGAACATTATATTAGTTTTCTGTATACTAATTTTTAGAGCACCTGTTCTCCTTTGCCTATCGAGGTCATTGATCAGCTGGGTAGTAAATGACGTTGCTTTCGTTATTTTCTCCCGGCCAGTTGTCTTGGTTGTCTCTCACCAGAGTGTGCCTTTGGACCTTTACTGACCGTACCATACCATCCCATAACATACCATACAATATCTTGCTATACAACACCATCATACCATACCACACCATGTCTAACCACACTATCACATACCTCATCGTCCATACTATACCATGTCATACCATTTCTTCCTGTATCGTATTATCCCGTACCATACCATACGAATTCAGAATGATGTGTTGATTCACCTCAGTAATTTCAACATGAATTCGATATGAAAGCAATAGAGAAATTTTATTGAGAATGCTCAATTCTAGCACGGTGGCCAATTTTACAATGAGTTTCAATTTGGCCTCAATAATTCACAAACACTAGGCCATCCTGGTCCCAACAAAGATTCAACATCGCATGTTGAGTCTGCTCATGAGAATTTCAACACTGTCTCAAGAAGCATTTTTGTAAGGGATAACATAGAATACCATATCATATATAGCACATCATACCATACCATAGCACAAGACAGATGTTTAATACTCATTCAACGTGCCACAGATCATCTCAGTCAATCGCGATTTCTTGCTGCACGAAAGCAATACTTATGGTAGCCAAGTTCCAACATCAGAGCAGCTATGAGAATTCAGCCACTGATCAGCAGCTACAAGCTTTCCAGTCCAGTGGCAACAAATTTCACCACCGACTGCAGCGTGCCCTGACTGCATCGTTTCAAGCATTTGCAGGCAGAGGTGCAGGAAGACGCAGACACCGAAAGCGTCCTTTCCGCTCAGCGATGCACCAGAGTGCTCCGTCACCGTGCCCTGTCACTTGTCGCCTTCCTGGAGCGTGGCCGCCCGAGACGACGACGGCCTGCACGTGACATTTAGAGTGCTAGGCGGACTGGTCGCCTAGAGACGCCGTCGTTACCGCCCCGGCAGCATCCGTCACTGCGGATAGGGGACAGCCGAAGCCTCAGTCCAGCCTGAAAGCCGACGCTTGCCGCAGCAACGCTAAGGGGAATTAAATAGATGAAGACACTTGTGGGTGAGACGCCGGCTGCAACGTGGTTAAGTTCGCTGTCAGTTTTGCTTTTCTCCCGTGCTCCTTGCAGTGAACATATGCAACGAAGACGGCAAAGAAAAAATGTATGGGATGCGTGCGCATTCGTCCGTATAGGGTACAGCAGCAGTGTAAAGAAACTTCTTATGGGGCGCAAAACCGTTACCACTTAAGGAGCCTATACAATCCCAGAGCATACAAACTGCATACATACCGCATACAAGCCCAGCGTGAAGTATCTAGGGCAACACTAGCATGCTTAACCTCTTTCCCGGAGGTGGTGGAGTGAGCCAGTTGTGAAGCCAGTTGGTCTGTTTTGAGCCGAAATCTTAGAGAGGGACTTAGTGAGGGTGGTTTCAATTACAAAAATGCTTCTTGAGACAGTGTTGAAATTATCATGAGCAGACTCAACATGTCATGTTGAATTTGTGCTGGGACCATGATGGCCTAGTGTTGTTGAATTATTGAGGCCGAATTGAAACTGATTGGAAAAGTGGCCATTGACCGTGCTAGAGTTGAGAATTCTCAAAATAATTTCGGCATTGCTTTCATGTTGAATTCATGTTGAAAATTACTGGGGTGAATCAAACCATCATTCTGAATCTTGGCTGCGTTAAAAAGTAATCCTCCCAATACATTCGTATTGCGCCGGATGGACCGAATACCGATGCAATTTTCGGCAGTATATTCACATTTATTTCTCGTTAACGTGATGGTGACGTCCCCAGTGGTGTATTTCCCTACACATACGCACAAGCACACATGTGTGCATATATATACATAAATACATGCACTCTCCTTAAACAACCTTAAGATAAAGAACATTGAAAAGTATGGCGCACGAGGCTATGCCATGAAATGACTAAGAGTTCGTAGCTTTTCCATCTTAAGCGCAATCTAATCTTCACCCTTATATAGTCCTACGTAGGGGAGTCCGGATCTGCGAAGCTAATGGCCTGCCGATCAGCCAAAGTTATATCAATTATTACTATTCATATTTATGTATTTTACGTGTACTAGAACTAATCAAGTTCACATGCGACGTTCTGTTAGTCGAAGACCTTGATTCATTCATAAACAACAGAAATAAAGCACTAATTAAGCGCCCTTTTTTATGAGCGCACATACGACTCCTCCGAAGTAGATATGCCTGAAAGGGCATATTTCACCACTAGCACATTTTTCTATCCAAGAAAATTACTTTGAGCAGTTTACGAGAGTTTTAACAGGTGCTGCATGCGTTTTCCTTATATATAATGTGATAAGGTTCTGTTTACACGACTCATTTCGAACTAACTTCATTTAGTTGGGCTCACCGCTGTCATGAAACTGGATTCAACATAAATTCAACAGAAATTGGTCAACAATTAATGTGTTGACTACGTTCAACAAAAATTTTGTTTAGCAGATGTTGACTGGGCTGTACAAACATTGGGTTGATGTTGGTTTCCCGTTTGTTTCAACAAGAGCCCAACAAGGCGTCAACTGAAGCTCAAAAGTCATTTTTGTACGGGTTGGATGCGAAGGAGGTCCTAAGATGTGTGATGTACCAAGGGCTGTTTCTTATCGCGTGATTCAATATGTGGCGAATAAAAATCTTTATGTATTTGTCAAACTCTCGACACCTCTCTCCGAATTCCGCTACTTGATTAGCTGCACTGCATTTCAGCGAGAAGAGCAAAATAATCCCATACCAGTTCCATCCTCCATGTGCCGGTCTAAATGTACACGCCACCTCTATGGGAGAAACGGGTGTCATTGAGCGTCCTCAGGCGAGGGTCGCCAGACGTCCCTTCTCTTCCAGCGTTTCCCTCCCACTCTCCTCAGTCTCGCGGACTGTCCTCGGTCTCTGTCCGGTCGTATCGATCCCCGTCGTCCCATCCTTCTCTTCGAAAGCTCTTCGGAGAATCGGTCTTCTTTGCTCAGCGCCCCATCTAGAAGGCCACTTTCGTACACCACTGCCTTTTCATTCCTTGCGCCAGGAGGAGGAGTATATAATGCGGCATTAAGCAAAAGAATGAAAAGAAAGAAACAAACAAACAACAGACTGAGGACGCTGCTTACTTCTTTCAGCTGCCCTGAAGGGCCACTCCCATTTGAACCTGCATATCGAGGAGTTTTTCTTCGAAAAAATGAGGTTAGTAATGGTTTGTCTGTGTAAATTTTCTTGCATGCACGATTACTCACAGCGCCACATTTTGCGCTGGAAAAAACTTATGGGGGAGGTATCCCACACCCCTCCTCCCTACGTTCCCACAAATCTTTTCATGCGCTGAGATGCAAAGAGTGAAGTAAGCAATTACAAACTGCCTGCGGTTTCAATGTTTATGTCACCCTGCGATGTGGTAATCTTGTTTGAGTAAACATTCGTTGCTTCCTTGTTCTCAAGTCTGGACTGCCAGGACCTCTTGCTGGCCAACGTGTTCTGCACCTGTGTGGCCAGCGATCCGCGGGAAATGAGTGAGGATTCTTTCATGCGAAGCTGGGACGCGCCCTATCGCGTGCCCGGGCACGCCAGGGTGTGGCAGTCTGGCGGTTGATGCTCCTGCATGCTCCCCTTTTTCGCTGCCTCGAATAAACTTTTATACATTTATGCCATGAAAATTTCCAATTAAGGCCAGTCCCTCGCAAACTGCTTTCCGTAAGCTCCTCAGGTCCAGAAATAAAAAAGCGACGAGATCGTTAATAGCTACACTATTACGCGACGGGAGGCCCATAAGGCGCTTTGTGACCACCTGGTTCGAACTATACTTTACTTTTACTCTCTAATGCACAAGAAGTAACGTACCTCCCGAGGTGCGCAGCCTAACAGCGTAACAAAGCTTACAAAATGGATCGTAGCAGTTTTTTTTTTTTCGTTGGAAAATTGGCCGTTGTTAGCCGCGCTAGGATAGGGCGAAAGCAGGGGTAACTTTACAGAACAGCGGGCCATAAAAAAGAGGAGAAAATATTCTTCGTCGTTTGAGAAGAAAGAAGATACTGCCCGTGCTAGTTAAACAAGAATTTACTATACCGTATGAAAAAAAGCACTCCCTTTGTCCGCAGCCTCCCTGCTTGGATTCCCTCACTGAGGTTTAATTTCGATCCGATCATTCTCGTACATCTCTTTATTTATTCAGGCCGTACTACCTATCTCTCATATATATGCCTTAATCTCTACAGAGATAGAAATCGTGGCAAGAAAAGCAAGATGCGATTTTCATCCTTCTCTTTTGTATTCTTTTTTGCTTCGTACCTTCAATTAAGTCCCCGTTCAAGTTACCACGTCCGGGTGTACTGTATAGTTCCGTCACTCAAAGACGTTTTCATTGCAAGCAACCTTATTCCCCTCAGTAAATGGTGGGGGGGGGGGGGGGGGAGAAGGAAAACGCTGTTCCATAAAAGTATAAAAGAGGTCAGAAATGAAATGATTTCAAGCGGCTACTTGAGTTCACCAACATGTAGCTGTAGCCTGTAATCCATTTGCATGGAACTCTCCAAAGAAGGGCAGAGCACAAGAGTGCACTTATGTCCGATCCATGTTCCTGGCGAGCGTTGTTTCGTGCAGAGCATTGCACACCGCGTTCACGTGCGTCTTTACGGCTGATCCTTCCGCCGCTCTAGTCTTGCCTAAAGCTACTTTTCTCTGACAGCTGACTCAATAGAGCTGTCGGTATTTGTTTTTGTAAAGAAGTCACGAAGAGGATGGCCGTGGGTAGCTACAGCTTGAAGCCACTGTGTCAAAAAGAAACCAACACGATGAAAAGCGTTCTTGAGCACCATTCTTGAAAAAAATATAATTAAACCCTGAGTCTGAGTCATCCTATTCCACACTTTCCTGCAAAGGGTCAGAGTGCTATTTCGAGCCTTAATGCAAGTATTCGCAAAAGTGCGCATATTCTAGCGCAGCAATTCAAGCTGTCTTTTACAGACACGCCACCATTTCCTGGACCGTCTTAAGCCTTGCCTACCATGACGGAACTTTGCTTCCGTCTGCGATTAGCCGTTGCTTTCGCAAAACGATGCTCATTCCTCACTTTGCACGGGCTCACGAGACTGCCCCTGGCACATGTGATGAGAAAATAGAATACGGTCCTTGAGAATGCCCTGTGCTTGCCGCTAAAGATAATAGTCTTCGCTGCGCTCTAAGTGGTCCCGATCCTCGACGGAGAGCAAAATACTTGGACGACGACCACATCGATCGTCATCCTTGAGGGCTTGCCAAGAACTGATCCGGTTGCTGAGGCTGTCGTGCTAGCAAGACAGGGCGATTCTTGTCGTGCACAGAACTGTCAGCGCATGAGAGCTCTTCCATTTCGCCTTCATCGATTTATTGAAATGAACCAGCCAAGTCCATGAAAGAACCCGCAAGCCTGTACTCAGCAGACGAACACCACACCCGCCGAAGCCTCTGTTTGCTGCTCAAAGTTCCTCTCAAAAGTGTTGAACTGGAAGCGCCCAGTAGCGAAATGAAAATGCGCCACCACATTTTCCTAAAGTGGTCCGTCCTTCTTCGGATCAAAAAAATTAATCGAGCGTTTGCCCTAGCGGCAACCCGAATCTCGGGAACAGCTGGGGTTGCGCTAAATGCCGATGTTTGTTAACTTTTGATAGCGATGCAGAGTACAGCTGCGCGAGAAGAGGAAGGGGGGGGGGGGGGGTAGGGTGTAGGGTAGGCGTGACTCACGCACGGCCGTGCGTCCGCGTGAGACCCTGCGTCGCACACTGTCACGCATGATTGCTCATCTTGGCAAGGCAAGCACCGTGGCGCGTTGCCATGACGTAATGCATGACATCAAGAGTTCTGGCCAATCAACGTGACGTGTTGTACCTGCTTTCTTTCACTTCCTCTTCCTTTTTTTTCCTCGCACCCGCCGCGTTACGCCGCCGACATCGGAGCTACGTGACCGGTACAACCCGTCCTTAACAGCTGTCTCTCCACCTCGCCTCCGTCTCGCTGTTTTTTTTCCTTTTTGTATCCAAGATGGCCCATTAAGGGGTGCCTCGATCACTTCACCATGGTGATACAAACTATTAGCCCGCGTGTGAGAACAGAAAAGTTTTGTCCTGACACCCGGATGAGCGACGTTATGAACAACCGTCGCACATCCACAGGGGACAAAAAATGCAGATGGTTCTTCTCAAAAGCAAACCTCTGTTTGGCACTGGCATTTCTTACATACAAATCTCGACGCCTTTCTTTTTGTTTTTTGAGGGTGCATCGTTCGCGGTTTTCTCAGACTAAAATCACTAAATGGCGGAGTTAAGTTACAAACTTATGGAGCAGCCCGGTTTCTCCCCCGTGCCATCTCATTTCACTCTCGGATCGTAAGGCTACCGTAAAACGGTCGCTTGCCCCACACAATTGCTCTTTCTCCTGCACCAAGCCGGGAACAAAGAGGGGAGAGTGAAGGGCACGCACCGTTTCCATCGTTTGCCCTACATACTAGTGTGTTCCGCTTAACAGCGGCTTTGACATCGAGTGTCCGGAGCATGGGCGAGGCGGAGCTTCAGCGCAGAGTGGCCTGAGCACACCACAAAACGCGCGGTCGGGATGGAATTGAATAGAGCGGTCGATGTATCCTCAAAGCATGGCATTTGATTGGGGAAAAACATGTCGCGGTCATGTGCATTGCCAGTTCCAAGAGGTTAACTCAGTTATCAAAAAAATTAAAATATAAAAACACAGGACTCAGCGCCTGGTATCTTGCAAGCAGCGGGTATCAGCCAACCGGCAACGCGTACGACAGCACGCCATGATCTGCCGTGTGTAGTGACAACTTCAAAGGACAAGTGCGGTACTCTCTCATTCGAAATTTTGACGCCGTTCCTTAGGTGTCTCTGCCTCCGTAGGCTCTTTGTCTTGCTTTTCCAGGTCGCCGGGACATCTGGCGGCGATATTAGTTCGATAGTGGTATTAGTAGTTGAAGACGACGATGTGCGGTGCACGGCGCGCGAGAGTGTTGCAGTTTAACACAAGGCGTGACATGCTGGGGAGACAGGATATACGTTCACGGCGCCGCGGGTTCGAATCCTAGTCGAGGTAGAGTTTGTATTTATACATTTATTTATTTATGGCTTGGCTTGGTTACACCGACATCGGCGATGCGGCTCAACTCTGGAGCGGGCGCTTAAGAGCTGCGATCTAAAACGGATTTCCTCAACGGCGGCTACACACGTGGAGCGACAAAGCGTCTTTTTTAATGGTTAAACTGAAATTACTGCTTCTCGGTGCACCTCATGAAAGAAACATGCCTGCATTCTTTCATCTTTATTTCTTTTGCATCACCAGTGCAAAATTATTAGAATTATCCGCCCATCAACAAACGGCATATTTCCCTTGCGTAGCCGCAGACAGCGTTCGTTCAGGGTCGTTGCACTGATGCTTTGTTACAGCATACAGCTTCAAAAATAGCCGCCTGGTATTTTGGGAGCAGCACGAAACATCAGAGCTCACTGTGCCTGTTTCCTTTGTTTTGTTTTTTGCGCGCGTAATTCCTTTAGTCGATGTGCTAGCAGGCGTGCTTAACAGGATGTCGGAGAGACTGGCGGGTCAGGAGAGAAAAAAAAAAAGAAAGCTCGGCTTACACACGCGGTCCTCGGAGGAGGCCCCAAAGGCGAAATAAGCAAAGCGCCGGCCGCTCTGTTTGCTTTCCCGTTTTCTATTCTGATCTGCGGCCTGCCATAGAACGCGGTGAACCAGCATACACATCGGCTGAGCGAAAGGAAGCGCACGCATCGTTGCCGCCACCTGGGCCTCATCGCTTGGAGGGAAGCCATTCTTTTTTGTCTCCCTGCATAGCTGAGATGTGCGGCGGAAGTCATCGCCGTCGAGAAAAAGAAGCCGGTTTTCATGAACCATTGCCTTTTTACTGACCCTCCGTGAGGCGCTGGTCTTCGCGGCAAGTACTTCGAAGAAGGATGGATAGCTGGGCGAGTTTGTAATAATACATCGTGGGAGGGAACAGCGCGAACAAGACGACAGACGAAGAAATAGGACACAAAGACGAGCGCTGACTCGAAACTGAATTTTTTATTGAAAAAAGAAAACATATATACATCATAATCACGTGAACAAACAGAGCAACGAGCATCGGTCTAGCGGAATCAAGAATCACCAATCGCGCAATATGCCACGTGGTGAACTCCGAACAAAGGCACCCCTGAGAGCCCAAATGAAACAATCACGAATTATCTAAAAACGATACTTCTTTGTCAACTAATGCCAAGGAAGGCTGGCTGATACACTGTGATTCCTTCTTCCTTATGAAATAAGCTTCCATAATCTCCCTGGTCAATTTATCCCGGTGTCCAAACAAAATTTGTTTTTGTGACGAAAGGGCGGCATTTCTTCTGTTTCTTTTTATCATTTTCCTTCCCACAATCGCGGCAGTGATCTTTAAGATGAGAGTATCTGGTGTCTGATAGTGAGTTAAGATGTTCCCTCAGGCGAACGTTAATACAGCGGCCTGTCTGACCAATGTAAACTTTTTTGCACGAGAGTGGATTCTGTTAGACCAATGCTCGTTGCTCTGTTTGTTCACGTGATTATAAAGTATATATGTTTTCTTTTTTCAATAAAAAATTCAGTTTCGAGTCAGCGCTCGTCTTTGTGTCATCTTGCTTCGTCTGTCGTCTTGTTCGCGCTGTTCCCTCCCACGAAGTACTTCGAGCAGTGTCTGCATGAGAAGAAAATAGTCTCAGAAGATTGTATGTCCAGCACTGTGCTTAGGTCAGAGAGCACTGCACAGCAGGCGATGTAATACTCCTGCAGCATTTATAAAGCACACGTTTGTCGCCACTACATGGCCAGAACGCATTTAATACAAGTTTCGCGCTCCTCTGACCGGGCCAGCCACCGTGACTCGATCCCCATCCATCTCGATGCCCGCTAAGCGACAGAAGAAACCCCTGCCGTCGCGGGAACCGCCGCTGACTCTGCTGCCGCCCAGCAGTTAATCACGTGGGACCCCCAAAGAAGGGCGAGCATCTGGGCCTTCTCCGCTTTCACGCGTGCCTCGGCGGTCTCCGACGAGCTAAGCGTCTGCAAAGACGGCTCGAGCGTGCTCGCCAGGCCAAGAAGGCGTTTACGAGAGTCTTGGAAGAATAGGGACCTTTTGTGCTGAGGCGCTGAAGGGCTGTCCGTTCGTTGAATATCGCCCTGCGGTAATCCCGAGTCTGGCAGACAGCGTTAGGAGTGCAGCCATATGTTCCCACTTTATTCCATCATTTAAATCACTGTATTGCGTGTGTACAGTGTCAACGCTTGGCAGGGTCTGTGTCTTAGTCTCACCTTCAGCCCTTGGTTTTTCTAGCAGACGGCTGTTACTACTGCCAGGACCTGGCAGCACACTATGCGGGCTGCTAGGCGGCAGCTGCAAAGGGACCATCAAAACGCGAAGCCTTCGCCTGTGTTCACCCACAATCATCTCTGTGTATTTGCTCTAATGGCGCTTCCTTCCTTCCTACCATCAACACTACCAGTTCACCATCGCATCATTTTCGAAGTCTATCCCTCACCTAGATCCACCGCTTTCCGACCGTCGGCCCCTTCCGAAATTTGTTTAAAGAGTCTTTGAGTGCCCGTAGTCTTACGTGTCTCTAAACTTTTTATAAATAAAACCCATGAACTAATCTACATATCATCTACAGATTTATGGTCATGCGTTTAGTGTACTTTTGCCCAGATGCACTCTGAAGATTATGAATAGGCAAAACAGAAAAATGAGAGGCAATGTTTACAACATTCGTGTACAGTGCGCAAGCATGCCATATCCATATATGATCAATTTGTGTTTACTTGACATTCATAGATCCCTGGGAGTCCGCATACTACTCCTAGCGCAGTGGTACAGTCGCGATAAAAAAAAATTATCACTGTTTCGTCACCAGAGTGGCGAAAATCGCACCGTTTTGGCTCACTCCGCGATGTGCTTTGAGAACACACCTGGCACTTTTGTTCCCTCGTGTTAGTGACCGCTGCGCCGAGGGTTGCAATTTGCCGCACGATCCCGTAGCATGTCACTAGTGCTTATCTTTTTCACTCGCGACTTTTCGCCGCATAAGCAGTGCGCCGCTGCCCTGAGATGGCAGGTGCTGCCACCAGCGGAATTACTGCGATCCAGGTTGCTCTTCCCTAGCCACAAACTTGGGAAGGCAGGTGATGTCACCGGTGGAATTAGTGCAACCCAGGTTGCTCTCGGACAGACAGAGGTTGCATGATCTTCCTCGGGTGAATCGGGTTAGTGCTTTCGCACTAATATCTATGCCTACAAGAAGTGTATAGAAAGTTTGCACACAATTTTTATAACACGACACACCACTGCTCCCCCACTCCCTACTGGAGGTTGGCCCTTTAGACGGACATCATTACTCTTCTGTGGTCTTCTCCTCAATCTTCCCTTCCTTCGCAGAGTGCATCGGTGATTAACCTTTGAATAAGGTTTTTTGAGCGCCTACTCTCCGCCTATGCCCTCTCTGCAACCTTAGCTGTAGCGGTGACGTAGCTGAAAGGTGCATGAAGGGGTCACTACAGAGCGGAATAAGATATAGGTCGAATTTCGCTCTTAGGTCGCCCTTAGGAGTAAGATAAAGGTCGAGTTCACTCTTGTCCTGAGACCGCGAGCGTCGGTGGCTTGTGTCCTCAGAAGAAGAATGCACACATTCGCATACTTATCGCAACGTCATAGCCCTTCATGTGCGCCAGCTTCCCTGACTGGCTGATGGAAATTGTGGCATCTCGACGTACATGGGTTTATTGAGACAAGGCGTAGAGGCAACAGTCAACATTGCATCAAGTGTTTCATCGCATTGTGTGAGCGCCAACAGCCTGGTTTGGTTTGGTTTATTAGAGTTTAACGTCCCAAAGCAACTCAGACTATGAGGAATACCGCAGTGAAAGGCTCCGGTAATTTCGACGCCAGACGAGGGGGCAGTGACACGTAGATTAGAGGTAGAAGAAAGAGAGCGCAATCGGTAGAAGTAGACGACGCTGAAATGTAGGAACGTTTTCTGGTGCTATAAATTCTTCTCTTTCCATCAGTTCACCGCCTGTGTCTTGGCCACTCCCCCGTAGTGGGTACGTGCCTTTTTAGTTGAGGCCAACCAACCAACCCTCATTCCCTTGTTCGGCTCTCGGTGCAATCGTTCAGCCGCTGCAGTTCCTTTTCAGTGTAGCAACTGTTACAACATTACGGTCAGTCATAACCACAACGGTTTTCTAAAGAAATATGTAAAATTATCTGGCAGTACCAAAAGACATCGCAGATCCTTCCGTAATTCGCAATTATAATAAGAAAAGGGAAGAAAATTTCCATAGGGTACTGCGTGTGTATCGTGCCGATAATTTATTCAGTGACCACGTTGCGCTTCAAGATTACGGGGTTGCCTTGGTGCGCAAAGTCCGAAGATTGAAGTTCCCTGTTATAGCTAGAAGAAATGTTGAAGTAATGCATTATGTCATGGTTGAAGTTTTTTCTTCTGGAGAGTGCTTATCCTAGCGCGTGTGCAGTAAGTGTAGAAACGTAATGAAAAACCAAGCGTTTGTTTTCTATCGCCCCAAGGTACTTTGTTCGGCATTTCTGGTCAGGGTGACAAATAATAGATGCATATTCTTGTAACTGTCTTTCAAGCGTTTCACGCAATATCCGATGCAGCCATATCTAATGCTCAGCAGAAAAGTACTAATGACACAAATGATTTGACGCCAGTGTGACCAGTACGTTGCTCCAGTGTAAGATTAGGTGAGAGGATGACTCAGAGATATATGCTTAATTATGCGTTCAAGATAAAAATCGACACTGCCGGTGTAGCAAGGGTGAGTTGAGCGGCTGTTCGGAAATATCTTAAGGTTAGTCTTGTAACCGCTGGAATTTTTTTTTCGCTTCATCCAAAAATCGATGAAGGGAAATGGCCGTATTACATCATGGTCCGTCTACGCCATTTCAGTATCAGCAGAAAGGGGGGTTTGGTGTTGCAAACATACGCATGAGCTACATACACCGCAGTGGAGGTCTCCAGATTAATTTCGACTCCTTCGGTTGCTTTAACATGCACTGACATCGACAGCACATCGGCGTTTATGTGCTTGTTATGGTTAAGGGGGGTTTAACATCCCAAGGCAACTCGGGCTATGAGGGACGCTGTAGTGGAGGGCTCCGGAAATCTCGACCACCTGAAGTTCTTTAACGTGCACTGACACCGCACAGTACACGGGCCTCTAGCATTTCGCTTCCATCGAAATTCGACCGCTGCGGCGGGGATCGAACCCTCGCCTTTCGGGTCTGAGGCACCGCATCTGGGGCACCGTGGCGTACTGAGCAGGCGTTTGTGCATTTAATCTGTATCGAAATGCAGCGCTGTGGCAAGGGTTCGATCGACCCTACTTTTTGTCGATGCACTGCTTCTGTGCAAGGTGTGAACCAAACGATCTCGTTTGTGAACCGGACTCGGCATTTGTTGGTCCACTGCATAGCAAAAACGGGCTTGCGTAATTATGCGGTTATAACAGGAACTGAGTGAAGTGCACCCTCGGCATAAATACCTTCTTCCTGAGTTTCGAAAATCGTTCTGCACAGCTAAAGAGCAAATGTCGCGAATGTCAAAAGGTTGCCTTCTGGGGACCGGTAGTCGACGGCTTCTGATGACATCTTTTCTCTGACTAGATGCCACTGGGCAACACAACTACACCTAGTAGCGCGGGTAGCGCATGCAGCTTTATAATGTTACCGCAGATGTCCCAAGAAGGCTCGATTTCTCCTGCTCCTGCTTCACCTGTTAAGGGACTTTGAGCAAAGGCGAAAGTTGGGCAAATTGGATAACGTTCATGATGTAACAATAGCGCACAAGGAACACGAGGGACGGCAAAGAAACGACGCAGACAAGCGCTAACTCGCTACTGGGGTTTATTGCTGAAACACGCAGTTTATAGAAGTCACTTTAAAAACACAAAAGCAAAAACACACAGCCTCTCCTCGAAAGCCCAAGTCGGGGGAAAAAAAGAGAAATGAAGCATCAGGCGCCACTCATCGCTGTGGAAGAATCAGTTCAAAAATCCGTTATTAAAAAGGATTTCAGTGTAATGCTGAGGCTAAGAAATCGATTTCACAGTCTGCCATGGTAACAGAGGGCTCGCTGATACACAGATTCTGACATTTCCTAATATGATATGCCTCCATTATCTCGCGTACGCGCTGATCGCCATGTCTGAAAAGTATGACGGTACTAGAAGAAACCGGTGTTCAATTTTTCCCCCTTTGCTCTTCTTTTTTGCTGCATTCTCGGCGACGCTCAGGAAGATTCCCGTAATGATCTTTTAGGGAATTACAGTGTTCACTCAGCCTAACGTTGAGGCATCGCCCCGTCTGCCCTACATAGACAGCTTGCAGGGTACAAACCAAGCTGAAATTTGTAGCAGCAGAGGCGTGCCAGCAGGTACTGTCCATGGATAGTGCGCTTAGCTGTCGGCAAGGACTCATTAGAGAAGAAATGCAGCCCACAACACCTGCCGTAGCAAGAAAATGCGACACACAAAGTGCTTAACTCACAACTGAACGCTACTCAACGCTCCTAGCGTCGCATTTCCTTGCCCAGTCCCATCATTTGAGCCGCGTTGCTCCTGCAACGGATGCAAGTAGGCGTTCCAGACGAGTATCATTAGCGCTTTCATTTTCGTTGCCTCACCTCTCGTTTCCCCATGAAACGCCCGCCGTGCTTTTGAATGCGCTCTCTATCGCGCCTCTGTTTGGCTTGAAGCTTGCACCGTGGAATTCGAAAGTAATACTACCGCCAAAACGAAAACCGCTATTTCACGCCTCCTCACTTCCCTTTCTTTTCAGGCAGAACGACGATGATGAATTTTTGTGGCGCAAGGGCACCTGTGGCCAAAGAGCGCCATGGCACAAGGTGTTTTCTTCTACTCAGGGTGGGTGAAAGACTCATTTCCCAAGCATTTCACCCTAAATGAGCCGAGCACAACGCAGGGCAAAGCTTCAATCATTCATTTTATTTCCTTAAAAAAGGAGGAGTACGGGACTAAAAGCTCGAACAGCTTGACGAGGTCCCGACCCCTTGTTAGTTGGCATGACAGCAGGATGACGGCCAGTCTTACACAAAAAAAATGAAAAAATATCACAAAGCAACGGGTAATACAGAATGAAACAAGACGGCAATCAATCGGAGAAGCAACAAAAGGTAATACAGATAAATCAACACATATAAGCAACAGTGGTGAACAAAATTAGGCGAATAGGAAGACATGGTTTAGTCTTGCAAATGAATAAGTTGACAAAAACGTTTAATGCGACAGTTTCGGTTTCTGGAGGGATCAAAATTTTGTCGGTCTAGTAAGTTTAACAGCGAAGGTAATGTATAAGACAGAGATTGTTCATCATATGAGGTTCTCGGGGTGTGTACAAACCACATTTCTTTATGTCGGGTCTGACGAATATTTGTGTTTTTTTGGAGTTTTGCCAGATGAATTATGTAATCAATGCCAAACTTTACAAAACCTTTATAGCACAACATCAACCTGTAATTATAAAGACAAAACACAGGAAGAATTTCATATTTTGGAAAAAGTGGTTTTGTGGAGTATGTATAATGGACATCAGCTATGTAACGTACAGCTCTTTTTTGTAGCAAATGTAGTTTCTGCAAGTTTGTCACGCCAGTTGTGCCCCACACCATGATACAATACTGCATGACAGATACCACCAGTGCATTGTACAACATTAATTTTACCTTGGTCGGGAGAATGCGACGCAGACGAGCAATGACACCAATGGCAGATGACAATTTTGATTGTAGGTGATCAACATGCTCATTCCAGGTAAGGTGCTTTGAAAAATGCACCCCAAGGATGTTAACGGAGTCCACTATCTCTAACTGCTCACTTCCCAGACACAAATTCATATTAGTTGTCAACATCTTACCTCTAGGCGTGTACAAGATTACTTTTGTTTTCATCGGGTTGATTTTTAAGCAGTTTATCGCGGACCAGCGTTCTAAGTCAGACAGTGTCTTATTAGCCTTTATTTCTAAATCTGTTTCCACGTTGCCTGTAATAAAAATGGTTGTGTCATCGGCATACGAAACGAATGTAGTATTATCTGTGCAGCTTGCAATGTCATTAATGTAAATTAAGAATAAAAGTGGGCCCAAAATGCTTCCTTGCGTAACACCGATAGGTAACCGGCGGCACTGGGGATCGAACCCCGCACCTCCTGCATGCGAGGCGGATGCTCAGACCAATTAGGCCACCGCTGCTGCCTCTTTTGAAGTAAAAGCTGTGTTTTACATGCCTTTGTCTATAACTATGCGAAACTAGAGAACGGGGCTACCATCAGATGCTCTGGCAAAGAGAGTTTTGCCGGCGACGCAATATATATTTGGTGAAAGTACATTTGATCAGTAAGTTGTTTGCATGAAAGTCGCTTGACAACAAGAGTGCCTCGGGTTATCAGCAGTACCAAGAGGAATACACCCAGCCAAATCGCGCACGCCAGCCAAAGCTGGCGTGCGTGACAGCCGCGTTTACCGAGCTCCTGCAGCTTGTGACGTAGCAAACTTTCGAAAATATCATATCTAAGCACAGGCGCACTAAGCCCGTGCGTAATATTGAGCTTTCCGCAAGTTTGCTTCGTAGCAAAGCGCAGGAGCGCAGAAAAAGCGGCCGCCACGCGCGCCAGCTACAGATTTGGCCGGGTGTACAGTGTCAATCACACTTAGAGGGAACACGGCTCTGCTTGGCCACGTGCCTGCGGAGGGCCATTGCATCTAATCTGTTCATGAATTGTTTTTTTCAGTTGGTTTTTTTTTTTACAATCAAGTAATAATGTGATTTCGCTACTTTCATTGAATGTTTGTATTTTGTGAATGCATGTGTGAATTTTGTTGAAATATCAGTTTGCATTTCCCTCATGCGTTTGTCCAAATGCTTTGATTTTATTTTTTAATATCAGACCGGGTAATCTCCTTATTTTTGTGCACTGTTTTGTGTTGAAAAAATATTCACATATTTCCTATGAGGTTGCCTAAATATGCTGTTTTGTAATGGACCGGATACTAGCCATGTAGGCTATCGGTCCAAACAGTTTGTACAAAGTTTCCTTGGATGAGCAAATAAAGATTCTTTGATTGATTGATTGATTGATTGATTGATTGATTGATTGATTGATTGATTGATTGATTGATTGATTGATTGATTGAATTGATGCACAGTGGTGCAGGAGAATAGGGACCTCGAAGTGGTGCTTCCTTTCATCTGCCCCTTTGCACGGGTTTGCCACCGGCTTGGTCGCAATAGTGCCCCGCGTGTGCGCAGCCACGCGGAGCCGTGTTCCCTCTAAGTGTGACTGACACTGCACGTCTAGGCCGCCCAGCTTGTGCATCAAGATGTGGAACAAAGTTGCGCATACGCAAGCGCATTGCTCTTCAAGAGTACCACGCATCCCCGCTCACATGACCCCGACTCCCGAACACGGGGCGCAGACGCGCTCAGCATAGCCAAACGCCCTCCGCATAGCGGCGCTGCTGCGGAAACAGAGTGGAACAGCGGTGCGTTAATATTGAGCAGCGAACGCCAGGGCGGCGGCGGCGAGGCGATGAATGAATTCAAAATCGATAAAGTCCCGTGCCGATTGACGCCACCGCCGAAAAACACTCCGCCCGTGTAGCCGCCCCTGCAGGTGTCCAGAGGCGAAGAACGTAACGGTCGCGGGCACTGAAAGCAAACTAGACGCGTCGATGTTGGCACAAGAATGCATAATTCATTTAGAAAACCACAGCTGTACAGTCGCAGTTTGGCCTTTTTTTTTTTTCAGCTGACAGCTCGAGTTCGCTCCTGCCGCGGCTCTGTTTGCAGCGCTTTCCTCGCAGCGGCGCCTGCTCGAAATTCTGGGCACAGCATATATCAGTGTCTCGCTGCGGGAGCAAGAGGCTAATTTGAAATCATCAGCTATATATAATTCCACATTCGCACTCAAGAGCGCAGTTGTCACTCTGAAGCTTCGTAGCTTGGACGCAATCTTTGCAAAAGAAACGTACTGATTGTACGGAAAAGAAATATGAGCTAGGCTTAACAGCAGTCTTTCAAGCAAGGCGTTTTTACGCTGAGCGATGGACAAGCAACTGAATACCCCTTTTTGGCTTGGCACGTTGCTCGCAGAGAGCAATGGTGTCGGACTTGTCGTTTCGGCGTATAGTACCAAGCCCGAGTTATAAGCGTAGAATGGTGGTTTACTTCCTTTCTTTGCTGCTTTAAGCCTTTTGATTCCAGAAAGTAGACATCCCGTTCTTGTAGCTGTGCCAGTGAGAGTCACTATTCTAGGCATGGTTGTCGATAAGGCGCTTTATTTTTGACGCGAATATATTTACTAACACGGATAATGAAGCCCTGTTGTACTTTTTTACAATCCGCGGCAAGGAGTATAGTTAGCTTAAAACCTGGCCTGACCATGAGCATTCCCAGGCACGTATAAGTGAACGTATATGCGCAAAACTTACGCATGATGGAGTCCATTAGTGGGGCGCAAAATGTCTACGGCGTTCCAGAAGTTCAACGTTACCCATAGAAATCGGGAACACTCGGTGTAGCAACCTTCGAACTGCGCACAAGGAACCGACGATACGACATCTACTTTTCTTTCGTGCAGCGTCGGAGGCTGCATAACTCCGAATGCAATAAGCGCGGAATCCAAGCATGAAACAGAGAAACGCGTCAAAACGCGCTTTCTCCGGTACGAGCCCTGGCACGCCGAGCAATGCGAATTTTCACTCGGAACGCTTCATTCCACAGATCAGAAGGAAACGCAGTCAAAAGCCCAAGAAGACACAAAAGCGCGTAATCTGGTTCATTCTTCGTGGTTTCCTGACAGAAATGCAAGGTACTGAAACATGGCTCCTTGCTTCCCTTTCCTTAACGTGTGTGGTTCAGCATAGCAGAGGGCAATAAAACTATGCATGTTTTGCTCCGAACAGTCTGAGCCGTCTCTCCTGTGTAGAATATCTCACATGTACTTGTCTAGAGCACTGATGGTGGTGGAAAACGTTTATTTGCTCTGTTTTACAATATTTTTTTGCGGCTTCAGATGGAGTAGGGTCGGTTCCCCTAGTCCAGAGCTCCGCTGAGGGTAGCTGCCCTGCGTGCACGCCTTGCTAGTCCTTGTTGGACTCTCAGGATGTCGCTAGATAGCACCCTCTCCCACTGTTCCGCACTCGGATTTTCAATTATGGGTAGCTTGTCTATTTTCAGGCAAGCCCATGTGGTATGGTATAGGGTTGGTTTGTCTCCACACCACGGGCACTCGCTCTTGTACTGTGTGGGGTAGATATTACTTAGGATGTTTAGGCATGGGAATGTTCCCGTTTGTAACTGTCGCCATGCTACGGCGTCTTCTCTATTGAGTTGTTTGTGTGTGGGCGGGTATTTTCGTCTGATCCATCTGTAGTAGTTAAGGATTTCTGTATAGCTTTGGGCTACCGGCTCGGGTTCCTCAGCGGGGTCGGGATTGTTGGATGCTCGGTTTGTTGCGTACCCTCGAGCTATTCTATCCGCCTCCTGATTTCCCGTAATGTCGGTATGTCCCGGCACCCAAACTATCGTGTGTTTGGCCTGGTTGTTTTCGGTGTTGCCCCTTGAGCGGAGAATGCGGAGCGCGCTGTGGCTGATTCTGCCGTTTAGGTAGTTGCGGCATGCAGCTTGTGAGTCGGTGAGTATGGTTAAAGACCTGTTCGATCGGTAGCCCTCCGCTGCCGCTAGAGCCTAGAGCCTTCGGCCTAGAGCCTTCGGCCTAGAGCCTTCGGCCTCAACTACCATACAGTTCCGGATTGACACGCTGGTGATTTCTTTTAGGTCCGAATTGATCACCGTTGCCACTTTGCTTTTCTAGTGGTTTCTGTTACCAGTGTATGTAGCGGCGTCTACGTACATAGTGTGGTTTCTAGTTGCTAGTGTTCTTTGTACGTACTCTGCTCTTGCTTCTCTTCGCACCATGTGCAGGTTCGGGTCCATATTCCTTGGTATCGGTGCGACTTTGATGGTGTTTCTGTATTCGTCTGGTATCGTCTCCGTGCTTTGTGTCTCCTTTATTGTAGCTTTACCGCCGTATCTAATCAGGAATCTTCTGCCCGTTACCGATAGTTTTAGTCTTTCTATTTGTGCTATTATTAGCGCTTCTTGGAGTTCTTCGAGACTGTTGTGTAGCCCCAGAGCCAGTAGTTTGTCGGTTGATGTTGATTGTGGTAGGTGAAGCGCCGTCTTGAGGGCTTTCCTCAGGATTGCGTCTGCTTGCTTCATTTCGTGTTTTGTGCAGTGGTAGTATGGGAGGTTGTATGTTACTCTGCTTACCACCAGGCTTCTGACCAGCTGTAGCGTGTCTGCCTCTTTCATGCCGTGTCTGTTCCTCGAGATCCTTGTTATCATGCGAGCTACTTGGTTGGTTGCTGTTTTAAGTATTTTTAGGGTTCGGGTGCACCTTTGGTTCGATTGTATCCACATTCCTAATATCTTGATGAGTGTTTTTTTCCGGGATTAGTTGTCCCTCGAGTCCGGCGTTTAGCCTCAGGTTTACTTCCTCGGGGACAGTGCGGTTCTTCTTGCCTCGCCATACTCTTAGGAGCTCGGACTTCTCTGTCGAGCAGGCTAGTCCTCTTGCCTTGACATTGTCTTCTACGCATGTCGCGGCCTCTTGTAGTCTTTCTTCCTTTTCCCCGAGTGAGCCTTTGGTTACCCATACGGTGATGTCGTCGGCGTACATTGCGTGTCGTATGTTTTCGATTTGCTGTAGTTGTTGGGCTAGCCCGATCATGGCAACGTTGAAAAGGATGGATGAAATAACCTATCCTTGCGGCGTGCCTTTGTTCGGGGCGTTGAATTTTTCTGACTGGAACACCACCCTGGAGGAGTATACTGCATGGCACCGTTTGCGAGTGGCTTAGGGCTCGGAACAACTCCTTATCGTGGATGCATTTTCGCATGAATCGTGACTGACTTCTCATATGTATCATAAATTAACAATAGGTTTTGCTGGGCAAGTTGGAAGTAATTCATATTGTGGACCAGCGCAAAACGGACAAGGGTCCAAGGAAAGAGAAGACGACATGGGCGCTGACAGACTATACGACAGTCGAAGACGCAGCGTCCGAGCGCTCTACGCAAAAGTGCGGAAGTTTGTATTGTCGCCGGCTAGCTCATCACATATATTCGAGCGCGTGTGTTGAACCGACATAAACGTCACATAGCGTAGCATGTTGATTACGAGGCCATATGCTGTGCAGTGCGTTTTGCGGTGTCCGGTGTTAGTGAGTGCCCTACAGCGACCCTTGTACTGTCCCGGACCCAGCGACCAACGTTCCGTGGCGCTAATGGCAGTCCAAGCCACGCGCTCCAGAATACGGGTCATGTTTGCGGACGGCGGTAAATCTTCCGAGCAGCGTATGGGGCACATTTTCATTCGTAGCACTCAACTTGACTGCAATGTATTTCCAGTTCGAACATACGCGTACACGACAATAATGACGACAGGTTTCCCACGGACGCACAAATAACTTCCTTTTACGCAAGACCTTTCTTCCCTTCACATAAATTCCATTACGCAACCACAACTTCAGCAAAAATCCGTGCGATGACAGCAGCCGCGCCACTCCGCGAGAAGCGAGTCCGCAAGAGCGGCGGGGCAACGATGCCTCGCGGTGGAGGCCACGTGTCGCCGGCCCCGCATACCACCGCGCCAATCGCTGACAGAGCGCGCGGGCGACTCCGTTGACTCGTCGCGCGCCCCGCCCTCGCCAGGCATCGATCACGGCGTGTACCGGCATGCACGCTTTCAGGTCCGCTAAATATAGCGTGCACGGCTGCTGGATCGCGTGCCTGAACGAAGCGGACGTGCGATGATGCAACGCCCAGGTGTCGCGCCATTCCCCCTCTCCCACACATCGTACGCCAATGATTACCCATCGTTCGCCTCTTACCTCCTCAGTATTGTTTTCTGCAGCAGATCATGCCTCGTTTGTGGGAGAGTCTTTTATGCGAAGCGCAAATATCTGCTTTCGGCTGTCGTTCAATCCGGGGGTCGCTAATTTGGAGGCACCGTGTCGTGACTTAGTTCGTCATAATTGGCAGTTGAAAATTCAAGGCTGAAAAGGAGGCCATGTGACCAGTAATCACAGTGGTAACTGCGTAAATGTTGCCAAATCAGAAATATGGCAAGGATGCCGTCTTGTCATATTTCACCAAAACACCGAAGCCGAAAACATTAACGCACATCGGCGTTGGCGAGGCTTCAGTAACGTTTGTTTTTGTACTGTGCTTTAGACGCTGCAGAAGCACTGTCATGGTGCAGACGCAAAAGGCGATAACAGTGACGGCCTGACTAGGCCCTTGCCTCCGCAAAAACTTGCAGCATAAGCATCGTGCCATCGGTTTTCTTTGCGCACTTGACCACTGCGAAACTGCTGAGATGCGGTGACGAGCTAGTAACGCCTGCGTGCTTCACATAACCCCATGCGGCCTTGTGGCATCGCCGTTTAAATGTACTTCTTTTCTTCCTGCAACCCCAGCGAAATCAAAATGGGCAGCGTACAATGTCTTGAACAGAAAGACGGGCAGGATGTTTATGAAAGCAGGATGTTAGAGCACTGCACGATCCATCGAAAGAAGGGTTAAGGAATTTCGCTCGGAAAAACGCAGTAATTTTCATCAGACTTTGTACTCAGAATCGTCATTTACAGCTTCAGAATAGCGACAATGTATCAGGAAGAACCTAACGCGCATGCCGACACACTTATCTGCGCACATGCTGCACATACGTCGCTGCCTACGCTGGAGAGCTAAACCTACTTGCTAATTTACGGACAACGTGGCGTCCTTTTAGAAAGCTGTCAGGTATGTGGCCCTAGCAATGCTGCTGCTCACGTAGCATCCGTAGCGTTTCGAACCGTTGGAGAGCGAGCAGATTTCTGCCGCCACGACTGCAGAGCTTTCATGTGCCAGTGTGAGGTCCGCTACACGGAACAGCAGCGGAAACGGTGACATGGGAACTTCAGAAGGAAACGTTACATTCAGTTATGGGACGGAGTGTGCGGCGCATATTGCAGCATCTTAATTTACTCATACGGCGACTCACTGAGTTATTTATTTATTCATACTATCTATGGTATGCGCCCGCATCACATGCATGCGCGGAAGCATTGCAACTAGTGTCCTGTACATTTATACCGCGACTCAATTTCTGATCAGAAGCTGTCAATGAATTTAATATGGCATCGTGGCTTGCTGCGTGGTGAAAATGATTGTTAATTTTCGTCTGCCTCAAGATGAGACGAAAGGTTATAGAATCTGTTTTTCGTTACAGCCCATCTTGTTTCTCCTCTCACGAAAATGAAGGGTGCATTTACACAAGCCTGAAAGAAGATCAGTATGTTGCGATAGAGACAATTAAGTTAGTTTGCCACAACTGAAGCGGTGGTACGCTGCTCTGTTCCGGCTGGTTCCAGTGTAAATGATAGAAGGACTAGCGAATATTTTTAGAAGGATTGGAGCAAATCTTTTTCTTCTTAAGGCAGATTATAGGTACGAATGAAAACCTGACCCCACACTGCAACGAACCTTCACTCAGTTTAGGTTGATACAAGCCACGACCATGATTCGGAATCAAACAGTTGCTTCTAGGATCTCAGGGGCGGCGTCAAATATTATAGACCCCAAGACAATTAGGGAAATGGCCGTGATTTAAGTTTGCCTCAGCGCCACGTAGTGCATTTTAAATGACCAGTGTTCCTTTCACCTATGCAGTCATATTTTCAAAATAGAGTTGTCTCGCGGTATGCGTCCCGCCATGTTGACACCAATGTAAAACTTCTTCGCGCTTTTCTCATAACCCTCCAGAAAAGGGTTTTGCGACGTATGCCCTGTAGCAGGTGGCAAGCAAGTCAGAGAAACGAGGCCAAAAAAAACTAAACCGGCTGCCTTCGATGTTAAGTAACCGGCTTCAGATCGTGCCAAGAACATCACTGACAGCTCTCTTGGCAGGGGCAGAGACTGCCGCTAATTGAGACTGCAAAGAGGGGCGAGACTGAAGTAGAGATCGATACTGTCCCGCACGTCACTTGTCGGGTGGACGGGACGAAAGTTTTAGCGCGAGAAAAGGCAGACAGCGTCGCGGAGCCGTCTCACCTTCCGAGAAGAGGCGCCCACATCACTTGGTGGGCCCGGATGAAGGCCGAAGTGGATGAAGACTGGAGAGAGATCATGTTGGGACACGTTGCGGGGCCCCTGGAGCCCAACAGACGAGGACCGAGTATCCGTCAGAGAAACTTAACTCTACGAAGGCAATCCACACGCTTCGACGTGCTCGTCAATCTGAGAGGAGAGGTGGGGGGTACTCCGAGTTGTCTGTGGAAGGGCCGCACTTTACTCGACGCACTCAGGATGTCGGGAAAAACAGGCGCACACATGGGTTGGTGACGTTGCCGCGACGGGAGCCCTGGTGATGATGCTCTCTGAGATGCAGACGCCGTACCAACACACACTCACTCACACGCACACACACACAGACACACGCGGGAGGGATGGCCGAACGGGCCTGGAATCACGAGTCACCGAGGACCGGGTTGGAGGGGTCGGGGAGGCAGGCAGGGTCCGGGACCCCCGCCGAGAGAAGCACGCCGTCTCGCGCCCCCGCGCTCGCACCGGACCGCGGCAAGACAGAACCGCTCGGGTGGCGGCCCCCCCAGAGGCCGCCACCTTGTCGCGCCGGGCCCGAGCACCAGCTAGCACCGCCGGGCGCAGCACCGCTACTGAGGAAACACAGCCGCGCCAACGACGGCGAAGCGCCACGCGCCGCTCGGGCCGCGAGAGAGGGCGGCAGTGGTAGAGAGAGAGGGGAGGACCCCGCGGGGAGGGCAGGGCGGAAAACAACGTCGCGCGCTACCGCCTTCACTCCGCACCGGCGCGGAGGAAGATGCAAGAGGGCAGCGGAAGAGAAGGACTCAAGCACGGAGAGAAAGAGCAAGAAACGCCGCCCCTGGACCGCCGCGAAGCCGTCGCTTTTGCCGGTCACCCTTTCGTTGTCCTCTTCCTTTTGCTCTCGCCTGTTCCCTACGGGCAAGGAAAAAAGCCACCGCTGCTTGACTCTAGCTCCAACAAGCAGTATGCACCCCCTGGTGGAAAGGATCACAATGGCGCCTTCTTGCCCTTAACGTTTCTTTTTTTTTGTGTATATGACTATGTTCCCAAAAGCGTGGCCTAATTTTCTTCAAACCGAAGTCTACAAAGCAGAAAACTGCGCAGAAGATAAAGCCATTGAGTGACATAACACGTTCTTCGTCCACGTCAGCGGCACCTGGAATCCTCTAATGGTGCACAAGAATCTATAACACCATTAGAACCACCTGACAGCACTGCAAAGGACTTCCTCATAGGCTAAGACATCGTGTGCTCCGCCTGTTGAGTTCATGAAGGGAGGGAAAATGTGGGCGCAGAAATAAAAGGAATGACCCCGTATCCCTCTGAACCCTCCCTCGTGACGATCCTGCCGAGACGGCTCACGAATATTCTTCACCCTGGAGCCCCTTCCTTTGCTCTCCGATGCCCTCCTCTGTTACATGACGCGCTCAAATGCACCCTCTCACTCCTCCTCCCCTTTGCACCCGGACAGCTTTTACTCCTCTCTCTGAATTAACCAATCACTGTTCCAGGAGCACAGCTCGCCATTTTTGTTTCCCCACGCTGCTGTGGATGCTAGGCATAAAATATCTCTCTGTCATTAGTTGAAAGCCGAATTCCAGTTCATTTATCATCATCATCATCATTTATTATCCCTTAAGGGCCCTGGTTTGGGCATTACATAAGGGGGGGGGGGGGGGACAAGAAAGTATGGCCATGGTCATATTTATACATAGAAGAAAAACACAACGAGGCATGGTGATGTACGTGCATTTCTATGATCCGTGCATTTTGAAATATAGGGAAAACAAACGGACGAAAATTACACAGGCAGTTATGCTCCGCATACTTTTAACAAACAACAATACAGTATATTCACACACAAAAAGTAAAAGCAATCGGGTACTGAACAAAAAATGCAGTGTATTATTTAACAAACAACAAAACAGTATATTCACACACAAAAAGGAAAAGCAATCGGGTACTGAACAAAAAAATGCAGTGTATTAGAGAAAAGTATAGCAAAAGAAAAATGAAATCCTATTGCTGCTCATCAGTTTATTTAGAAAAATGAGCGGATGTTAACTGCCTGAATTTGGAGTTGTCACGCTCATGGACAATAGTTTCGGGAAGTGAATTCCAGTCATCAATAGCCAAGGGCAAGAATGATTTATTAAATGCATTTGTGGAACCAGTAATACGCTGCACGCTCAGGGAATTGAAGAGCCGACGGGACGTTCGTACAGGTGGTACCAGAAGGGAGGTTCGCAGGTCAGGACGGTTGTAATATAGATTATGAAATAAACTCAGCCGTAATGTCTTCCTTCGATGAGTTAACGAGTCGAGATCAATGGATGATTTGATGGCACTAACGCTGATCCGTGTATCATATTTCGAGCAGATGAAGCGAGCTGCACGATTCTGGATGCTTTCTAGTAAGTCAATTAAGTATTGTTGATGAGGGCTCCATATTGCGCAGGCATATTCAAGTTTAGGTCTAATGTATACTTCATATGCGAGCTTACGAATGTTACTGGGGGATAAAGAGAGAGAACGCCTGATGAAGCCAAGTGTTTTAGATGTGTCCGCCACAAGTTTCGTGATATGCTCAGACCAGTTCAGTTTGTCTGTGATAATAACTCCCAGATATCGGTATGATTCTACACGTGAAATGATCATGGAGTTCAATGAGTATGAATAATCAAGGTTGGAGCGTTTTCGGGAGACTTGCATGCTCTTACACTTGGACACATTCAGTTTCATCAGCCAGGTGGCGCACCAGGTTTCTATTGTGTTGAGGTCTTTCTGCAGGAGCAACTGGTCAGATGTATTAGTGATGCGACGATAAAGTACACAATCGTCAGCGAAAAGACGGATTGTGGATGAAATGCCTGTAGGGAGGTCGTTTATAAAGACTAAAAATAAAAGTGGACCGAGAACAGAGCCTTGGGGTACGCCTGAAATGACATTTGAGTTTTTGGAGCGATGGTCGCCAATAACAGTGAACTGAGTGCGGTCTGAAAGGAAGGAGGAAATCCATGATAGTACCAAGGGGTCAAGAGAGAGGGATGAGAGTTTAAACATCAGACGTTGATGTGGGACACGGTCAAAGGCCTTAGAGAAATCCAGATAGATAATGTCAGTTTGAAATGAAGAATCCAAATTGAGGTTAAGGTCCGTAGTAAATTCGTAAAGCTGGGTATCACACGAGAAACCAGAACGGAATCCATGCTGGTTGGCAAAGAAGAAGGAATTTTTGTCTAGATGAAGAGCAACCTGTGAGTATATGATATGTTCTAGCATTTTGCAAGCAATACATGTTAATGAAATAGGGCGATAGTTTGATGGATCAGAGCGATCACCTGACTTCTCTCTCTGGCTCTGTATACGCTTATACGCTTCCAAGTACGCACTACCTTGAGATTATAAAAAACCAGAGCACTCTCCACTTCCATGAATTTTTCTAGCATGCATTTTTTATACCACGCTGCCCGCTTTTTCGGCGTGATCAGTTTTCCTTCCTCTGCCTCTAGGTAAAAACAATTTGCGGCCCCTGTTGTCCGGCAGAAGAAAAATAAGTAAAGCGACAAGGAGCAGGGCTTCCTTTGTTTCTTTCCTTGTTTCTTCCTTTGTTTCTTCCTTGGCTGTTCTCTGTGCTTTTATTCTCCATCCCCAAATTGACAGTGAGCCGGTCCATGCCCCCTTTATTCCCCGCTACGTGGCGCTGCTTTGATCAAATTGTCTTCTCGCCGGCGGCACTTCCCGCGTGACACAGGGGAGGCGGCACGTGACCTGAAAACAGGGACCACGCTCACCATTTGTCCCATAGTTCTTTGCTTTTTTCTTTCCTTCTTTTATTCCGAAATTCTCCGTCCGCATTTTTTCTCCCCTGCCGCCTCTCAGTGCGCTCTACCCAGAATCCACATTGTTGTTAAAAACCAGTCCGCCTAAACTTAAAGCACTCTCGGAGACCTCGAAAAGCAAGCAAGGAGGAACGAAGAACAAATAATGCAGTAAGGGTTGCATTTTGGAACACGACCACTGTAACTGAAGAAAGCGCAGTAACTGAAGAAAACGTCCACAGGAGGCGCAAAAATACGCACTCTTTCAACGCGGCAAGGAAACTTATAGCCATGAGACATTTTATGCTCACAGCGACACTTGGACATTGCACGAACCAACAGCCGCCTTAAAACGATGCAGTCTCTCGGTGGGCCATCCGATTCAACGCCTCGGACCGCATTTACTTCTAAGTGCTTCCAAGCACGCAGAAGGCCGTATTGTACGTTTCGTTTCGTTTTATTACCTTAAAGATCCCTTTCGGGGTATTACATAAGGGGTGAGTTACACATCATGGGTGAGATCACAGTTTTTGAATGTGAGGTGGAACACTCGTCGCAAACGTCGATGCGCAGGTGATGACAGCAATGACGTGGGGAAGGTCGTTTCACATGATAGCTGTTCGAGGAAAAAATGCGCTAGCAAGCGTAGCGGTTCTAGTGAGCGGTCGACAACATAAAATGGACCCATAGTGCGGTGGATATGCGTGAAGGTGGTGCTAGGTGTGGGGGATGGTTAAGTGAACTGTGAAATATCTTATGGAGCAGGCAAAGGCTGGCTATATGACGACGAGTGCTTAGGTTCAAGAGTTCGGATTCAAGTTTTAATGCTATTATGCTGCACGGTATTGAAAGAGTAATCGGAGTGAATGAATCTTACAGCGCGATTTTGCAAACCTTCAAGGGCGTTAGCTAGATAAGTTTGATGCGGATGCCAGATAGAAGATGCATATTCTAGCCTAGACCGGATGAGCGGCTTATAGGCGAGTGGTTTCACGGGCGGTGGAGCATTACGTAGGAGACGTTTCAGAAATCCAAGAGATCGGTTTGCTGATGATATGACGTTAGTGATATGAGTGCGCCAGGAAAGATCGCTGCTTAAGGTTAGGCCAAGGTATTTATAAGATTGTACAATTTCGATAGCAGAATTGAGGACAGTATAGTTAGAAACGAGGGGATGTTGGCGGCGATGGAAGGAGACAGGTTTGCATTTGTTAGCATTTAGCTTCATGAGCCACTGGTCGCACCAGCAATGAACATGATTAAGATCATTTTGAAGAGCTTCTTGATGGGATATGTTGATTATTGTGCGATAGATGACGCAATCGTCGGTAAAAATGCGAATGTTACATGTTAGATGCGTTGGCAAATCGTTAATATAGATTAGAAACAGCAGTGGACCAAGGACAGAGGCTTGTGGGACACCTGATGTTACTGCAAAGGAGGTAGACTTTTTTAACAAGAACAAACTGGGAGCGGTTTGTTAGAAATTCCTTGATCCAAGCAAGAATGTTAGGATGTAAATTTAGCTGCTCTAGCTTTAGTAGCAAACCTGCGTGATGTACGGTGTCAAAAGCTTTTGTAAAATCTAAAAAAAATGGCGTCAGTAAGATTGGTATGCAAATCATGAACAAAAGTGCCAGCTAGATTTCGAAAGAAAAGCCCTTGCGGAAGCCATGCTGTGAAGGATGATAAAAATCAGTTATTATCAAGATGGTTCATAATTCGGGAGTAAATTACATGTTCCATGGTTTTACAAGGGACACTGGTTTGAGAAATGTGGCGATAATTAAGGAGAGATTGCTTGTCACCTCATTTGTGCACTGGGACGACATTCCCCACTTTCCAGTCATTCGGTAGGCTTCCTGTAGCAAGGGATTGTGCGGACAGCAATAACATGTATTCAACAGTAATCCATTAGCTGACAGGAATAGGTCTTGTTGACAGTAATATGCCGTAGAAGCTTGTGTTTGTATCCGGCCAAGACGTCGACACCTTGAGATATAGAGATATACATCGCTCCTTTTCTTCATCCGGAACTTTGTTTGAAACTTGCCCCACAACTGAAAGAAGTTTGGACGCTGTCTTCTTCGGCTGAACAGAGAACTTCGGACCAAGGGCCAGTACCTCAGTGACGTAGTGACGTCTTTGGGGAGATCAAGATTTTTTTTGGGTTGTGGGCCTGCCCTCTTCAGGTGAGAGTTTAAGGTGGCTCGCCTGTACTCAAGTACAACAAACATGATAAACCAACTGGCCCGTTCCTCAACTCTTGTAAGCCATTGTTGTCTCTTAATAGAAGGCCGTGCCGTTATGCTCACATTCTGAAATTAAGCACGATAAATTCGACGACGGCAATACAAGATGGCAATATCTGCGCTGACAACTAGGAAATCTTCTGACTGCTAACATTGGGTGAAGCATTGCCATTCGGAACCCCAGCGCTGTTCTTGAAGAAGCGTGCAGGCGTTAATTATCCCAAGAAGTCGTCGTCATACTCTTCTTTCTGCGTTGCTCCGACAGAGGCTTGCCAAAAAAAAAGAGCTTGCTTAGTGCTCCCAGCCCCCATCCAACCACGAAACGAGACTGTGATTGTGCACGTCGAGGAAATGAAATGCCTCTTCCTGTATACAAAGCCTGACATAAACAAAGAGATCAACGTTTTAATGCGCGGCGTGAAGCAACAACTGTTCGATGGGCTGGTACGAACCACCCCAATACTGTTGCCGAGTTCGCCACAGCGGTATCGACAGTTGAGAAGACCCTGGGAGTCTGGCCTGAGGAATTCCACCATCAGCTGCAAGCTTTCTCGATTGACCTTGAAGATGTCCCAACCGCCAGCAGCACCAACCTACAGGACATCATCCATGAAACTGTGTTTGCAGGAGCTTCGCAGACTCCCGCCAAATTGTTCGCCACCTCACATCGCGTTACTTAAGGACGCGGTCCAAGGAGTAGTTCACGAGGCTTGCACATCCCGCAAACGACGGGCCCAAAGGAAGTATTACCTCCGGCCATGATCTACGCCGCAGCTCTGCGCAGTGAGAGGCGCACCTTTAGTCCCAGCCACGCGTGAAGATCCGCCGACCCCATCACAGCCACCGGCCTGTCCCCGTGTGCCTCGATCAGCGGGACAAGGAAAGGAATATCGACGTTTTGCAAACCCCCTTAACCGCGCCAGCTCCTCTACCTGCTCTGCGGCAAACATGCCCAAGTCCTACGACATTGCCCATACCAGAGAATGGGCCTCTGGTAATCGTCCTGCGAAGCAGATGCACCACGCCGTGGCCGAAGAATACTAGAGATTGACGAACACGAATGTCAGGGAGAGTACTCGTGTCCAGTTGTCCTCCACACCCATCGCTGTCAGCTCCACTGCTTGAAACGCCACGCCGAAGCTACGCAGCGGCAGCTCGCATAAGGCCTCCAAGCCCCCGTTTAGCAAACAGAGGAAAGCAACCTCTGGAGGTAGGGTTTCTTTTCAGCAAAACGGCGAAGGTCCTTCACAGACGACGGCGCATGACAATGGAGCATCCACTGCATTGACTGTGCACGCGACCGTTATTATTAGCATGCATTATTTTTCATGTACGCCCTGCTCTGAAATAGTGATAAGATTTCAATGAACAGAACTATGTGTAGCCTAAAGCCATAGCTAATAGCTGTAGCCTGCATTTTTTACTGGTTGCATTGAAGGCGCACAAATCTTGTATATGAGTGTAGACGCTGTCTCCCCTTGTCATGGAGCGCAAGCGCGTTGAATTCCGCTCACTTTTTCTATCCGGTCTGTCAGTTCCTCTTCGAAATGGAATCAAAGTTGAAACTAAATAAAAGAATTAATGCCCAAAGCGGAAATTATGAGACGGGATTAGGTTAGCTAGTATGTGTGTGTGTGTGTGTGTGTGTGTGTGTGTGTGTGTGTGTGTGTGTGTGTGTGTGTGTGTGTGTGTGTGTGTGTGTGTGTGTGTGTGTGTGTGTGTGTAAATATATATATATATATATATATATATATATATATATATAGCATATGTATAGTTTATCTCATATTTCACGCCGTCCCCCTGCACTGCTCCGTTCCTGTTATAGCTCGGTGGGTACCCCCAGGTATCAGGGGGCACTAAATACCTGATACAGGTATCTCGGCGAAAGGGCCACAAGATATCAAAACCTTTGTCTCGCGGTTGAGAAAAACAAAGAATATCGTCGGAATTGAAAAAAAAAACAGCACCGGAAGCGAAAGCAATCCCACTCAATAAGGAGCAATGGGAGCGATGCCGAGAGGTAGCACTCCCGTCGCGTGCAAGAGGATCGTGGTTCGAAACACGGTGGTGCTGCAATTCTCCATCTCATAAAAAGAGGGGACACTTAAGCTCCGTCTTAAGAATATTACGCAATGGGTTAATTCCCATGTATGCACAACTGGTCACTCTACATTCACAGCCCCTGGTAGTCCTCATACCACTCCTGGCGCAGTGGTGCAGCGGTTGAGCGATGCACCACTGCCCCGGGGATGGCAGGTGGTGCCTTGTGCGACCCAGGCTGCTCTTCCCCAGACAACAATCATTAGTTTACCTGCCGTCTGCCACAGTGGGCAGTTTTCTCACTATCCGGTGGCCAGGTTGTGATGAAGGTCATGTTGCACACGTGGTGTTACCGGCTTTACCTTGCAGAGTGAAGCTATCACTTCGAAAATTTTCCTTGTCGATGAAATTGAATAACATGGCCTAGTGCGCGGCCTGACCCCAGCGACCAGAATCGACAATGCTCTCTCTCAACAGAAAAGATTGGCCACCCTGGTGAAGTACTCGCGGCCTTCTGCTATACGAATATAGCAGTTACACCCCGACTCCTGGCGCGCAGCGGCTGCGGAGCAACTGGCCAAGGCGAAGGTCAGACATGTGTCTCAGCGAATATAGGTGCTGAGGTTTTTGAAGCCATACAGGCTGCTATCGTAGGCTGAACCTGGCACTGTTTAACGCTAGAACTCTATACAGCGAAAGCCGCCGCGGTGGCTCAGCGGTTATGGCACTCGGCTGCTGACCCGAAAGACGCGAGTTAGATACCGACCATGGCGGTCGCATTTTTATGGAGGCGAAATGCTTGAGACCCGTATACTGCGCGGGATGTTAGAGAGCCCCAGGTGGTCGATATCGTATTGAGCCTTCCACAATGGCGTCCCTCATATCTTGAGTCACTTTGGGACGTTAAACCCCGTAAATCAAATCAAGCTATCTAGTCTGGCTAGCCTATAGCAGTGCTGTTAGAACTAGCTGGTATTAAATTGCGTGTCATGGGGCCTAGTGAGGTTCGCAGAACCAGTGAAGCATACAAGATCGGAAGCTGCGCGAGTTGGCGGCTGTTGGTGGTGTATATGAGGGCGCAAAGTTTACGAAAACGCAAAAAAAAAGACACAGGACACGCGATGTTTTCACAAGTGGTTTATTGGGAAGGAAACAAATATATATGCGCATTACTTTTTCAGTAAAGTGAATAGCGTGCTAGCCGGAGATTGGAACGTATGTACAACGGTATATTCCGTTACGTTCGAAAATAGAAAAACAGTAGCGCCGAAAAAAAAAACACACACACAGCTCAAGAACGTCGTAGGACAAGCGCTCACTTCGTCTGACTTTAATCTCTGAAAATCGAGCAAATATACAAAAGCGTAGGCATGCGCAGAAAGTGGGCCAAACAGGCAACCTGCCTGTTTGGCCCACATAGGCCTTGCCGCAGGTCAGTGGTATTTCATAGACTACGCCGGTGCAGCACTTCACAAAGTGCTTCCCATGTTTTTTACCGCAGCCATTCCTCTTCCCATCGCTCGCTACGCGTGCACAGATCGGTGCTAGCTTCCGTGGAGCCGAAAAGACGACAGGCACGCCACATCTGTTTGGCACCTTTTTTACGTTGTGGGCAACCCTGTGCACATACGGAACAACTTCAGGTTTCGCTTCTTGCTTCCTACGCTCTGAAGGCCGCTTAAACATGGCGCCCGTGACTTTTTGTAGGAGGGCTTCAGCAACACCTGTGAGTGATTACCGTGATTGCTGAAGCCCTGGTACATATACGCTGAAGCCCTCGTACATATATATGGTACAGCCTTTGTCAAAAGTTTGGAGCCCAGGGGGTTTGCTTCTGAAGCACGCTGTC